>NC_061103.1:17615465-17710465 GCF_015104395.2 Macrobrachium nipponense
TAAAAACATCAAATACAATTTTTAAAAACTTACACCCTTAAATAAAAAAAAAATAAAATGAAAAACACCGCAAATAAACATACTTAAAATTAGCGAAAATCAACTATTTCACCATTCGTCCATCACGCATTTCAGAATCTCTGAAAGGGAACATGACATCCGTAACATGAACTATCAGTTAGGACTTTGTGACCTGTTGCCTATAGCTGCATTCTTCAAGGCACGGCTTACCCAGTCGAATGCATTCGGACACTGACTGTCAGTATTAAACCATCAACGGTTTCATTTTTGAGAGCGACGTTATTTCTTTCAACCTTCCTTTAAAAATTAATCCGAAGTTCGAAAAGCGCCTTTCAACCTTTTACTGCATTCACAAGTGTTTACCAACAGATTGTAACGAAGTATTTCAGTGCGTATCGGTAGCCAAGTATATAATAGAGATAATTGCATGTTGCATATATTCGCAGATATAAGGGTCGAGTGGCTGTCACGTTCTTCTAACCAGCACAAGGCCCCAGGTTCGATACCCATAATGGGCAGGGATTCTTGAGGTCGATTCCGTTAAATTTCATATTGCCTTTTCTAGCTTCAGGTGAGGATATTTGTACCTAGCAGCTAAGCGACTGGGAAGATAAAACTGTGATTACCCAATTAATGCCATAAGCAACATATACTAACAGTTAACCCATTCAGTGTCTACAAATGTAATTTGACCTACAATAGTGTCAAAGTAAATAATTTTCCCAAGCGTAAAGAAGAATCGCCATTAATATGGAAGTGCCATTAATATGGAAGTTATTACAAATCACAATCAATGCCGCATTGGCAATTAAAGAAGAACCCCACCCGACTGCTAACTAAAATGGACCCCCATTGCTACAAAAGTCAAACGACCCCGACAGACTCCAAACAATGTTGTCAAAAGGTGGAGGGAAAAGCACGACCCTTTCGCCCATGTCAAGAGTTGTAATGCTTAGAGTCGAAAAAAGGGCAGGTTTTCTTTCACCAACTGGAACTTTCGATTTCTTAAGCACACGTCTAAAGTCAAAACGTTTGCGTCTCCATAATGAAAACAGCTGACGACGCGTACAGAGAGAGAGAGAGAGAGAGAGAGAGAGAGAGAGAGAGGCGCTTTGTGAAAACGCCTTTTCTTGTAAAGAGCGGACGAGGGATATGCCGTACTATATCGTGGGAAACGAGAGCCTAGGGGTGGAGGGCTGGGGTTGGGGGAGGTAATATAGAGCCCGCTGTCCATTAAGAAGCCAATGGGGATTAGGGGAGGGGGCATGGGGAGGGGGAGGGTTTTAAAGACTGCATGGAATGCTGCATCTACTATTGATGGTCAGAGAAGGGCGGAGTCGTTTTTTTTTTTCCGCGGCCTTCGGCCGTTTACGAAATATTTTCACATAACGGAACGGAAATGCCCTGCATTGAAGGGAAGGCGATACTCGCACATGGGCACGAGAGAGAGAGAGAGAGAGAGAGAGAGAGAGAGAGAGAGAGAGAGAAAATTTAAATATGACAGCAGTCACCCTCCGTGATGATCCTGGGACAGTCACATTGACCGAAGTCAACGGAATCTGTTCAGAATGAGAAATGTTTCTGGTAGGATAATTGACGCTTAAAACGATACACTCACGAACTATTTCTATTAAAGTACACAACAGAATGCGACAACAAAGTCGAATTATTTGAGAAAAGTAAACAAACGGACCTTAGAGAAAGGTACTTGCAAACTAGTAGCAATAAGGAGGTAGTGTCATACAAATGGGGTTCTTTTTTCCTCACTCTCATTTACTTGCTACTAAGACGCAGAGTAAGTATCAGTATTGGATCTTTTCGGTAAAATCATATTCAGGTAACACACACACACATATATATAATTTGAGGAATTATCATAACGCATCATTTTGAAATCTAGTAGGCGTTACAAATACAAATGAAAACAGTTATATAATGATAATAATTAGAATAATTTTTTCCGGAAAATCATCATTTGGTATAATCATGTTTTTTTTATCTTTATCCAATAAGCTGCACATTTTACCTTGATTTAGGTAGGTTTAAGGAAAAATTAAGTTTTTTAATAGCTGATTTTTAACCTCCTGAAAGGATAAGTGTCTGTTAGTCGAGCTTCCAAAACGGCTCTCATGGAAAATTGCCAATTATCAGGAATTATTTTGCTTCTAAATATCGTTTTATATTGTAAACAGAAGATCTAAACGTGTCTTTTATTTCCAAATGCTGTCATCAGCATGATAGTGCTGTAGATATTAATGCGATAAAATCGCCTTTTCAAAATTTGTATATTTAATTTTTTAGAATACTTCTATTTTTTATCAGATAACTTGATTCATTTACGTCTTTACTAACATACCGTACACATAATATACACACACACACACACACACACACATATATATATATAATATATATATATATATAGGCTATGTATGTGTAAATAAATATAACATATATGTGGTGTGTGTATGATTATATATATAATATATATATATATATATATATATATATATGTGTGTGGTGTGTGTGTGTGGATGCAAGTCTATTTATAATATAGTACATAATAATATAAAATATATATAATATATATATATATATAATATATATTTATATATATAATTGTATATAATATAATACTATATATATATATATATAAATATATATCCTAAGTATTTTCCTCATGCCAATTCCTCGTATAAACTTCTAATAAATATAACTGAAATATACACAAAATAAAAATATAAATTTGATATTCTACTCCTTACTCCCTTAAGACATACATTCTGCGCAAAATACACTGTCAACAGTACACCAACCTTAAGTGCAAACAGAAAAAAAAGGGAGATGAAAGATACTTCCTACCTAATCCGAATTGTACATTGGACATCCTCCATTTCAACACTGAGCCTCCTGACCCGAATGTTATGCAGTGGTCAAACACGGGGAGATTTCAACACCCGTCCAGTGTTCCCACGTGTAACCTGAGAGAGGTGATCAATACCTATGGGGAAAATATATCACTTCCTTGCCCATTAAATCTACACCCGGGGGGAGGAGGGGGGGGGGGAGAGGAAGGCCATTCATTCACCCTAGATTTCCATGCATATCGGATTCCTCCGGTATGGGCCACTGACTGACTGGGAGGAAAGAGGAGGCAGGGATTTGTCGAATGTGTAAGCATTGCGACTACTAGAGCTGAATATTATCTACATAACTGCTGTAATAATAATAATAATAATAATAATAATAATAATAATAATAATAATAATGATAATAATAATAATAATCAAACAAAAACTTCTTTGTTTACTTCTGAAGATTGAAAAAGAAACCCACAAAATAAAATATAAAGTGTAATTTTGTGGGTTGGTTTTCCAATAATAATAATAATAATAATAATATAATAATAATAATAATAATAATAGAGGTTTTAATGAAAATAATGACTATTTCAGCCGCGTTTATTTTGTATAGAAGTTTCTCTATTCTTGTTATTACTGACTTATCTTCTGTACTCAAGTTGGCTATTAAAACGCCAAATAGGGCATTCATGTAAAAAAACGTGGTATTTGTGCCCCCCCCCCCCCCGCCTTCTCAAATCCGCCATGTATCCTAGTAATCATAAGAGATTAGCTTATTTTTGTGGGAGCTTCCCTTCTATCTTGAGGCGGTTACAATTACAATAAGAAATTAACTTTCTTGGCAAGAAGTAGTATCAAAATGCATTTATAGGGTTCAAGTTTGTCAATGTGATTTTACTGTCATTCCATCATGACTTGAAAGCGCCTCAGTAGCGTGGTCGGTATGATCTTGGCGTACCACCTCGGTGGCCGCGAGTTCGATTCTCGGGTATTCCGTTGAGGTGCGACAGATGTGTATTTCTGGTGATATAAATACACTCTCGACGTGGTTCGTAAGTCACGCAAAGCCGTTGGTCCCGTTGCTGAATAACCATTGGTTGCATGCAACGTAAAAACACCAAACAAACAAACAAACACATGACTTGAGCAAAAACGGCATAAAGAACTGAGACTGAACATTTATTGAACATTTCTGAGAGTTCTTCAATGGACGAAAACGAACTCATGATAACTTATATATACAACGAGAAGGTTAACATGAGATCAGGGTAACTTGTCTCACTGATTGACTGAATATAGAATTTAGGCCAAAGGCCAAGCACTGGGAGCTATGAGGTCATCCAGGGCTGAACAGAAATTGACTTCAAAAGGTTTGAAAGGCGTAACCGGAGGAAAACCTCAAAGCAGTTGCACTATGAAGCAATTGTTAGGAGAGCGTGGAAAGTATGATGGAAGAAAGAGAATATGAAAGGAGGTACAGTAAAAGGAACGAAACGGTTTGCAGCTAGGGGCCGAAGGCATGCTGTAAAGAAGGGTGAGTAATCCCTACAGTGCACTGCATGAGGTATACTGACGGCACCACAACCTTTGTCTTGTGCCAGAAAAAAATCAGAAGAATGCGAGAGGAAAGGTGTCATGTTACTCAAGGAGAAAATGAATGAAAATGAACCATTAATTAAAAAGAACGTAAGCTGAAAAGGGAAGATAAGAAGAAGCCAAAAAATCCGCGTTTCACTGAACAAAGAAAACGATATCACTGATCAAAGAAAGAAGCTGAAAAGAGGCAACAGAATGAAAAGTATAAGTGGCCTAACTGAACTATAAGGAAAGAGAAAGAAAAAGGACAACACATAAAAAATAAACTAAATTAGTGCAAAGATTAAGGATTGAATGAGACTCTTGAAGACGCGCCATTCCAAGGATAAGCAGAGAAAAAGAAAAATGAATTAAAAGAATGAAAAGTAAGAGATAGATGGGCAAAGAGACCAAAAACCAACTTACAATGGATAACAATGGATGTAATAAAAAAAAGGAGTAAAAAAAGTGTTAAGAGATAAATGGAAAAGGTACCCAAAAACCATCTTATAATGGATAAGATGGGATGCACCAAGAAAAAAAATAAAATAAAATAAAAAAATTAGGCGAAATCGAGGCGGAACGAATTGACCGAACGAAGAACTCAATCTGGACAGACAACCCTTAGGTGTTTAATGATGGTGACCCTCAGGTCAACCCTTTTCTTTTCATTACGACGAGTATTTATAGAAGGGACATTTCATTACACCGATTGGCTACACATGGCCTCTAAAATTTGGAGGCCCTTTCAGTTTACTCCCCTTCCCACCCACCTACCCTCTCTCTCTCTCTCTCTCTCTCTCATCCTTTTATGGCTGTCATTTCACGCTGGTCTTTGAAACAATGTTACAGACTGGTACTGCTCAGATCGGGCTAGGAGCGCCTCAGTGGCGTGGTCGGTTTGGTCTTGGACTACCACCTCGGCGGCCGCGAGTTCGATTCTCGGGCATTCCACTGAGGCGTCAGAGATCTGTGTTTCTGGTGATAGAAGTTCACTCTCGACGTGGTTCGGAAGTCACGTAAAGCCGTTGGTCCACTGCTTCCATGCAACGTAAAAACACCATACAAACAAACTGAAGGGGTTAGGTCTAAACTAATTAATAATATTACTTTATCTTGAATATGAATTCATGTACAATAATAAAAAAATAGTAGAAGGAACTACAATTCAGATTTTTTACAAACAAATTTACAGAAACAAATACAAATATCACAACCAAAGTGGGAATGCAGCCCTCTTGTGTATCTTACCAATAAACATAAAAAACTTTAAAATAAGGACACACCTAGATCTAATAAGCATGCGTAAATAAGCTAAGAAACAGCTATATTATTCTCCATCTAAGTAGTATATATACTGCACATACCATTCCAGGTATAGAACGTGAAAAAAATATACTGCCTCAAACTAGTTATCATTTCAAGTTTAACCTTGAAGAAAAGTATGAAATACCAAATTCATCCAATAGCGCTTAAAAAAATAGTTGGTAAGACAAAAACACAAGAACAATCAGTTAAATTTACAAAACTCATCTGCATGCCTATAAAACTAGGTAGAATTACATTTAATGAATAAATGCAAGACGTAATTGTTATTTCTTATAAAATATTAGACAAAGTTTAAGACTGAAATGACATAATGTATTGATCTGTCATTCAAACAATGATATTTTTCATATTTTCAGAAATTTCCTGTTTCTTTTAGTGGTCAATAAAAAAAAGCAAGTAACGAAAAAAAAAGGTGGTGGGTGGGGGGGGGGGGGGGTGATACAAAAAACCATAGGCCTGTAAAATCACAAGTTACAGATGCATTTAATGAACGAATGCAAGACTTAATTATTATTCTCTTTAAGATACTGAATAAAGTTTAGAATTGAAACGACCAAATTTATTCAGTTTCGTCATTGAAACATACTGACATTTTCCCTGTGTTCTGTAATTTCTATTTCTTTTAGTGGCCAAGTAAAAAAAAAAATAAGTTGGGGGCGAATAGAAAAAAAAAAAAAACTGTAAAGACAGAGATTTCTGAAGACGGCCTTTTACCGGCAACAACTCTTTGAAGTCTCTGATCCACCGAAAGTAATCGAAGCGGAGAAGGAGATAGGGAGAGATTGGAACGGTACGGAAGGCAGAAAGGGATAAGAGCCGGAGGTAACTGTAGTACCAGGGTAGTATGAAGCATCACGGAAAGAGAGAGAGAGAGAGAGAGGAGAGAGAGAGAGAGAATTGTTACTTCAGGCGCATGAAGGATAAGATAATAAGGGAGACTACAAGAAGTGGGGAAGGGGGGAGGGGAAGGTTGTGCATAGACCAATGATCGCCACGAGTTACGCGCCGGAGGAAACTGTAGTACCAAGCTAGTACGAAGCCTCACGGGGAGAGAGAGAGAGAGAGAGAGAGAGAGAGAGAGAATTGTTACTTAAGGCGCATAAGGACAAGATAGTAAAGGAGTACACAAGGGGTGTGGGGGTGTTGGGACAAGTCGAGTAAAAGAGCGGAATCGAAGGTTGTGTATATAGACCAATGATCGTTACGAGTTTGAAGGCTCAACTCCTACAAGGATATATTAATACTTGCATATATACGCATGTACCCGCAAGAGCGCCCTACCGTGAATAGAAGCACTGGTTTCGAAATGCGCGTAAAACTGAGAGATACAGATCTAATCCATTAGGAAGGAAAGGGGTCGAAAAAGGGGTGGAATACTCTACAGGGAGGGAGGGAGGGAGGTAGTGATGCCGCTTACTTGGTCAGTAATGGAAGTCCTGATGGAAAGGATTATCAAAAGGGACGCGGGGTACAAGGAGATAGGAATAGGGAGGGGGGGGGGGGGGGGGGGGGGGCTCTAGAGTACGAGATTACACAGTATATATAGAAGAGCACCAGTAGTATTAGTAGTAGTCCTATCGACACGGCCGCAGGGCTACGATGGCGGCCAAGGCCCCTAGCCATGCATTTCCTAAACGGTTCGAGATGGTCCAGATAAAAAAACTTTTATTGTGGCTCATTTGTGAGTGTGCTGCCCCAAGAGACAGCCCTGGTTAAGATTATAGCACGCCCGATTCTCTCCTATCCGCCCACTCGCCCCCCCCCCCCCCCCCAGCCCCCCCCCCCCCCCCCGTTCCTCCCGCCCACGGTCTAGATAGATCTTTCTAGACAGTACTCCTGCCTGAGTCTGGTATCGATATACCCGTCCTTCCATCCAACAATTCACCCATCGGTCAGCCTTGTAAATGGAGTGAGCAACCCACACTGACTGGGACTTCGGGCACAGTACCCTATCGTCCGGCACAAGGCCACAGAGAGAGAGAGAAAGAGAGAGAGACAGAGAGAGAGAGACAGAGAGAGAGAGAGAGAGTAAAAAACTGTTTACTCTTGACGTCCAGTAACGAATATAATTTCGTTTACAAGTAGGTCAATCATACACACATCATATATATATAGTATATATATATATATATATATAATATATATATATATATATACACTTATAATATATATATATACATACATATACACTATGAATAAATAACATGATCACGAAGTATATAAAACATGATGCTAATGTCAAAAAACCTTTATTTATAAATAAAGGTTTTTGCCATGAAGGAAAAATGAAAAGCGAGATAGCCAAGCACTTTCGGTCTAGTGCGACCCCTTTAACTCAGCACAACAACTGAGTAAAGGGTCGCACTAGACCGAAAGTGCTTGACTATCTCTCTTTTCATTTTTCCTTCGTGGCAAAAACCTTTATTTATATATGCACTATGAATAACTGAATCACGAAAGTTTGGAACGTGACTAATGCATAAATAAAGGTATAAGCCACGAAGGAAAGATAAACAACGGAACAGCTACAAGATCTTTCAACTCAACATCCTTTACTTAGCAGACAAACTAAGTAAAGACGTTGGGTCGAAAGATCTTGTAGGCTACTCCGTTGTTTATCTTTCCTTCGTGGCTTATACCTTTACTTATACGTATACACACACACACACACACACACACACACACATATATATATATATATATATATATATATATATATATATATATGTGTGTGTGTGTGTGTGTGTGTATCTAATCACGGGGATAAAGGAGATATAAAATAAAAACACGGTTAAGGCCACGAGGAAAGTGAAACAACGAAATGCAAGATCTTTTGCCTTCAATCTAAGGTATTTTTAAGCAAACTACGTATAATGCAATAAAAGGTTACACTAAAAAAAAAATTAAGATTTATGGGTTATATAACCGTTTTAATCACTGTAAACGTCACTTCATATGAGGTAACTACCAAAGTGAGAAATGGGTATTTACGATTACCTCAGGTGCTGGATAAATCAAGTAGAGGCACAGAACGCTATACTCGTTTTTTTTCCATCTGTCCATCCGCCTGTGGTGTTTTCGTATGGTAACACTGCATCCCGGGGTTTAAATAGTTACTCTATGTGTAAGTTTTAGGTAAATAAAAGGATATCAGGGTGTACATTTACAACTGAAAAGTGTTTTAATAATTTACTGTATGCGAATTACACCGTTAATACCATTAATATTCGAAATAAGATATTACTAAAAGCCCGGGAACAAAAGTCCCGCGGGACGCATGTTACCGATCGCGGCAAAAAACACCACAGGCAGATGGACAGATGGAAAAAACAGAGTATAATAAGGATTACCGAGTTTCTTTAGCTTCTCTTAAAATTCCTTCACACATTTAGTGCAAAATGGGGCAAGAGTACATACTTTAGGGCTTGGTTTAATTTTCGTATCTCGTTTCATACTACTCTAGGACCAATCAGTTATAAGTTAATTTTTCACATAAGCGCAATAAACAAACATTATTATTTTGGACTGTTCTATGCATTTATGGAAATTTATCCTGCCATTTCATTACGTACCTGCCTGACCTTAAATAAAATGTATCACAATCCATAGACGGTATCTTATAAACCTTATATAACAATATGACTAATCTGGTAAGTAACATTTCTTTTATTATTTTATATATATTATATATATATATATATATATAGTACTATATATATATATATAGTATATATATATTTACAGTATTATTCTATGAATTGATTAAATCTACACTGAATTTTTTCATATATCACTGATCTGATTGGCTCAAAACCAATAAAATACGGCAAACAAAGAATATTCTTACGCAATTCTGGTTTTTAGTATTTTTTTTTTCTTTTTATAAAATGCCTTCGTAGATTTATTGTAGCAAGTATTCAAAATACAAAATGGACAACAATCCTCCCTACTAAGATGTTCTGTAGACTGATATCCAGGAATTCCTGCCTGACTGCTTGTAATGTCTACAGAGACACTGAAGAGAATAGAGAATGGTTCTAACTTCCTTAATCTTAGCTGCTGGCTATTTTGTTGTCTTGTGTTCTATTGGGTAAAGGCACAACAGATCTTACGCTCCATTGTTTCACTTTCTTCATCTTAGATATATATATATATATATATTATATATATATATATATATATATATATATATATATGTTATTATAATATATAGATATATATATATATACATATATATATATATATATATATTGTTACGAAGTGCCAAGTATCTGGTTACCATTTATCAATTATTACCTCACCAAAAGCCAGACACCTGAACCCTCATAACACGTTTAAACGATTGAATACTCTAAAGGCAACAGTGATCCCTTAACACTTACCATTATTGCAGAAAATCAGACTAAGTTCATCAAAACAGGTGTGAGGTAATCTTGTAAGTAATTAAATTAATCAAAGGGCATCACTCCATCAACAACTTTAAAAGTTTAAGTATTTCCCTGATTTCAGAAGTCTAAGTACTTCCCTGGTTCTATGTCACTTCAAGTAAATTGAAGGAAAGCAAATCAATTACCTCTCTATGTTTCTACCTATCATCAATATAATCAAAATCAAATATACTGGTAAAATAAAATACTTATAAAAATTTTAAACAAAAACTAAAAATTTATTAAATTCAAAATTTATAAGTGAATTCACAATATCAGGGTGGAAATTACTGTTACTTGAAAACAAAGTAAAGTTTAATTAATTCTTGAATCAAATTAAGTAAAATTAAATCAGAATTAATTTATCACAAAATTCAAGAAAATTAATTCAATTGAAATTCAAAAGTGTTCGGCAATAATTGAAAATTTGAAATTAATTCACAAGTGCTAAACAACAACAAAACTTTAAAAGAATTCTAAGTAAATGCAAATTAATTCACAAGTGTTAAATTTAATTAAATGTGCAATGATTAAGCAATGAAAATAACTAAGTCAATTAAATTGTGAATGCAAATGAAAATATAAAATAAAAAGACACACTTCAATAAGAAATGAACAAGTGCACAAACAATGGAACAATCACAAACACAAAAATACGCAATGTGTAAAAGTGTAAATCTTTTTCACTCAAAACACTGTAACCAACAGTTTTTACCAATCCTTCACAATCTGTTATTAGTTAACCACAGTTCCTATCAATTATTAGTTAACCACACTCCCTATCCATTATTAGTTATTACCTAACCGTTATTAGTTGCAACTAATAAAAATATAACACTTTACCTTTTTGGTATACCAACTTCTTTCTTTCTCTTGCTGCAGCTTGTATATCACACTTTCACAAAAACCAGGTGCTGTTACGAAATAATGTTTGTTCAGATTCCACAAAAGAAACTAAATAACACTAAATAAACTCTAAGAAATATCAAATATGAAATTCTAAGTTATGAGTGACCAATTTACGTTACGTTAATATAATCTCAATGATGTCGAGAGAGAGAGAGAGAGAGAGAGAGAGAGAGAGAGAGAGAGAGATCTAACCGCCTCGAGGTTCTATGATCTTATAAAATCTTCTTCCCTTGCGAAAACTGGACAGGGCAGATGATGAGACAAAAACTCTTCTAGAATCTTCGAAATCTGACGCAATCTTCATAAAGAAATGTGCAATATGCACGTGGTTTTGATCAAAGGTATACGCGTACGAGTCCAGTCTGTTAAAAAAAAGAAAGACGTACTCTACTCGATCGAAACGGAGGCTGAGCGACAATTAAGATTGACACGTTTTGATAACAACGCAAGACTCAATTCTCTCGCTATCACATGCGTTGACAAGATTTAGGAAAGCAAACGGATCTCTCAGACCCTCTAATCTTAAAGTGTCAACATAAAGTTAAAAACATTGTAGTTTCGAACAAACTAAGAAGAAATCTCTCTCTTTTTACGTTATATATATATTCTTTTATAACATGTAATGCGAAATCTGAACGCACATTTAAAACATCCTATTCTAAGCTATCTAGGAATCTGAAAAAATGTTGCATAATTCTACATGACATTTTTCAAAGAAGGGAAAACATGCATTTTGAAAGTAGCAATATATATATATATATCATATTATAGATAATATATATATATATATATATATATATATATTATATATATATATATATATATATATATATTTTCATATATATATATTTTATAATATATATATTGTTTATATATATATTTGTATATATATTTGTATATATATTTGTATATATATTTTGTATATATATATTTGTATATATATATTTGTAATATATATAATTTGTATATATATTTGTATATATATTTGTATATCTATTTGTATATATAATATATATATATATATATATATATATATATATATATATATATATATATATACATACATCACACGTAGATATATATATACACGATATATATTTATATACATATATCATATAATATATATATATATACTATACATATATATATATATATATACTATATATATATATATATATATAAATATATATATATATATATATATATATATATATATATATATATATATATATATATATATATATATATATATATAGTAACAAAAAAAAAATCTCTCTATGGTAAGGATTTACGAGGAGAATATATCAGGAAACAGTGACAACTCACTATAACTTAAAATGTACTTTAATAACAACTAGTAAGGAAATTAAATCACAAACAGAACATTAAACAAATTACGGACGCTTTACACAAAAGCAAAGACTCGCTATACAGCACTTCATCAAGACTACTAATCACTAATCACTGCATTTACAGTATAATACCCAAGTCACAAAGCTTACATCAACACAACATATAATTCACTGTAACATCAAAAAGTTATTGTGGCAACCAACGTTACATCACACAAGAAAACGTCCAAATGGATAAACAATACATTACCATATATTCCTCAAAACTTGATACACTATTATAATCACTTGTTTGTTTCAGCTCCAACGAAAATCATCGTTTTGGGCCTTTATATACCCGACTCACGCTAGACATCCATGGACCAAATATCATATTTTCGGTACATTATCCTTGGCGACTACCGCCTACGCCAAGCGCTAACACTGCCATCTGTTGTCTAGTGTACACACTTTTTTGTATGCAAAAATATCAATTTTTCAACCTTTTATGCAATTTTACATTCCATAAATCATATTCCTTTACATTCCCCCCACCCTTTTAACTCAGCGGCTCTCTCCTCAGTCCATGCTGAATTTTCACTCTTTACAGTCTTAAAACATTGCTGCTTCCCTTCAGCAACTATCGGAGACTGCCACGTCGTTGTAACAAGCACTTTCCTTTAAGTAATCAACAGATCTAGAGAGAGAATCTGCAATGACATTTTCTTTGCCTGCTATATGGTGAATATTCAGTTTGAATGGTTGCAAAAATAAAGACCATCTTAAAATTCTCTTATGTTGTGCTTACATTTATTAATAAAGGTTAAAGGGTTATTATCAGTGTATACGTCTATTTCAAAGTTACTGTTAAGCAAGTATATCTCAAAGTGCATTAAACTCAAAATTAAACTTAAAGCTTCTTTTTCAACAACACTGTAATTAAATGGTGGCAATTATATTTCTTTGAAAAGTAAGACACAGGGTGTAAAACACCATTATGTTCCTGTAATAATACACTGCCAGCTCCTACTTCACTGGAGTCTACCTGTAACTTGAATGGTAGATAAAGTCTGGGGATTTCAGTACTGGCTTAGACATTAACATGAGCTAAGTTTATTAAAGGCATCGTCACATTCCTTTGACCACACAAACTTCACATCCTTTTTCAGCAACTCTGTTAATGGGTAGGCTACATCTGAAAAGTTCTTACAAAATTTTCTGTAATACCCCACTGTTCCCAAAAATTTAATCACTCCACGTTTAGATGTAGGGAGGGTCAAATTCTTTATGACCTCAATATGACAATCAACAGGTTTCACTTGGCCACTTCCTATTTTATGTCCTAAATATTGAACTGTAGTTTTTCCAAATTTACATTTGGCAAGGTTTATCGTAACATTAAATTCTAATAACCTCTTAAAAACATCATATACTTTTTAATGTGATCTTCCCAGGTTTCTCCAACTATGATAATGTCATCCAAATAAACAAATACACCTTCGAGATCCTTCAAGATATAATTCATCTGACGTTGGAATGTCAGAGGTGCATTACATAAACCAAATGGCATTACCTTATAATTATAAAGTCCATGGGGTGTAACAAATGCAGCAATATCCCTGCTGTTTTTGTCTAACTCAATTTGATAGTATCCTTTCAATAAATCAATTTTACTTAAAAAAGGAAACTTTGCTACATTATCAATTATATCTTCTACTCTGGGCATAGGATAAGAGTCTTTTATAGTTACATTATTTACCTTTCGATAGTCTGTACACATTCTTGCACTTCCGTCAGGTTTGTCGACTAGAATACATGGGCTAGCCCATTCACTATGGCTTTCCTCTGCTAGTTCCGTGTTTCAGTAAATAAGCAACTTCGGTCTTTAACTGTTGTTGTTGCCTCGGCGAACCTTCTGTACGGACGCTGACTTATTGGAGGAGGTCTCTTCTATCAACCTGATTTTCCATGCTGCTACTTCCTTTCGATCCTTTTAGGGATGGGTCCTGAAAATAGATCTGAAAAGTTTTGAATTAACACTTTAAAATCATGCTGCTGTTCATCAGATAAATGAATACATAACTTCCTAAATTTTTCATCATTACTCAAATAATCTGTATTTTTTAATCGAAGTTCAATTTCTTCTTCAACGTCTTTTTCATCATCCTCTTTTGCAATTGGCAACACTCCACTGGATTCGTTATACTTCTTTAATTTGTTAACATGGAAAGTTTTAACTTTCCTCCGTCCTGTAGGAAATTGAATTCGATAATTAACATCACTTACTTTTTCCTTCACCGTGCAAGGTCCTATATCTTCTGGTTAAAAACCTTACCAGCTGTAAGGAGATACACTAGAAGACCTTATCTACCTTATGTCGAGTTCACGTTTTGCAGCCTTTTTGTCGTAGTTTCTTTTTATCTCTTCTTGACTACTACTTTGAGATTCTCATGTGCTACTTTCCATATTTTCTTAATTTTTTCCTTCATTTCTTGTAACGTGATAGAATCCTTCTCATCTGAAATTAACTGATTCTTTATCACCTCCATGGGTGACCTTACCTGATGGACATATACTAACTGAAAAGGAGAATAACCCAACGATGAATGTACGCTATCACGAACGGCAAATAGCAACATTGGTATGTAGACATCCCATTCCTTTTCATTTTCACAACAGTACGTGCGAAGCATGGTTTTGAAGGTTCGATGAAATCGTTCGACCACTCCTTGGCTCTGTGGGTGATAAGGAGACGATAAGCAATGCTTAATATTCTGACAAGCTAAAAATGAGGTAAACTTTCTAGACGTAAAGTTGGTTAATTGGTCTGGTTTGAACTTCTTTTGGCAAACCTACCAGCGAGAAGAACTTGTTAAGCGCTTCAATTATCTTATCAGCACTCACAGTTCTTAAAGGAATAGCCTCTGGAAATCTGGTAGCACTACACATAATTGTCAGCAAATACTCGTTACCTTTGCTAGACCTAGGCAGAGGTTCCTCACAATCCAAAACCAGTTTCTCAAAGGTGGGTTCCCCTGGAACTTCAATGGGTTGCAATGGCATCACCTTAGGGTCATGTTGAGCTTTACTACTTTTTGACATAAATCACAATTTTTACAATATTCACTACAATCTTTCTGCATCTTAGGCAAAAAAAATACCTTAATAATTTCTCATAAGTTTTGTTATACTAAATGACCAGAACACTACAGTCATGAGCAATACCTAGAACAAAATTCCTATAACTACTTGGAATGACCACTTGTTCTACAACATCATTAACATTTCTACTCTGAACTTCCTCATTAGGATTCCATCCTTTAAAAAGTAACATTCATTCTTTAAAAAGTTAACTACTTGCCTCCTTCCTCCGATATCATTTATATCAACAGGGTATTATCTCTTATTACCTTCAAATTATCATCTTCAATTTGAGATTTAACAAATTCTTCCTTATTAACTTTCAGCATTCGCAAAGGAGTACTGACTTTACTTACTTGTAGTGTTTCCGGACTATCTTTAAAAAAACAAGTTTTGTAAATCCAAACCGTCGTCATCATTTACCTTTCCTTCGGCACTCTTACTTCTTGTAGTAACTGCACAAGCAGGAAATAAGTTTGGAAATGTACATTCAACTTCTGTAATAAATGAAGAATTAAATGGGTTTTTCTGTCAAAATTGGATTACTGCTACCAAAAACTTTGTCTCCACATACATCACTTCCAAGAATTAACTCTACTCCTGACACTGGGATTTCTCTCACCAAAGCAATTTTAACATATCCCGAAATTAACGGAGTTTCTAACCTTACTTCTACTAATGGAGCTGAAAATTCAGGTCCAAACCCACGCAGAAGTACATACTCTCCAGTATCCTTCCACTGGTCATACATATTTCTTATCATCACAGACTGTACCGCTCCGGTATCTCTTAACCACCTTACTTTCCTTTTTTCAACACAAGGGAGGTGTAACCAACCATCTCCCATAAAAGGGTCATACAATTCAGTACCTTTGGATGTGGACTTCTCTTCAGGTAGTCGCACTCCATTTCCTTTTACAATATCCTCAATACAACCAACATTACTAACAACATTTTGAACATCATTGTTACCCATTTTGTAACCTATATTCTCATCAACATTACATATATTATTACTGTCGATGCTATCGTTGACCCAATACCTTCTTACCCTGGCCTATAAGGGAGAAGCAAACAAACAAGGACCTCTGTCACCACATGCTTGTGGTTGATTCAACAATGCAATGGTATTTTCAGGTTTATGATCATCCTTAAAATGTACAGGTTTATCTTTAAACTTTATTCACCACTTGAATTGGACGGTTTATTGTGCGATGTGGACAACTCCTACTGATGTGTCTGGTTTTGCCACAACTGAAACATACAAAATCTCTAAAATTTTCGCCTATATGTTTTGGTAACTAGGTGTAAACTGATCATTTACACTGTATCCTGCTTTTCCAGCACTAACACTAGGACCAGAAACTATATTGACTTGCCCCTCTACTACCTCTCATTAAAGGATTTATTATAGGACTCCACGAGATGATACCTGTGAACTCTAGTCTTACTTGTGCCTTGTAATTTTGCTGCTCTTCCCAACTCTGCTCCTTCCCAATTTTAGGAGTGACGTCAGTATTATATAGCTTATGGGTCAATGCATAATTATCAGTCAATCTAGTGGCTTCATCGACATTATCTACATCACGTTCATCCAAATATGTTTTAATAAGTGGATTAATACCATCCTTGAACTGCTCAAGCAAGATAAGTTCCTGAAGTTTACCGAAATCACCATTAACTTCTCGGGCATTCATCCACCTATCATACCACAGGCGTTGTTCCCGTGCATACTCCATATGAGTACGACTGTCTCTTTTTATCCAGCTTCTGAACTTCTCTCTATACCTCTCTGGCACCCATTCATAAGCTTTCAAAACTTCAGATTTAACTCTCTCATAATCCTTAGAATCATCTAAAGATAAGGCAGCAAATACTTCCCTAGCCTTTCCTCGAAAGGAGGTTTGAACCAACGTGCTCCATGACGTTCTCGGCCATTCACGCTGTTCTGCTACTTTCTCAAATTGTAAAAAAAAATGCATCCACTTCATTTTCAACAAAAATTGGTACACTTTTTACTGCATTGTCTATTCTAAAAGATTTTGGTATTTCTCTGGACTTTTCCTCTACTTCAAGTTTCTTCATCTCTAGCTCTATCCTCTTTTGCTCAACTTCAGCTTCTACCTTCCTAACCTTTTCAGCTCTCTCATTTTCTAACTTCTTTAGTTCAACAGCTTTCTCACTCTCCTTTTCAGCTCTCTCATTCTCCAATCTAACTATTTGCAAATGAATCTGCATCTGCTCAACACTCATCCCTTCATAAACAAGTTTGGACTTTTTTGGTTTAACCTTGCGTGACTTGGTTTTTTCACGTACGGCTTTGGCACCTTCCTCTTCACTTGCACTACCCTCTGTATTATCCTCACTTGCGCTTTGCTGGCTATCAGTTTCTTGCCCTTCCCAACTCATTAGTAACAACCCTTCCTTATCAGACAAAATGCCTAAAGTCATTAGCGCCTCACTTACTTTATTTGAGATTTCTTGCTTCCTTGCAGATTCTGATACTTCTACATTATAGTACCTAGCTAGAACAATCCAGTCTATTTTAGTTATACCTTCTAACTTTTCACCACTAGGACTACGTATGAAATCTTTCAAATCAAACATCTTTAATAAACTGCTCAAAATAACACAGCAAGACAAATATTATAGCACTAACACTATCACAACTCTCCCCCCTCTCTAAAGCACATGGAAGTACTGAAAAGCAATTAACAGTAAGGATACGTCAAGTTATGGTCGAATACGCTAGACATGAATAATGCAACAATTAATAAGGATACGTTCGGGTTTCGTTCGATAGAATGAGTAAACACTGAGTAGGGATACGTTCGGGTTTCGTTCGACAGAATGAGCAAAAACTGAATAGGGATACGTTCGGGTTTCGTTCGACAGGCCCCCATGTAACATAAAAAAAAAATCTCTCTATGGTAAGGATTTACGAGGAGAATATATCAGGAAACAGTGACAACTCACTATAACTTAAAATGTACTTTAATAACAACTAGTAAGGAAATTAAAGTCACAAACAGAACATTAAACAAATTACGGACGCTTTACACAAAAGCAAAGACTCGCTATACAGCACTTCATCAAGACTACTAATCACTAATCACTGCATTTTACAGTATAATACCCAAGTCACAAAGCTTTACATCAACACAACATATAATTCACTGTAACATCAAAAAGTTAGTGGCAACCAACGTTACATCACACAAGAAAAACGTCCAAATGGATAACAATACATTACCATATATTCCTCAAAACTTGATACACTATTATAATCACTTGTTTGTTTCAGCTCCAACGAAAATCATCGTTTTGGGCCTTTATATACCCGACTCACGCTAGACATCCATGGACCAAATATCATATTTTCGGTACATTATCCTTGGCGACTACCGCCTACGCCAAGCGCTACTGCCATCTGTTGTCTAGTGTACACACTTTTTTTGTATGCAAATATCAATTTTCAACCTTTTATGCAATTTTACATTCAATAAATCAATATTTTTTTATAATATATATATATATATATATATATATATATATATATATATATATATATATATATATGTCCCCAGATGATGAGTTTAGAATTATTATTATTTAAAATATACCGGGGGAAAGGACCCGTAAGCATTACGGTATTGTAACTTCGGACAAGAGACTATACTCTGTTTTTTTCCATCTGTCCATGCCGCCTGTGGTGTTTTTGTATGGTAACACTGCGTCCCGGGCTTTAGATAGTTACATTCAGCTAACATTCAAACGATTATAACTAATATCATATTTCGAATATTAACGGTGTAATTCGCATACAGTAAATTATTAAAACACTTTTCAGTTGCAAATGTACACCCAGATATCCTTTTATTTACCTAAAACTTACAAATAGCGTAACTATCTAAAGCCCGGGACGCGGTGTTACCATACAAAAACACCACAGGCGGATGGACAGATGGAAAAAAACAGAGTATAGTTGTTGAGTCCTTTGCCGGCGGCAGTTAACATGAATGCTTATTTCTTCCCGAACCGAGGTAAAATCGGAGGCGAACGAAGGAAGTCAGTCAGTCAGTGAGTTGGTGTGTCCTCTCCAGCAGTAAGCAGTACGTAATCACTCCTAAAGTAACCCGTAGTCCTGCCAGTCCTTCGTCAGAAGAAACAGAAAGTCCTCGTCATCGTCATTTTGCTAGACGTCCTACAGAAATCTTCTCATGCCAGGACAGTTGTTACTTCTAGTAGTAACCTCGTCTCCCGATAGCTTCATACGGACACCTTTAACCCCACCAGATACCATCGACATCCTACGCCTATTCTACAAGAACATTCCCCTGGAAACTCATATTAATGTAAGATTTGTAATGCATTTGTTTAAACTGCTCAGCCAATTATCATATTACCCAGTTATTGAAGGTATTATTATTCTGCATTATGATTCTTACAGGTTCATGTCTCCAGTTGTTAGGCTTCTTCGGTGAATAAACCTTTAATTTTAGATTTGAGTACTTTTATTTAGTTCCTCAATTTGCTCAAGTGTCTAGTCATTGTCATATATGTATCCTAAAGGTAAAAACCAAGGACCTTTTTAGTGTTTACGAAGTGATCTTCAGTATTATCAGTTCTGGATGGGTGTGATGAACCTTGGAGGTAAATAATTTGGTCCTTATTCCCAAAGCAAGAATTCGGAACGTGATAATATCTTTTTAAGCGTGTCCGGTTTGCTGCCTGCACGCGCTCTGGAGAGCAAGTTTATGACGCTAACGTTACACTCTGATACAAGCAAAAAATTTTTTTTACACTATAATATGGTAACTGAAACCTGGCGTTAATCTTGACATACATTTTCTATCATGGAACATATACGCATACGCTTGAACGCTTACATACTGTAAGCACATGCACGCAGAAAAGACTTCAGAGAGTATTTGTGATATTATTATTATCATTATTATAAGAGCAAGATTTGCTAGGTCACCTTCATACTCCCTCGGCTAAAGAGGGCATAAAAGGAGTGAAACCTGGTATGCCTCTGCACATTCCTTGGGTACAGTGGGCTCACTAAGATTCCAAATTATTAACATTATGATATCTAATAGTTTTTTTATGCTGTCTTTGGTCGAGTGGCTATACGTAGTGTTGGCCTAGCGATGACAGATTGGAGGTTAAAAGTAAACACCCCCCCCCCCCCCCCCCCCCCCACCGCCAAAATTACCTAGTTATTATTATAATTATATTAGTTTTATTTCCTTTAAACGGTTTGCTATCATTATTGCACTGAATTGAGTATACAATTTAGGCCAAAGGCCAAGCACTGGGACCTATGAGGTTATTCAGCGCTGCAACGGAAATTGACATTAAAATGTTTGAGAGGTGGAACAGGAGGAAAACCTCAAAGCAGTTGCGCTATGAATCAATTGTTAAGGGAGGGAGGAAAGTAAGATGGAAGAAATGGAATATAAAAGGAGGTAAAGTAAAATGAACGAAAGGGGCTGCAGGTAGGGGCCGAAGGCACGCTGCAAAGAACCATAAGTAATGCCTACAGTGCACCGCATGAGGTGCACTGACGACACTACCTCCCTTCACTGTTGCACACTCAACATGAAAACAGTGGACTGCATTCAATCTCCATTGAATGTTTGTATGGTGTTTTTACGTTGCAAGGAACCAGTGGTTATTCAGCAACAGGACCAACGGCTTTACTTGACTTCCGAACCACGTCGAGAGTGAACTTCTACCGCAAGAAATGCACATCTCTAACCCTCGGTGGAATAACCGAGAATCGAACTCGCGGCCACCGAGGTGGCAGGCCAAGACCATACCGATCACGCCATTGAGGCGCTCATATCCACTGAATGTAAAAAGTTTCCTACAACATTCTGATTCTTATAAGAGTTGTGCATTCATATTGTGTAATATGGGAACGACAGAAAAAAAAACTATAAATGTAGATGACGAAGATCTAAATACCAAATTCGAACTAGGTCACCGACATGATGATCCAGAAGTTAGAAATTCTAATATGGCGAACGTGACCTTACTTAAGATTAATCCATATCAAGAAGAATAGGGAGAGGAAAGCTTCCTAAAGTATGCTCTACGATCATAAACAAGAGCCCGTGCTGACCTAACACCAGCTTAACCAATAACAACAACAACATTCAAGCAAAGAAAATTTTACTTTACAGACACTGCGATAAAACCGAGATGAAAATAAAATTGATGATGGAAGCAGGTCACCGTCGCCATATTAGAATTTCTAACTTCTGGATCAGCATCATTTCGGTGACTTAGTTTGAATTTGGTAATTGGATCTTCAACTACATTTATAGAGTAATGTTCTGACTTTTTTTTTTATTATATTTTCTTCTGTCTGTCGTTTCCCATATTACACAATATAAATGCATCGGAATGTTGTAGGCAACTTTTACATTATGTGATTTTATTTGATATTCTTCATATCACTGTGTTGGTATAGAATCCCTCGAGTGTCAAAAGCAGCCGCCTCGCGGCGCAGGAAACCAGCGACAAGCGAAGACAAATCTGGAAGACACATTTCCAGCAGCAGCAGGTAGCTTCATTGCCTCAAACTGATCTGGCTCGCATGCCCGGTCTCAACAGCAACGCCCCCCCCCCCCCCCCCCTCCCACAGCTCGTTTCTTTGTTTTGGGCGAGAACAGAGGAGACACAAGATCTTATTTGAGAAGCCTCTTACAAGTGATGAATCAACGGCTATTGGTTCTGAAAAAAGTTGGCTTGATGGAAAAAACGTTATCAGTTACATAGCAAAATTTATGTTAGGCAAAGGAAAATATTTTTGTAAAGCATATATGCACCATCAGATAGATACTTTTACGAGTGTGATTTGTAAATGTGATTTACGATGACACTAAAGAAAAGACCAAAGTCAAGTTTATATTTACTCAGGAATTTTGGCATTATTGTACTGGTCCTGGGATGCTGGTTTTGATAGACATTAATTTTTTAATTGACGCAATTTCTCAAAGCAAACTTATTGGAACTATGTTTAGTCATATAACTAAAAATGCCGAAGTCCTGGGCAAATACTATTCTAGAAACGAGTAGAAAACCTGTGTATGATTATTATCAAAAAGAAAAGAAAGAAGAAGAAGAAAAAAAAACTTTTGGCTTGCAACCTAATGAGAATGGCATTATTGATGTCGAAGTCACCTGGCACAAACGAGGTCACAGGTCAAACTTCACTGTTGGTACTGTTATTGATGTGATTACTATCTTCATTTCAGAATATCAAAACTTTGAGAAAAATACGTTCGAAATGCACAGAAAAAGACACTACAGCTTTTTACCCTCAAATTAAAAAAGGCCAATTTCAAATTTAAGAAGGTAAATTTAAAATTTAAAAAGGTCAATTTCAAATTTAAAAAGGCCAATTTCAAATTTAAAGAGGTCAATTTCAAATTAAAAAAGATAAAAATCCAATTAAAAAAGATCAAATTCAAATTAAAAAAGGTGAAAATCAAATTTAAAAAGATGGACTTCAAATTAATAAATCAATTTCAAATCAAAATAAATGAACCTCAATAATAAAAAAATTCAAATTGTTTTACACGTGCAAAAGCAAAAGGCATAGCCAGATTTTAATTGTAATAATGATGGAATTCTACGCATGTTGAAAACTGTTCCTAGCCCTTAGCAAACGCTGCAATACATTACTCGTCACAATCATATATTGGAGTTTTCATTCCCTACTGTTGAAGTATGCATATATAAATCACGCGCAACAATCTCTCTCTCTCTCTCTCTCTCTCTCACACACACAAACACGAAGACTCATCTGGTGCTATGGAAGCTACAGCTGTAGTTGCAATGTGGAGTCGATCTCTGGTTCATAAAGTAAGATATATACATTTGTTTCCGGCAGAGGCAGTTCTGCCTTTGCATCGGTACGCAGATTCAATGATAGCACGGGTCCCTGTGGCGAGGGCCACCAAAGTAACAATGCAGAATGCATGAATTATGTCTGCACGTGTTTTAATGACGGGACTCGAAAGACTGAGTGAATATCATGGTTTTGTAGTCACAGAAGTGAGGAAAAGGCGAAAGTCGTCTCGTTATAAATGTAAAAATAAACTTACCAAGTTTGTATTGTAATGGAATACATGCAACATTACCTCAGGTTAGCAACGAGACACTGGCAAGACCACTGAAGAAATGAAGAGTGACAATATGGCTTCCTTTTCCACTGTTCTTCGACGGATACAAATCCTCAACATCATTTGTCTCCTAAGGGAGCAAGTAGTTGGTGATTTTACAACAGTACCAAATCAGCTGAAGGCAGTGCAGAATGTATTATATGAACAGCTCACAACAGACGAAATGATGAAGCGTTATTTGAAAGGTTCCACACAAAACAGAAATCATGATACATGATATTCTAAACGTGGTACAAAAATACATGTCAAGTTCTCGCCTTTTGAGTTGTAATCATCTATGAAGAGAAGAGAGAGAGAGAGAGAGAGAGAGAGAGAGAGAGAATTTGATTTGATATGCATAAGATAATACCGACATATCCTTGATGGACCAGAGAGAGAGAGAGAGAGAGAGAGAGAGAGAGAGAGAGAGAGAGAGAGAGAATTTGATATGCATAAGGAATAATAACGACAAATAATCGTATGATATCAGAAAGGAGAGAGAGAGAGAGAGAGAGAGAGAGAGAGAGAGAGAGAAGCAGAAGGAAGAAGAAAGATAAAGAAGAGGAATTTGAATATCATGGAGAGAGATAAAGGAAAGAGAGAGAGAAGAAGAGGAGAGAGAGAGAGAGAGAGAGAGAGAGAGAGAGAGAGAATCATTACAGCACGTCGTCCCCAGATTACCACGATAAGAGATCTCTATCCAGGTACTCAAGGCATCACTATCACAAAGCTCTAGGCTAATCCATGAGACGTTTTTGATGTGGAACAGTTGGAATTAAGGTAATTTTTTTTTTCATTTTACTGCCTCCTTCTCAATAATAGTAATAATAACAATAATACATAAAGGCAAAGTGACAAGGACTGAAGGGATAAAACTACCAGATGGGAATAGCATCAAACACATACTAAAATAGACAGGATGCAAATATCTGGGAATAACAGAAGGAGAGGATATGAAACACCAAGAGATGAAGGACGCGATCATGAAAGAATATATGCAGAGACTTAAGGCGATACTCAAGTCAAAACTGAACGCCGGAAATATGATAAAAAAACATAAACAAATGGGCAGTACCAGTAATCAGATACAGCGCAGGAGTAGTGGAATGGACGAAGGCAGAACTCCGTAGCACAGACCAGAAAACTAGGAAACATATGCCAATACACAAAGCACTACACCCTAGAGCAAATACAGACAAACTATACATAACACGAAAGGAAGGAGGGAGAGGGCTACTAAGCATAGAAGACTGCGTCAACATCGAGAACAGAGCACTGGGGCAATATCTGAAAAACAGTGAGGACGAGTGACTAAGGAGTGCATGGGAAGGTCTGACATAAGTACGAAGACCCAGAAATATACAGAGACAGGAGGCGACAAACAGAACGGAGGAATGGCACAAAAACCAATGCACGGACAGAACATGACAGTCTAAAGAACTAGCCGGCTATGAAACATGGCAATGGCTACAGAGGGGAGAACTCAAGAAGAATGATAACAGCGGCACAAGATCAGGCCTAAGAACCAGATATGTCCAAAGAACAACAGATGGAAATAACTTCGCACCCGTGTGCAGGAAGTGCAATACTAAAAAAGACTTTAAACGAGACTATAAACTGCATACAAGCGAATGACCGGAACTTGCACAGAACCAGGACAAAAAGCGGCATAATTCACTAACGAAAGCCCTCCACTGGAGCCTGTGCAAGAAACTCCAGATAGCTAGCAGTAATAAGTGGTACGAACTCCAATTGAGGGAGTGATAGAAAACGATCAGGCAAAGATCCTCTGGGATTATAGTATCAGAGCAGATAGGTGATACGTGCAAATAAAGCAGACGTGACGTTGACTGACAAAATCAAGTAGTATCACTCACTAATGTCGCAATACCATGGGATACCAGAGTAGATGAGAAAGAAAGGGAAAAAATGAATAAGTATCAAGACCTGAAAAATAGAAATAAGATGGATATGGGATATGCCAGTGGAAATTGTACCCATACAATTTCCACTGGTATATCCCAAGATCCCTGAAAAAAAAAAAAAACTGAAAAAACTAGATGCCGAAGTAGCTCCAGGACTCTTGCAAAAGTGTGTGCTATTATAGCGTCTGCTGGTGTCAAGATAACAGAGCTTAGTACTAGCGATCGAGCCCCTGAAAGCTTGTAGAGATAAGTCTTGTGTGAGTGCGAGCCTTTTTGCATGTATAATCCTCCCCAAGGTATATTTAAAGGACTTTGATCCTCCCGAAGTGACGGGGAGCATTCTCGTCTGTCAAGAGAGACCCAGGTTCGACTCCTGGTTAAAGATCACAACTTTGTTGGCCAAAGAACTGAATTTTATAGTGTGTCTGTGGACGACTGAAGTAGATGCATCGACGGTTAAAAAGAGAATGGGTTCAGTAACTTCGATTTCATTTTTCTTATCGATATCTTTTGGCGCTATCTTCTCCACTCTTCTCATGAGAAAAAAAAAAAAAAAAAAAAAAAAAAAAAAAATATATATATATATATATATATATATATATATATATGTATGTATATGTATATATATACATATATATATACTTACATGCATACATAAATACATTGCAAGAGTCCCCATGACTAGATCATTTTTTTCAATCACAAAGCAACAGGAAGATGAAGAAGAAACAGTAGTTTGTGAAGATGTTTTGCATGAGAAATCTTCATAAAAACCCGAATTCAAAATATGATTAAGAAGTAAGATTTATTTAATGGCTGAAAAAACCGAGCTCGGCAAACCATAGAGCTACAAAAAAGAATCTACAGAGATAAATTTTTATTTCCCGCAAAGAACATTGAGAAAAGTTTGACGTTTGAAAAACATAAAAACTATTTGGCAGAAACTGAAGTAGATTTAATTAACCTTTAAATAAGAAGATTACTTTCAAATCTATTTTGTCACTATAGTAAATGTAGAATGTTTTGCGATATGAATCAAACAAAAACTAGACTGTGAGAATGTTTCTTCATGAAGACAAAACACATAAAATTGTGGAGAGAGAGAGAGAGAGAGAGAGAGAGAGAGAGAGAGAGAGAGAGAGAGAGAGAGACTACAGATATACTGCCCGACACGAAAATAGCTCTAATTCCTTTCCTTTTCGGAACAAATGTGGAAAAATACACGAGTAAAAAATGTGGCGGTGGGTCTGCCTGGCAATAAGGGCGAGGAGCCTTTATTAAGCTGGTGATGAACCCCCGATAGGCCTAAGGCCTTTAATAATCCCTAGATTAATCTCAGATAGCAATAGCCACTAGCCTCCAACCCCCCCCGTCGTCACCAACGCCCCCCCCCCCCCCCCACAACCCATACCTTGTCTCGGGTCCAGAAAAGGACATTCGGTTGTGACGAGAAAAGAAATTTATATATTAAATATTATTATTATATCTATATTAAAATATAATATTAAATATATATATATATGAATATATATAGATATATATATATATATATATATATCTATATATTCAGAAGGTAATAGATAATCTGAGAGAGAAGAGAGAGAGAATAGAGAGAGAGAGAGAGAGAGAGAGAGAGAGAGAGAGAAGTTGTGTGTGTGCAGCGTTTTACTTTTGTTCATCATTCTCCAAGTTGCTTTAATTGAATATAATTATTCTTGAACTACAAGACGCTGAGAAAGTGAAACAGTGGTTACCGTTCACAATTAAAACACCAGTTAAAATAAAAATATACATTTTCTCTGGCACATTACCTCTCACAATAATGGATCCGGACCCGTTCAACAAAACGAAATAAAACTGGAAAGCTTCTGAGTGAAACGTCATATAATAAGTACAGTGTTTTTTTCGTTTTTTTCAGCGGTGTTTGAATCTTGATGGATTATTATTATTATTATTATTATTATTATTATTATTATTATTATTATTATTATTATTAATTATTATTATTATTATTATTATCTTTTCCCATTTTGACAATTTTATTACAACGACAGTGCTTCTGAATTTGAAAATGAAAATGACCTGACTGTGGAATGAAATTGAAAATGACCTGACGCTGAAATGAAATTGAAAATGACCTGCCAGTGGAATGAAATTGAAAATGACCTGATGGTGGAATGAAAGTACCAACGCGCCACCAATATCTATGTTGCATTCCTCCGACCTCATACAACCTAAAAAAGTATGTTCTACTGGCAAAAAAAAAAAAAAAAAAAAAAAAAAAAAAAAAAAACTATGGATTGCTACACTTGCCCTCCATCTTTCCGATAGTTTCCATCCTTAATAGTATTATCGCCATTACCATTATTACTATTATTATTGTTGTTACTAATATGCAAAGAAAAATCTGCAGTGAAGAAAAGAAATGCCTGGTAGATATTTCCTTTTTTATGAATGCGATGTACTGTTATCAAAATACCTTGGTATTTCTGACATGCACAATATAATAATAATAATAATAATAATAATGATACTAATAATAATAATAATAATATTTTTTTCCATAAAATTCATCCTATTCGGCTAGTTGTTTTTTTTACAGTGTGCTGTTCCAGGTTGCATTCTGCCTCCTTAGGACATCACTTTTCTCACTGTCAGCTGTAGAAAGCTGAATGTAGCAATAATCAGCCCAAGCACTCCTCGTTTTTTTTTTTTTTTTTTTTTTTTTTTTTTTTTTTTTTTTTTTTTTTTTTTTTTTTTTTTTTTTTTTTTTTTTTTTTTTTTTTTTTTTTTTTTTTTTTTTTTTACACACTGTGCTCGGTAGATGCTGAGGATAGGGTTGTGTGAGACCATAGTATCTACCGTGCACAAGTGTAAAATACATATTGTTGTGATTTTTCATATAAGCTCCACTCTACTCAGATAAAGGTTAAATATATAAACATATATATATTTATGCATATATATTTACATATGAAGAAATTGCAACGATATATAAATGCAATACTTACAGTTGAACTGCTGAATCAAGAAAAAGCTCCACGTGCAGAATCTTCCACAAGAGTAGCCAATTCAGACATCACAGGAGGCTCACCAGCAGGTATCAAGCCCTTCTACACACACACTGCACCATTCAACTACCTTGCTAAAGTCAGAACCGTCTTTCCAATAACTTTCACACCATTTATCCAGTCCTCCTACGTCTTCATCTCTTCCATCCTTGCAACTGTATATATTTTTCGCCAACATATCATTCCCTACTTTACTACACACAGCAATTACTTCAGAACTCTTTTTACTTATCACTTCACTTCCTTTCGGTCAGATTCAACATCCACAATTCACTTCCTTAAACTTCCTTAATGGGAGGTGGCTCAAGTCCCTCGGCTTCTATTGGACATCTAACCTCCTTCTAATATTTCGTACACTTGTTGCTATTATCACCAAGTCTAGTAGCCTCCAAATGCACATACTAACCTACTATTTCCTCTCTCTCTCACCGTCCAGAGTCAACATCAGTTTACTCTGAATTTTCTTTTACAAAACACATTCAAGACACTTTCACTAGTCATTGCAGTACCTCTTAAATACCCGCTGTCAACACTACCATCTTCATACATTAGCTAATCTCATACATTACCTATTCCACACTCCATTCGTGACCCATATTCCTTCTCCAACACCTTACTGTTTTTACTGTTTATTGTACAAGATGGAAACTGCTCATATACAAAAGGCTAACAGGGACCACTGACTTGGAATTCAAGCTTCCAAAGCATATGGTGTTCATTAGGAAAAAGTAAGAGGTGGTAAAGGGAAATACAGAAAGAAGAGGTCGCACTTATTAAAAAAGACAAAGTAAATCAATAAATTAAATAGATAAAAATGTATTAAAACGCAAGGGGAAAAATATTATGCACAGTCCCACGGTGTGATGAATAAAGGACCTCTGGAACTTTGGAGAAGTTCGACAGCGAGGCTAAACATTTACTGCATATTGGTGCTGCTGTTCAGCGAATCTGATTGCTCTCAACAGGCGAAGGGGATCAGGAATCAATTGTGAATTTCAAAGATCTCTATTGAAATACAGCTTATGAAAAAATGACAAGCAAGACACCATCTCTCGCACTACTCCCCCTATAAAGATATTAAACAGCATGAAAACCTGATGCACTCTTACCTCAGTCCCATAAATATACCAAACTATTCACTCCTATCTACAAATTCTAACACAAGCACGACTTCCATCATAAAATTCTTTTCACTGCTCTTAGTAACTTCACTTTCATAAAGTCATCCCTATCACTCTTCACATTACCTCTCTGACGACTCTAAGCCCATGTATACCGCATACAAATTTTTCCTTTACTGTTAAACTCCTTGCATATCAGCTTCATGACATAAAAGTTTGAAAGATTTTTTGTCGATCCAAAATCTATATATGCCACACAGACAGAAATCATTACTCAACCACAAAATGTTACATAACCAAATGAATCACGAGAAAATATAGAAATACAAAGCAGCCATAATATAATTTCACTAAAATTACAGTTGCAATGATAACGTACCCACACAGTCAATATGGATGAATCCATACCATCCCAAAATATGTCAAACACTATCGCAGACACACGAGCACGAACTGGAAACTTCAATGTGACAGTGTTGGAGAAAAGTATGGGCCATTGTCTCAGACGGATCAACAGACATGACGAGATCTGAAACATTGTTTCGAATCTTGCTGTCACCAACAGTGCACACTGTGCGATTCAATCTCTGACATGTCTATGAGGACGGATGACAGAGTTTACCTCCCGGCAGCAGCTTTGGCTACTGTGCTTTGTGCTGTTGTAAACAGATAATGGGTTCACCCAAGTCTTTATACCAAGGATTCAAGGAAATGGTGGAGGATTGGTGTAAGTCTCTCTTAGTACGTTGTTCTAATCCATGTCACCAACAGGCCAAAAACTAGTGGTTAGTCCACAGTTTCATACAATAATCCAATATTTCTCATAGACTCATTTTCCATTGACAGACACTGACTTGTTTCCAACCTGTTTGCGAAAGGTGGGTGATGAAGCTACGGACATGAAATTGTGACATGCTTTACTGTAGTGTGCAAGAAGGCAGGACCTGATCCTAAAGATGTTATGTGCAGTTTTGGAGTTTCCATCAAGGTTGTGCAGATAGCTTCATAATTTTGGTACCCACCACCAAGGGAAGCTAGGGAGAATCTGACAACTCATAAATGCATCAGTAATACTCCTGTAATTCATAAACTGCTGGCAACACTGAATGTGAAACAGTCGGTGCAACTTTAGTAGGCGGTCTACCTGCGTATTTCTACACTGTTTCGCCGTTTTTAGTACTAGCCCGTCGGGGGTCAAATGTCAATGTCCCTAAAGTAGCACCATGGGTTGTTGTTGTTTGAGATTAAGCTGGCCTTATGCCAGCCTTGGGGATCAAATGTGGTAAAATGCACTTACGGACATTTGACCCACGACGGGCTAGTACTAAACACGGCGAAACAGTGTAGAAACACGCAGGTAGACAGCCTACTAAAGTAGCACCGAAACAGTCGCTATACATGTCAACGAATTGCTAAAAGTGTGTTAACCAAATGGGAAAGTAATGTTGATTGAGGAACACTGTCAGGTAATGACAACATCACGGAGTTGCGATATGCCAATGTAGCTTGCCGTGATGTACCGAAGTTCAAGAAGCCACCTTTAACTTCATTCTGCATGACGAGAGAGAGGATGGTTCCGGAAGGACAACAGTTTAAGAGTGGATTTTTCAACAAGAACTGTTGTTACACAGAAAAACTGTATGAATAAACGTGTTTCATAATCTATCTATCAGTCTATTTATGTGGCAACCAGCTGTTTGTCTCATATAACAAAGAAAGCTCATTCGGACGTCAGTATTGATGAAATTATAATAACTTTGTCACGTGATATCTATGAGTGCTTTCACTGACTAGATGATGTACAAAGGCAATTAAGAGGAGTATATATATATATATATATATATATATATATATATATATATATATATATATATATATGTGTGTGTGTGTGTGTGTGTGTGTGTGTGTGTGTGTGTGTGTGTGTGTGATTTCAAATCACGAAGAAATAAAAAATGTGATGATTATACGAACAAAGTTACAACCACGAAGGAAAAGACATGTTCACAGCCTTGGTAATAAGACGAAAGTACATAGCATCTTCAGTGTTTCAATTTTCCTTCGAGGCTATATATATATATATATATATATATATATATATATATATATATATATATATATATATATATATATAATACATATACATATATGTCCTATTGCTGTTGTAATGAAACTAAGCTGGTGTAAGGCCAATAAAATATTTTGAATTTGGTTCAGTTCATCAAAAGTTCTGATACACAACGGTAAACAGTCTTCCCAACTTCTTCCCTCAGTCGTCGAAGATCCCATGAATTATTATTCATTCATAAATCAATACCACGTCAGCACCAACACCCTTAAAACATCTATATTTTTTTTTTCAAATGAACATTAAGTTTTATTGCCAGTGAAAAAATACGGCCAATTCATTTGCGCAACTTGTTTTGCCCTAATATATGCAAATTAGGAACAAGAGCGGCTTCAGCCTGGCGCCTTTAGGGACACTTGCTAACAGTTACTATCTTCGTGCAGAAGTTTCTTTTCCTTGATCTTTTCCAGTTTCTCTTTTTTTTTTTCAGTCAATAACTGGTGATAATAGCAGATGGCAAGAAGTTGTACCAGACTACCCTAATCCTGGAATAAAATGCGTTGCCAGCTAAACATAGATTAATCAAACAGTACTGGAACCAAAACCCCGTTAAGCGTGGCGGCAGCTTTTTATCGGGTCTGGAAAGACTGATTCAGCAGCAGCGTTTCCAGGTCAGTCAACTGATCACGGGAAAGAACAACTTAGTTTTTGTTTTTATCGATAATAATTTATTTTTTATGGAGAAAAACAAGATACGAGTAACAATAAAGCCCATATCTAACAAGGATAGATAAAATAACAAGGCTGAATACCTATGTTGTGTAACTTCACGAAAAAATTGCTGATAATTTCCACACTAATTAGAGGAAGATTAAATTGCATTGACACTTGAAAGCACAATTTCTATTTAAATAAAATCCACATTATGCCCTTATGAGAATGAGCACCATTCAATATAACTCGATCAAGCACTGGTGCACACGAGAGAGAGAGAGAGAGAGAGAGAGAGAGAGAGAGAGAGAGACGCAATCTTAAGTCTAGAGAGAGAGAGAGAGAGAGAGAGAGAGAGAGAGAGAGAGAGAGAGAGCCGCAATCGTAAGTCTAGAGGGTAGACCCATAAACGTCTCCCGTAGCAGGTGTGCTGGCAGGGTGCTCTGATTAACACCGCCCATAATGATCATATAAATAACCGATTTCATTTGGGGATAACATCTTTTTAATAGCCGTTCAAACTGGACGGCCGCGTCGCAGGGATTGAAACTAAGTGTTGAAGGTTAGTTCCTAAGTCTCTCTCTCTTCTCTCTCTCTCTCTCTCTCTCTCTCACAAAAGAAACTGATGACAAAAGTTAGAGCTTTAGAATTGTAGGAGAAACAGCAGACTGGGTCGAAGACTGGCTAACTTATAGAAAACAAAAAGTCGTGATACATGGTAAGGATCAGAATGGGTAGATGTAACAAGCGGAGTTCCCCAGGGTTCTGTCCTTGGCCCTCTCTTGTTTTTTATATACATTAATGACACTGAAGTAGGCTTAACTAGCAGGATAGCCAAATTTGCAGAGACACCAAACTAGGTGTAAATCCAGCAGACCCAGATGTAGTGGAAAGTTTAAGAAATGATCAAATGAAAATAGGAGAGTGGTGAAAAAAAAAAAAAAAATGGCAAATGCCTTTTAACGTAGATAAGTGTAAAGTGTTACAATTAGGAACAAACAACCCCATGCCAGCTAAATGTTGCTTGGTAATGACATAAATAGTGTGGAACAAGAGGAGGACTTGGAGTCATTATTACCAAGGTCTTAAAATCCACAAAACGGTGCATAAAAGCTGAAAAGAAGGCACAGAAACTAGTGGGATACATAACGAGGCAGTTAAAATACTGAAACAAGGAAACGGTGCTGCAGCTCTACACATCAATAGTTAGACCCCATCTTGAACATGCAGTATAGTTTTGGTCACCAACACTAAGAAAAGACATAAAAAGATTAGAAGTAGTACAAGCAAGAGCCACAAAGTTAATTCCATCCATCAGGCAAACAGGTTACCGAAGACGACTATAGCGAGCCTGAACATGTATGGCTTAGAAACACTGATAGAAACATTTAAAATATTGAAAGGCATAAAAAAAAGTAGGAAGTAACCTATTTACATTAAACGAAAACAGACAAGAAATAATGGATGGAAACTAGAACTGAAGAGATACAACACATTCCATTGTGGGAACTTCTTTACATACAAGATATGTGACACGTGGAATAAACTGCCACCAGAAGTTGTACACAGCAACAGTATGGGAAGAGTTTAAAAGAAAGCTAGACAAAATCATTAGGACACAGTGAATGCACAGTAAAACCTGCTCTTACAGATAAGTGAGCCCACGATGTCTCCTCGGATGGACTAACAAGTCTTTGAGACATCCTAATCCTTGTAACTCCCTCTCTCTCTCTCTCTCTGACGTGTAGTACTTGTTCTCTGCAAACACTACTTTACACATTTATACCTTACAAGAAAACATAAGCCGCAAACTGTACGCATGTGGTATATTACCATATGCTTCATTTCCTAATACACAGGTAAACTGATCATTCTGTCCTTGGCGACATGGGTTTTTGTTTAATGCAAAATCCTAAAACTAGTAATGAAAATTATTTTCATCCGTACCTTGATTATTATAGTAAAAAAAAATTACTTTTACACAGATATGTTTTCACGTAAACGAGAACACTTAACGCACGTTTGTTTTAACACATTTTGTTTAAAAAAAATTCAATTCGTTCGTTAACTAATTCTCATTATTATCATTTCTCTTTTAGCAAAAAATTTAAAAGAATTTTCTCTTTTGTCTTTAAACTGCTTGTTTTTCTTTAAAACTTAATATGCAAATTAATGAAGTCGAAAGGTTCTTCGCAATATTCTTGTCTGTGTAATAAAAATTAAAATATGCCAACATTTTCCATATTTCAATAGAAGATGGCAATATAAATCAATAAATGAATTATCTGTTAAAAAAGAAAATGTCGATACATAAATAGCCAAGGAATCTATAAAAATGCCGTAGACATAAAAGCTTATAAAAATCACAAAGAGATGACATGCGAATGATTAGCCAACTGTCAAAACCGAATGCTTTATTGACATTTGTGACACGGGAGCCAATCTAGAACCTGCACATGCGCAGTTCGAGTTGTATGCTTCCTTGTACGGTATCCTTTTTTCTTTACTTCTCACCGACACGGAGTGAAATAATTATGTACATGATACGTGAAACCTCCCTGAAATGTTTTTTATATCATTACAGGTTATGACCCAGATGATTTAAGAGATACGTCTCAAGAATTTGAAATGTGTTAAATCCGAAGACAGGTCCAGATCAAGAATACCGGTTAATAAATTGCAACTTCAACAGGTGACATAAAATAACAATAGATTACATGTTTTATAGCCCATCTATGGAATAACGTCTATATGATCACTAAGGGGCTAATAACATAATCATAATAAAAATTTTATCTATGAACCTATCTTGTCTTGGGCCAACTTCATCTGTTACATTTACTATTATATACCAGTAAGAAACTACCACATCATACTTCTACTAAATACTGCCAATCACGCCTTCATTAATTCATTCATCTCTATGTGAGATTAAAAGATCATGGGAAATGCTGATTACGGTGTGACTGAACTGCTGACCAGAGTTTGTAAGTTATGTCTGGATGTGGGAGAGGTTCTGAAAGAGTGGATGAAAATTTTTTTTTTTAAATTTTTAAAAGCGATGAAGGTAATTAAGGGCATAACATTCCTTAGTATACTAGGGAAGACTAGTTATGGTTTAGGCAAAGGAGAGGGTGCGTGGGTCAGCAAGTACTTCTTATGAAACCGTTATGCGAGACGGTTCAAAATAGAGTAATGGGAAAAGGCTGTGTACGGTCCTAGAAAAATTTCATATCAGAATTTATACAGGAAATATGGTGGCGTTGAAGATGTATGATACAGACGATATACTGCAGAAAGTGACTTAAGTATTAATGATGAACTCGAATTGCGTAATTGTGTATAAGTGGTTCTGAGAAAAGATTAAATCTTTGGGGCATTTTAATATCTTAATGGGCAGCGTAATTTTCGAGAAGTAATTGAGAGGCCAGTAAATGTAGATGTCAGTTTATGGGATCAAAAAATGTTATGAATGGGGTGAGGAACGGGAATGTGAACAGAAGATAAGAGTACTGAATAGTGATAGTGAAGAGAAAATGCAGAAACTATTGAAGGAGTTTGAATATCTTTGCAATAAGACAAGGATGAGAGTAAATCTTAAGAAAAGTAAAGTTATGACGGTAAACGGAAACTTTGAAGGTGAGCAATGAATGATCATATAAACGGAGAAAATGTAAGCAGTAGATCGGTTGTAGGTATGTGTCGAGTGACAGAATAGGCGAAGAAAGATAGAAGGTTGTGTGCCAAAGGTAGGAAAGATATTTGGTGTGTCTAGAGAAGTCTAGGCCGAAATGAGATGAACTTCTTGCCTACTATGAGATTAGGGGTCTCTGTAACACGGTTTTTTGGACTTTGCTCCTTGTCAAAGCATCGGATTTAGCTGAAAGTTGACATATGTATATTTTACAACCACACACAAATTTTGTCAGCATTATCAATAACCTAAACCCGATAGTTTTAATTTTTATAGAGTAAAAATGATCTAGCCGACGCCATGGCCAATAATTACGAGCCAAGAGTCGAAAAACATTCATTACGTAAGCAAGGTAAACAAACACCTTTTGACTAAATGTTGCCCCGCCCATCCACCAGACAGAAATTCCATCGGCTCTGAAACCCAAAGACTTTATGAATGGCGGAACGATACATAGATGTGGGTGGGGTATCAGTGCTAGCGTAGTAATACTACTGTAGCAGTAGTGCCGCAACAGTATAGCAGTAATATACATGAATTAAACGTTTAGGCCAACTGCTGGGATCCTTGAGGATCATTTAGCACTTCTTACAACTACTCGAGAAATTAGTTTTTATAGCCAGAAGTTAAATTTTCTAATCCAACAATGCCCATGGTAGCCTTCAGTGTTATCCTGAATTATAACGAGGCGAAAGTGGGTGGAGCCTCATGAAGTCACCATTCTGACGATAATTATTGGTGAAGGTTTAAAGCCAATATACGGTACCGGCTATTTTTTTTTCAGTAAATAGGTAGATAGCCAATAATAAAAATTGCTTGACATTGGATATAGCAGTTATCAAATCAAGCTTGTCTACTATGTTTTTGATAATTACCAACTATTCCCTACATCTTGTCAATCTGATTGTGACCTATAAAGTAGACTGTAATTTCTTTGGAAACTTATTTTGGGAGTTAGACTAATAATCGAAGTGTTTTTGTATTTATTAACATATTTTGTTGGTTTGTTCATTATGACAATTATCAGTGGAGAGGTTCCAGAGTTCATAAAGGTGTACTGCTTTGCTTGTATTTAAATGTGTATGTCATTGTTGCCAGAGGTTTAGCCTTCGTTACGTATAGCCAATCATCCATCGAGAAAGAGGGAAGAAATGCTGTCATAAAAGTTACGTAACGAGTGCGTTCGAAACCTTTTCTCTGGGTAAGTTGGCCCGTCTTCAAAAAAGGTCACTTTTACATTATAAGTACCAAATTTATTCAACCTACGTAGTGCAGAATACACTCAAAATTTATGTGTTGATCTAATATGTATTCTGAATAAGCGTTATATTTATGAAATGCATAGATAAAAAGTTATTGCGAAAAAACCGTGTTACAGAAGCCCTGAATCTCATAGTAGTTTATGTGGTGTAAGTAAAAACTAAAACTGATAAGAAAGTGGATAGATACATAGAAGTATAGTTATGAATCATACATGCACAGAAATGTTAAAAAGATTAGCGTTTATAAAAAATATGGATCAGTGTGATTCGAGATGGTTTGGTCGTGATGGTAAAAAATCATATAACTTTGAACTGTTAAAAGGCGGAAGCAGTATAAGCCTTTACAAGGGCTGGATAGCTTTCCTCAAAGAGGCTTTAGAAACGAAGGCTCTCAATCTCCAGGAAGCGTAGGAATGCAAGCAATATATAGAGGTAAATGGCAAGAGTGTGCAGTGATTTGACGTGCTGCTGTTTAGCATTACGTATACTAGGTGTCTGGAATGGCAAATTTTATAGACCTCCTCTGAGCAGGGGCTACATCCACGATTCAGCAACAGAGGCTCAGGAATGACAGGAACGAGGCAGTGACCATAATGTTGCTTTTTTTCTGGAAGGAGCTTCTTTTGGGGGAAACTTTGATGTTGAAACTCTCTCTCTCTCTCTCTCTCTCTCTCTCTCTCTCTCTCTCTCACACACATTATACATACATGTATATATATATATAATATATATATATATATATATATATATATATATATATATATACTTGAATCACGAAAGTTTGGAACGTGATAAATCCATAAATAAAGGTATATAAGCCACGAAGGAAGTCTGCTGAGTAAAGGACGTCGAGTTCGTTGTTTATTTTCCTTCGTGGCTTATACCTATTTATATATATATATAATATATATATATATATATATATATATATATATATATGTATATATATATATATATATATATATATATATATATATATATATATATATATATATATATATATAATAATAAATAACTAAGATAAGATAATGACTCTTAGGTCTAATCTGGCACCCGCTTTTTTTTGTACTTCAAGACAATCCTCACATTCTTATTTACAACAACGAAGAAAGCTGTTATACAGGAGAAAAAATAATTCATCCATATGAGCAAGACCCGTAGAACCCTGGCGATGTCAGGAGCAGTGGATTTTACATGACAAAAAGCCTAAAACTTGGAGATCGTTATCGCAAATAAACTGGGTCTTAATGTATGGGAGAATGTTATCGATCATTCTCGAGAGCACTTCAGTAATGAAACCTTTTAAAGACCTATTGAGATCAAACGACGTCTCAGCATTTTCTCTAACAGGTTACGAGTATGTTCTCCCAACAAAAGGGGGAACCTCCCGCTACTTGTCGCACAGTGAAATCAAATCTCACACAAAGGGCCTAAAAAGATCTTACTCCTCTCTGCCTTTCTCTTGCACTATCACATTTTTTTTTTAGCCTTCAAAGAGAAACTGGAGGACAGGCCAGATACTTGGGAATGGGGGGAAAAAATGAGGTACTATAAGATTAAAATACTTTCCCCGTCCAGACAAGGGAAACTCAATCTTTTTGAAACCAGTAGGCACAATCGGGAAAATTTTTGGTATTGTGTTGTGATTCTTTCCAAGACTTCGCATTGTTCCTGAAATACTTCCAAGACTTCTTACTTGTAACCCTACCCGAGTGCGTCTGTCAGCCATTCGGGGAATTTCCCTCTCCTTTGAGCAATGAGAAACGTCAACATTGGAGAGAATGGGGAAAAGGGAAAAGTGAAATTGCTTGTTATTATCAAGCGCTCAAAACGAAATAGAAAACGGGACGCGCAAAGAAAACGGAAGGGAATCGGCGTTGACCAATGTGTGGGAGGGAGGAGGGCCGGAGACTCGGCTCCGAAATCCACCCTGGAATGCCCTCCGAAGAAAGCCTTTTAACTCCTCCTTCCCTGGACGTCCTCTAAGAAATGTAAATGGTGGGAGGCTGTCAAACCCCTTTCCGAGGCTCCTCCGAAAGGCGCCTGCATTGTCAGGAGATTGAATACAGGTCTGGCGCATTTAATGGAGTTGCTATTTCAAGAGATAAGTCTCCATTCCACATCAACTCGCTCTTTGTCAGCCGCGAAGCCCCCAAAGATAGAATTTCGAGTTGACAACTCGGGTCTGCTTCCAATTCCCAATTTCCATTCGGTCACAATGGAAGAATTGAATTCCCTGCATTCAGTCGACGGAAAGGTCATTTGCATATCCCGGGATAAAGCATTCTACAATGACCTGGATAGAATGCGGCCCTCAAAAATGAACTGTTCTGAATGCACTCCGGACATATTCTTCGTTAGCGTCTGTTAAATTAACTTCGTTCAGGCTCTAACTATTCATGGTCGCTCTAAGGGGAGTTTATGCAAATACGCCCCTTTCACGGGCATTACAAATATTAACATAAAATTGATTTTTAAAGAGATACTGGAGATCCGTCGCTTTAAATGTAACAAGTTTGCGGTGATGGAACTAAACGCTAACTGAATACATGCATGTATTCTGCTCTAAAACACATGCGCAATACATATACAGATACATGAATATATATTAAATTATATATATCATATATATATATATATAATATATATATATATATATATTATATGTGCATATAAACTAAGAATTTTTATCACATCATCATGATTCATTTACATGCATTAAGCTACAAATGTCCTTTGATATCAAATTCGCTCTGCCTCGCAATCAATATGTATATATATATATATAATATATATATATATATATATATATATATATATATATATATATATATATATACATACGAGCTACAAATGTCCTTTAATATCTAATTCACTCTACCTCGGAATTAATATATTTTCATATATGCTTAACCGAAGGGGAGTTTTATTTGGGCGATAATTCTATTATCGCCTAATATAATTCCCCTTCTGTTAAGCATATATGAAAATATATTAATTCCGAAGTAGAGTGAATTAGATATTAAAGGACATTTGTAGCTCGATGTATGTATATGAATCACGGTAATGTGATATGACTTGTATAATATATATATATATATATATATATATATATATATATATATATATATATATATATATATATGTCAACCGAAGGGGAATTTTTTGTTGATAATAATTTCGTCCTTTCGTGGATTCGAACCAGCGGACAGAGGAGAGATCAGGACTTCCGTGATGTTACTGACTCGGCCAATATAAACATAATATCGCACATTCGAGGACTCTTATTTTAAAGAAAATATTATCAAGTACGACGAAAATGTTTGTTATTAAGTGCGACAAATATTCCTTTAATCACACAAATTCCATTTGTATCCTCTACATATTATCAGGCAGGCACAGTTGATTCCCCGTTCTGGGATGCAAATTCGTAAATAAACGTCTTTCCAGATATTTAAAAAAAAAAAAAAAAAGAAAGTTACCTTATTATCAAGACAAGACGACATAGCTGGAAGACCTCAGGAAAAGCTAAAAAAAAAAAAAATCAAAAGTCATAAGATAAAATCAAATAAAATCAAATGATAATTACGATATAGACGATACTTGAATCGATGAAACTTCCCTGACCCTAAAAAACCAGAAATAAAATCATGGATTAATATAATAAATATAAGCACTACTTATTCGCGGTTCTTGATTGCCCGTGTTATTTTTTATTTTTTTAATTAATCTATTTACTTATTTATTTATTATACACACACATACATACATATATATATATATATATATTTATTTATATGTATATATGTTAGTTCTTTACATTACCGTGATTAATATACATACATCGAGCTACAATGTCCTTTAATATCTAATTCGCTCTACCTCGGAATTAATATATTTTCATATATGCTTAACCGAAGGGGAATTTTTTACACGATAATAGATTTGCCTGGTCCCGGGCGCGAACCCAAAAAGACATTCAAATCCAGGAACGCCAGTGAAGCTTTTACCAACCCCACCACCGCGAGAGGTTGGTAAAAGCTTCACTGACGTTCCTGGATTTATGTCTTCTTGGGCGGGTTCGCGCCCGGGACCTATTATCGTGTAAAAAATTCCCCTTCGGTTAAGCATATATGAAAATATATTAATTCCAAGGTAGAGCGAATTAGATATTAAAGGACATTGTAGCTCGATGTTATATATATATATATATATATATATATATATATATATATATATATATATATATATATATAGCATGGGTGCCACAGTAACATGTGGTGCTTCGGAACCTTCTCTCTCCCATGAAGGCCCAAGTGTGTTAAACATTTCCATATTTCCCCTCCCCCTCCCCCCGAAATTGTTAGTCATTAAAGTTCAAAGTCTCATGGAAAATAAAAAATAAAATATAAATAATGATAACTGAAATTTACACACTAGGGTGTCACAGTTACACACACACGCAAAACGGTCACAATTGTTTTAACAAATCTGGTAATATCGCTCCAACTACCTTCGGCTATTGCTCTGACCTTACATAAAAGAGGACTAGAAGACAAAAAATAGCTGTTATACCGAAGCATTTACACCAAAAATACAGTAGGAACGTTATACATCAAGAATAGTTTTATCACAACGAAGGTATAAAATGAATGATTTATCACAACACAATGAAAGTTATGAAGGTCGTTCATTAAGATTCGAGAGTCATTGCATGGAAATACAAAAAATATTAAAGATATACATAAAATTGAATGGGATCAATCATTCGTATATGGCTGAAAGATGATTGAAAGATGATCATGTATGACCTATTACATTACAATAGATATATATATATATATATATATATATATATATATATATATATATATATATATATATATATTAAGAGACTCAACGGCTAACGTGAACATTACTCATGTGGCATCTAATTACAATTCAAGATAGAAGTCATTATTGAGAAGACATATATAGATATATATTATTTTATTAAATTACACAATACATACATACATACATACATTATATATTATATTATATTATGTATGTATGGGTAGTTTGTATGTAATATAATATTATATAGATTATAATTTAATTATATATATATATATATATATAAATATCTATATATATATATATATTTATATATATATATATTAGTATATATATATATAAGGTTAATACTACATACAAATTACATACATCCATACATACATACAGATATATATTCTATAATATGTATGGTATGTATGTTATGTAATGTAATATATATCTATTATATTATATATGTATATATATATATATATATATATATATATATATATATACATAGACATACTTAAATATTATTATTTCTTTATATATACTGTATGATTGTAATAATATATTAAGCTATATATTATTATAGATTTATAATATATATAAGCAGATAGTTCTAAGTCCTTATGTAACATCGCTAAATATCGCTACAATTCCTGTCGAGTTTATAAATCATATCAAAAACAGTTATAACTCAGCATATAATACAAGGATACTGTCGCCAAATGGACGAAGACATTGAACTCCAATGTTGAATGAAATGACTTGTTTTCTACATCGTTACCATCATTGAACGCTGTAAACATTTAATTGTTTGCAGCCTGTGGTTACGATCGCATCTATACCTTGACCAACGCACCGGACATATCTGCCCCATTTCATTAGGATACCTGAGCGACTGTCTTTATTATTGGTTCCGATGGATTGGAATATAGAATTTAGGACAAAGACCAAGCGCTGGGACCTACGAGGTCATTCAGAGCTGAAAGTGAAACTGACGGTGAAAAGGTTTGAAAGGTATAACGGGTGGGAAAACCCCGAATTTGTGCTATCAAGCAATTGTTTGGAAAGTGGAAAAAAGTATCTCTTAGTTTTACCAGACCACTGAGCTGATTAACAGCTCTCCTAGGGCTGGCCCGAAGGATTAGATATTTTTACATGGCTAGGAACTAATTGGTCACCTAGCAATGGGACCTACAGCTTATTGTGGGATCCGAGCCACATTTATATCGAGAAATGAATTTCTAATCACCAGAAATAAATTCCTCTAATTCCGCGTTGGCCGAGCCGAGAATCGAACTTCGGACCGCTGGATTGGTAGCTGAGCGCAAAACCCACTCGTCCAACGAGGAACTTGGAAAGAGTGAAAAATTAGATGGAAGAAAGGTAATATGAACGGAGGTACAGTAAAAGGAATGACTGTTGCAGGTAGGGACCGAACGGACACTGCAAAGAATCTTAAGCAATGCCAACAGTGCACCGCATGAGGCGCAATGGCGGCACTGCCCTCTACTGATTTGTCGATTCGAATTTTATTTTTTATTACAAAGAAACGACAGTTATAACACTTAAAGGTAGCATCTATCCACATACGAATTTTTTTATTGTCTACGATCAACGAATTCCATTCACCGTCGTCCAGCCCGGGGCCGACCTCTTTACGCCACTGGTCAAATGTGGGTAGCTTGGTCAGACCTTGACAGTACGTAACATCCCTATGGTTGGAACTTCCCTTCTTGACTTGCATTACCTTTGTTTCTGATAGTACATAATATGCTTATATATATATATATATATATATATATATATATATATATATATATATATATATATATATATATATATATATATACGCATTAAGCTACACATGTCCTTTAATATCTAATTCGCTCTACTTCAGAATTAATGTATATTCATATATGTTAACGGAAGGGAAATTTTTAGTTGATAATAATTTCGTCGGCTCCCGGACGCGAACCTAGGAACCCAGAAATCAGGACATACACTGAAGCGCCTTTAACCACACAGCTACCACGAAAGGATATATATATATATATATATATATATATATATATATAGATATATATGTATATATATATATACACACATATATTATATATATATAGCATACATACATAAGTGTGTGTGCGAGCGTTCTATTCAAAATTGTTACAGATTTGTCAGCCCTTAGAAATTCAAAGACCTAACAGCCTTTGTCTCACAAAACCATATTATAAAGTCAGCGATAAATCAGACTCTCAAACGGGTTTCGCGAAATCTTCTCACAAAAAATTTGTCAACTTGCAAGAAACACTTCATATCATCTGCTAGTACGGAAGTGTCATTCATTCTATTACGTTTCTTTCCTATAATTCTATTTTATTTCTTTAAGTAAATTGTAATTTTAAAAAAATATTTGGTGATACTATACAATCGAAGCTACACAGAAACACGGGACAACAAATAAAAAGTAACTCTCTTAAGGCTGGGAAAACTAATTACAAGTTTTGTAACGATGGCTCCGTTAAAATAAATACCAAGCTATATAGCGCCAATATTAATAAAGATCGGGTGGATAAACGGCCAAAATAAATAAACAATCAGGTAACCGAATATCGGTAATTAAAATCTACCGATGCCTGTAGTAATATGTCAGATTTATAATTGGAACGTCTATCGACTTCGTCCTAAAAGCCTATTTCAACACGAAAATTCTCCTTCGGCTGAAAGGAAGAAGAAGAGGAAGAAGAGATACAGCGTAGGCCTACCTGTCCTAATCTAATATAAACTGTTATTAATCCTTTAATAACGGACGTAACGCCGAGCTCTTCTTGTCCCGTTCCCATAGGCCTAAATGGATTCGCCCGAGCGATTCCTCACCCTTATAATACAATAACTCGGCCTATTCTTAACCACCGCTAATCTCATAAGAGGTCAATAAAGAATGCAGACGTGGCCTCTCCTTTCTTTCTCTACCTCTACCTCTTTCTCTCTCCCTCTCTTCAAACATCTTATAACAAGAGGGGTGGGGTTCTGGTGAGGCGTGGTGGGGAAGGGGAAGGGGGAAGGGGGGGAGGGGGTTGTCAAAGGTCCAATTCCCCGTACCTTTACCAAACCAACAATCATTCGCTTGGGTTGATAACTGGATTAAGGAAACAACTGACTGACTTCCAGGACGAGAAATGTTCAAATAAGTCTGAGAGCCAAATAAAGCAGTTCGGTGGTTTTGGGGACCGAGTCACGACCATGAACCAATTCATGTCTATTAAAGTCTGTCTGTGTCTGTCTGTCTCCCCTTCAAAGATTATATATTTTTTTCGAAAGCTTTGCCCAAGTAATATGTATACGTCAAGTGCATGAATATATGCATATAGTCTATGTTAGTTTACAGCATGTAATATGATACCTTTACAGTAGTTTATTGATTTATTATAATTATCATATATATATATATATATATATATATATATATATATATATATATATATACAACGAGCTACAAATGTTCTTTAATATATAATTCGCTGTACCTCGGAATAATATATTTTCCTATATGTTAACCGAAGCTAAGTCGTCTAGAATGCTTCACTGGACACACACACACATACACAAAAAAAAAAAAACTTGCGGTTAACATATATGAAAATATAGTAATTCCGAGGTGGTAGAGCGACTTAGATATTTAAAGGACATTCGTAGCTCGATGTATGAATATGAATCACGTAATGTGATATGACATACATACTAAACATATCATATACTATATATATATAGATATATATATATATTATATATATATATATATATCTATATATATATAATAATTTATGTAAGAGTTTAACTTCCAAATTTGTAAATGTATCATTTGCAATTTTACATAAAAAGAGACCACATGAAACTTGCATACTCATTCTTGGAGGACATTTCCTTCAGGAATCATGTGTGAGATCTTGTCAAACGCAAAATCGCGTAACGCTAAAGTTAAAGAGCCTAAACTTTCAACCATTCAAACTGCTGTCAACACTGAGAGCTTAGGTTAGTTTACAGTCTCGGTAGAGAGCAAATCCTTACAATTAAAAAAAAAAAAAAAAAAAAAAAAAAAAAAAAAAAAAAAAAAAAAAAAAAAAAAAAACTGCTTTTGCATTGACACCTCTCGTTTCCGCTTCTTTAGCACTGCATGAAACGGCTCTCTTATCATAATAAGATGATTATCTGTGAGCAGAAAGTTGCCTACTGTATTTATCTCCCTTTCTTAGGTACAGCTGTATATTTATTTTATTTTTATTCTTCCCCGCTTAGCTCTGATCATTTCCGGATACAGTGATTTAAATATTCTTCTTCGCTAACTTCTATTTTCAATTCCCTGTAAAATTCTTAATTACTCTTCCTGTTGACATTTCCTTCAAATATTAATCACTATTTCATCTTTCATTTTCCTTTGAATATCCTTTTCTCTATCATTATCTCTACCAACAATCATAGCTGATTTCATCCTTTTCATGTTTTTATCAATTTTAATTCCTCTGTTATTGTTTCACCCATTTTCCTTGCTTCTACATTCTTCATAAACTTTATTCCTTCTCTTATAACTCTCTAGAGTTGCCAGCGTATATAATCACCACTTCCCGTTTTCTATCGTTTGCAGCCATTTTGTATTCCGAGGATGAATCTGCATCTGTAATGAAGTATTTATTGCTTTGAAGTTACAGAAGCAGTATACCGGTCTTTTCTGTCCCTTCAGAATGTCACAATTATGTTTAAGATGACATGGTCTTTGTTTATATGGTGTGTTTACGTTGCATGGAACCAGTGGTTATTCAGCAACGGAACCAACGGCTTTACTTGCCTTCCGAACCACGTCGAGAGTGAACTTCGATCACCAGAAATACATATTTCTCACCCCTCAATGGAATGCCCGAGAATCGAACTCGCGGCCACCGAGGTGGCAGGTCAAGACGATACCGATCACACCACTGAGGTTTTGTCTACCTCTTTGACATGACCGAATCAAAACCAAAAGTATGTTCCTCCTTTTATCTGAATCTCTCTCTGTCTCTAGAGGAATTATAATGGCTTAATGCAATTCTTATAATTCTTTCACTGGCAGGATCTTAAATACCGCCATGGTGACAAAACTCTTTCTGTTATTTAGAAGACTTCTGTCCCATAGCTTTTCAAATTCCTTCCTTCCTTTTTGCCAAATTCCCAATTGTTAAGAACTTGGTCTATCGATTCCTCAGGAGTTCAGGTTTAATTTACCTTTTATTATCCGTGTCCCACATAGCTTTCCGTAGATAAAGTCACTGGTCAATTCAAATTATCCACGTTCGTATGAAATGCAAATAAACGCATGTGAATACGGAATGCGCATCGTCACGCAAAGAAACACACTGACACCAATGGCCAATTACGGTTTGTTGAAAAAGTATATCTTAGTATAACCATTCCACTGAGCTGATTAACAGCTCCCCTAGGGCTGGCCCGAAGGATTAGATATTTTTACGTGGTTAAGAACCAATTGGTTACCTAGCAAAGGGACCTACTGCTTATAGTAGGACCCGAACCACAATATCTCGAGAAATTAATTTCTAACAACCAGAAACAAAATCCTCCGATTCCACGTTGGCAGAGCGGGGAATCGATCTCCGGACTACCCAATCGGTAGGCGAGCACGTAAGAAAATCGTTCAACGAGGAATTCATTAAGGTTTGTAAATAGGTAAACCTGCGAAGACCGGAGAGTGATAGAGGTTAATAAAACCTACCATAGTCCTATCAATCAAAAAAAAAAAAAAACAATCGATAAATATAAGACGAAAGACTAAATAAGGCATGGGTAAAAAAAAACCAGTTACATAGGAAACAAAAGCAGTTTCAGTACATGAAACGAGGAGGGGTTGGGGTGAGGTTCGCGGGGGTGAAAAAAAAAAAAAAAAAAAAAAAAAAAAGACCGAAGAACGAGATATAAACTACCCTACAGACTTGAATCACATTCCCCATATTACATTCCACGTATAGGGTGACATGCCACACAGCACTCAAGGTATGTTGTGTGGTGACATTCCCGTGACATCTTAAGTTCGTATTATTTCCAATTAGTCGACCGTGTGGACGATTCTTTAACGTCACTGACACAGAGAGAGAGAGAGAGAGAGAGAGAGAGAGAGAGAGAGAGAGCCTTAGGGGTATTTTCCCGCTTCCTCGCTTTCTTTAAAGGTAATCTAATTGTGAACGGTTCATGTGATGGTAAAAGGCAAGTTGTTCAAAGTATATATAAAGCTTTCTTTGCTTTCAAAAAATGAAAGTGGGAAGAAAAGAGACGAGAGGAAAGAGAGGGCACTTCTCTTCCTCTTCTTTCTTTTGGAGGTTCATGGAATTACCGGGTAAGGTTTTCAATAAACTCAGAGAGAGAGAGAGAGAGAGACCTTACCTTACAGACCTTACAGTTCGTTCGGGTTGCCCCAGGTCCCTCAGTGTGAGGCACCTCTAATGTCTACCAGAGAGTTGCTAGTACATCTTCCGGTATATTTTGCATCTTCCAATCTTGGATGGTCTGGGATGCAGTTTAGATATTTGTCGAGCTTATTCTTAAACACATCTACGCTCACTCCTGATATATTCCTCAGATGAGCTGGCAACGCATTGAATAGACGCTGCATTATCGATGCTGGTGCGTAGTGGATTAATGTCCTGTGTGCTTTCCTTATTTTTCCTGGTATTGTTTTGGGCACTATTAATCTACCTCTGCTTGCTCTTTCTGATATTTTTAGTTCCATGATATTTTCTGTTATTCCTTCTATCTGTTTCCATGCCTGAATTATCATGTAGCGTTCTCTTCTCCTTTCTAGACTATATAATTTTAATGATTGTAGTCTTTCCCAGTAGTCAAGGTCCTTAACTTCTTCTATTCTAGCTGTAAAGGACCTTTGTACACTCTCTATTTGTGCAATATCTTTTGATAGTGTGGGTACCATATCATATTGCAATATTCAAGTGGACTACGAACATATGTTTTATAAAGCATAATCATGTGTTCAGCTTTTCTTGTTTTGAAGTGCCGTAACAACATTCCCATTTTTGCTTTACATTTTGCCAAAAGAATTGCTATTTGATCATTGCATAACATGTTCCTATTCATCATCACACCAAGGTCTTTAACTGCTTCCTTATTTGTGATTGTCTCATTATTAGGTCCCCTATATGCATATAGCTTTCCTTCTCTGTCTCCATAATTTATTGATTCAAATTTATCAGAGTTAAATACCATCCTATTTTCCTCTGCCCAATCATATACTTTGTTAAGGTCTCTTTGTAGAGCGTTCCTATCTTCATCACAAGTAATTTCTCTACTTATTCTTGTGTCATCAGCGAAACTACTCACTACCGAATCCTTAACATTACTGTCTATGTCTTCAATCATAATAACAAACAGTATTGCAGCTAACACCGTACCTTGTGGCACACCGGATATTACCTTGGTTTCATCCGATTTCTCATCGTTTGCAATAACTATCTGTTTTCTGTTGTGTAAAAATTCTTTTAACCATCTTCCTATTTTATCTACGATATTGTGTTTTCTAATTTTCTTTGCTAATATATTATGGTCTACTTTGTCAAAAGCTTTTGCAAAGTCTAGATAAACCACATCTGTTTCATTTCCGCTTTTCATATTTTTGAATATGTTCTCACGGTGGACTAACAGTTGGGTTTGTGTACTTTTTCCGGGTACGAAACCGTGTTGTCCTATATTAAACAAATTATTTTTTATTAAATGTTTCATAATATTTTTCTTCATTACCCTTTCATACACTTTCATAATATGTGATGTTAGACTCACAGGCCTATAATTACTTGCCTCAAGTCTTGATCCACTTTTGAAAGTAGGGGTGATATATGCTAATTTGTGCTCATCATAAATCTTGCCTGTATCTACACTTTGTCTTAATAATATTGCAAGTGGCTTTGCGATAGAATGAACTACTTTCTTTAACAAAATAGCAGGGATTCCATCAGGCCCTGCAGCAGCTCCATTTTTAATTTCATTAATTGCCTGCACAATATCAGCTTCATTAATTTCTATGTCAGCTAAATATTCACTATTTTCGTCCCTTACTTCTATATCATTATCTTCATTATCTATTCTAGGGGTGAATTCTCTCTTATATCGTTCTGCCAGTATGTTGCAAATTTCCTTTTTTTCATTCGTTAATCTCCCTTCAATTCTCAGAGGGCCTACTTCTATTCTTCTTTATTCATCTTCTTCGCATATGAGTATAATAGTTTGGGGTTTTGCTTGATATTTAATAGGGTTTTTTTCTTCCAATTCCCGTTTTTCATTTTCTTTTGATTGTATAATCTTTGTTCTGCATTTTTCTATCTTACTTTTTAGTTCTATAACTTTCCATGCATTTTTTTCTTTTGCAAGACCTTTTTTCCACTTTCTGATTTTCTGGAACAAGATCCTTCTGTCTCTTGGTATGCATGAATGATGTTTACTTTTCTTCTTCGGTATATATTTATCCACTATTTTCTCTAATATTTTATATAATATCTCCGTATTTACCCTTATGTCATCGCTTACGAAAATGTTATCCCAATCTTTGTTTAATTCTTCATTTATTTCTGACCATTTTATATTTTACTGTAGAAGTTGTATTTTCCATATCCTTCCCACTTTTTCATTTCTTGCTTATCTCTGTTTTCACTTGCTTTGGAATGAACTGTTAATTCTATGACATTATGGTCTGAAATACTCGCATTATAAACTATTATTTCTTTAACATAATTCACCTCGTTCACAAAATACTAGGTCTAAAGTATTTTCCTTTCTTCGTTGGCAGGTGATTTATTTGTTGAATGTTGTATTCTAGTAGCATATCTAATAGCTTTTCGAATTGCCTCTTATCTTCTGCACTACTATTACTCTCTTTTTTATATGTATAAGTACATCCACAATCTCCTATTCGTTCTTTCCATTCTACGAAAGGAAAGTTGAAGTCACCAGATAGGAGAATAGTCCAGTCCTTGTGATTTCTACATATATCATCCAATTTTTCAATTATTAAGTCAAACTCTTTAGTATTAGGAGGTCTATATATTACTATGTTCATTAATTTTTCAGATTCAAATTCTACCGCTATTAGTTCACATTCTGAGTTACTATATTTCTCATATATTTTTTCCTTGTTTTTTGTCTTTCCCATATATTGCGGTTCCCCCTTGATTCCTATTTTTTCTATCTGATCTATAAGTTTGGAACCCTTTTATTTGATCATCATTCCCAGTCTCTTGGGAATACCAGGTTTCACTTATATTCATTATATCTATTTTCTTTTCAATTTGGGTTAGTTCTTCTAAGTACTCTATTTTTCTTTTTGAGTTACTCGTAACTAAACCCTGCGCATTCATCACTATGATGGTTTGCGTGTTTTCTCCTTCATTTAATATTGGTAGTAATAAGGATTTTCCCATGTCTCTTTCCTGTTCTGGTATGTTGTTCTTTTTTTCATTTCCAGAAATTCTGACATTAAAAAATCCAACTTTTCCATAATATTTGATCTTCCTTCATCATAATTATTCATTTTGTGTCTGAATCTGCAATTTTCTCCGTTCTGCAATATCCTCTTGCATAATAAATACAGTTATTATCCCTTGAGTAGAATTTTGGAGCTGATGCATTGAAATTTTTTGCTGACATCTCTGCATATCTCATTGGTGGTTTGCTTTTCTCTTTTACCTGATATTCTTGATTTCTCTCTTTATTTGTTTCTTTCTTATTTTGGATTTTATTACTTGGTTGGTTATTTATTTGATTATGATTCATGGCTACAGGGTGCATATATTTGCATTTTTTGTCGAACTTACATCCTTTTCCTTCTTTTAGGTTTTTGCCTATTTTTGGATGCAGATCTCTGCAATCATCCCCATATCCATCTAGGTATGCACATTTACCATATATTTCATAGTTGTGACATACCTTAGGATGTTTGTAGTAACATCTTTCTCCAAATCTGCAATTCCCTCTTTTCAAAAGGTTGCAGATTTTGTCTTTCTTGTCTATTTTTTCCTCTTTCCCGTCATTGTGTAGATCTGGGTAGAGCCTCTTCGGGATTTGCTTTTCTGTTGCCATATCGTAATTTATTTCTTCGTAGGTATGCTGCTTTATTGCCTCATATGTAGTATCAATGAGTATCTCTGCATCCATACTTTTATCTTCTTTGTTTTCCTTATTTTTTTCTGTCATTTCATTTTTGTTTACTTCTCTTCCATTTTCCTCTTCTTCTTCTTCTTCTTCTTCTTCCTCTTCCTCTTCTTCTTCATCCTCAACTATTTGTACATTCAATCTTGATTTAATAACATTGTCCTATCCATGATAGACATGTTGAACAAAAAATTTTTGTATCTTTTCTCATATCTTGTATTACCTCAGCACACTGTGGATGGGTCGGAATGTTGCATGCAGCACATTTTCTGATTATGTTTTGTGGATTGACTATGCTATACCAAACCTTACACAGTTTGCATGCTTTTGGCATTCTTTTTCCTAATGCGTCAATTAGGATATTCACAAGATTCACCTTATTCATTTTCTTTGTCGGAATATGTTGGTTTATGTATATTTTCTTTATGAGTCTCTTGACCACTTGGATTTTATTTGGAACTTCTTCAATTATTTTCAAGATGTTTTCATTAGATTTGTTCCAGTTTGAAGGATTATCCTTCTAATATATCTATGAATGCTTTTGTATCTTTTTGGTTAGGACTGTTGCTGATTTCATAGATGAGAAATGCCAGTTCCCTTCCTGCTACCTCATCGTATTGCGAATCTGCTAAACACGCTAAATTACGCCATCTCTTCCCGCAGTTGGAACTTACTGCCATCTTGTTCTGATTTACAGTATTACACTTGATAAACTAACGTAGAAGACGCTTTATCCTACTATTTTCACACTAATCTTATCACCGATAGTTCACGAACACTTCTAGATATTTCTCAAATTCTAGTCGTATGTTAAACTTGTGATATCTGTTGATTAATCTGATTTCACGCGGGAACGTCTCACCAAGCAAGATGGCTACTACGAGAGAGAGAGAGAGAGAGAGAGAGAGAGAGAGAATTTGTTAATAGAAAGACATTAAAACTTTACCATTAAATCTACTCACGGATATGATTATACTGACGTCTATCAACAAATAGGTATGTATGTATGTATTACATTTATAAATTACACACATCACACACACATATACATACATACATACATACATTTTTTTTTTTTTTTAAAAACAGTTTGTTCACATATATATATATAAGATATATAATATATAATATATATATATAAATATAATAATTATATATCTACATATATATATTATATAAATATAGATATATATATATATATATTATATATATGATATATAATATATATATTAGATAATATATATATAATATAATAACATATATATGATATCTATATATATAATATATATATTACATTCTGTATATATATATATCATATATATAATATAATATCTATATATATATCTTTTCCCAATGGAGCCCAGAACTCTGAATGTATAAACAATATCTTCCTTAAGGCAGCGCTGAAGTGGATTAACCCTAAATAGGTGCGACGGGTCGCACACGACCCGAGGAGTGTTTAAAAATACATGTTTTTTTCCCTATAAATCATCATCTATCTAAAATCTGGGTGTGATCGATCTGCAAGAGGCCAGCAGAATACTACAATCATGTCAGAAGCTGCATTTGCTTTGACTTTGTCCTTCCCCCTTTTCTAAGAATTGCTCGGGGCGCGCTTGACCCCCACGCAACTTTAAAGTGTGGGGGATCGAAAGGCAAAGTTTTTAAGTAGTGATTTCCATGCCTATCACTGCTGATACTGGTAATGTTTTGTATTGTTGGAAATTGTTGGCGGATGGTGTGTGTACCATATGCATGCCATTGGTTGTGGCTGAGATGCCTTATATTGCCATTTGGTCCAATTTCTTCGAATGCCGATTTCTCAGTTTTTGCATTTTTTTTTTTTGCAGTTCTTATCAACAATGGCCAGCAGGCAGTATTCTCTGGGCATGGATGTCATCAACTTACTTCTAATGGAATTAGAAAGTAATGTTGATGATAATTTAGAGGTTTCTGACACCTCTATGGCAAATACATAGTGTGTGAGAGAGTGAAGCAGATGACCTTGTAATGACTAGAGAGAGAGGGGGCGTGAAAGGGGAAGGGGAATAGTGGGTCTGTGCCTTATCTGGTGACAGATTATATCAGCTTAGGTCAATAAACCATTGGCACAATGTATGAAGAGAGAGAGAGAGAGAGAGAGAGAGAGAGAGAGAGAGAGAGAGAGAATAACATTTCTGAGAATTATGATAAAGCTGCCTAACTGCAATAATGGCTATACACCCTCATATATTAGTAAATAAAAAAAAAGAGCAATAAGCTCACCATAGCAAATTCAATCTATAGTTCTGTTAGTACATACCCGAAAGGTGAGTGGGCATATCTCTATATATTCTTGTTTTCTATAAGAAATTTTCATGTGAAAATAGGAGGTCAAAAATGACCTTTAGATTTGGCCCCTGATATAACAGCTGATATCATGTTTGTCCAAATATTTTTACATAATTACATTCTAGGATAATATGACTTTACTCTAAAAAAAAAAAACATCAGACACCCCTTCCTATTTCATTTAGATAAAAAAAAAAGTGAAATTTTAACTTTTTTTTTCTGTTTGACTAAAAAAATTTATTCTTTTTTTTCTCTTTTCCGATTTTGATCTCTATGGGTCCGACACCTTTTCTGGCAGTCACAAATTGTAGTTTTAGGAAGGATACCCTCAATTTTTGTGTGTATATAGCTTACTTTGTATTTTTTGTAAATATTTTTGTAAATTATTTGTTTGTATACTTATTTTTTTGAAATATTTATTTTGTAGATGGGTATTATTTATCTTTTCAGTAGTATTTGTAAATTTTAAAATTGATTTTAGAAACTAAAATTTTTCTAGATGCTCGGGTCCAGCGATCTAGCATAACCTATCCAGGGTAGACAATAAACAGAACCAACGTCCGCGCTTCTTGATAAGGGTGGAAGTCAGTCCACTGAAATCGAAATATAATCCTTAACTTTAAACCAGTTTTGATGTTTTTTTTTTTTTTTTTTTTTTTTTTTTTTTTTTTTTTTTTTTTTTTAAATAAAACTGAGCGTTGAAGGTTGAACTTTATTCAGCAATCTAATTCTACTTTTCAATGACTTGAACAAACGAGTTTCTACAGATGTGTTCTTGTGAGCCCAGATGGATCGATCTATCTTGCCTCGTATTCCACAAAGTACAAATCTAAGAATAAGTTTTCTTAGTATTCACTAGTGACAACAATGTTGAAGGAAATATAGGTTAATATAAGTACGCAAATTGTTGCAGAAATTCTTGCTCCTCAAAATGAGAAATTTAAGTTATCCTGAACAGCTGTTTGAAATGAAGCTAAAATGCAGCGAAACTTAAACTTTATTACAATTTAAAGTAAAAGATTACTTAAGTTTTATTTGTATCATGCTCCATGTGCATAACCCCTATAGGGATGTAGCCCCGTCGGTGCACGTCATGGGCTACACTGTTGGCATTACTATACTCTGTTTTTTTCTATCTGTCCATCCGCCTGTGGTGTTTTTGTATGGTAACACTGCGTCCCTGGCTTTAGATAGTTACGCTATGTGTAAGTTTTAGGTAAATAAAAGGATATCTGGGTGAACATTTGCAACTGAAAAGTGTATTAATTTACTGTATGCGAATTACACCGTTAATATTCGAAATAAGATATTATTATAATCGTTGAATGTAAGCTGAATGTAACTATCTAAAGCCAGGGACGCAGTGTTACCATACAAAAACACCACAGGCGGATGGACAGATGAAAAAAAACAGAGTATAGTGATTCTTTGCAGAGTTGCCTCGGCCCCTAGCTATAACCCCATTCCTTCCTTTTACTGTACCTCCAATCATATTCTTTCTCCTGCCTTACTTTACACCTTCTCCTAAGAATTGATTCATGGTGCAATTGCGAGGATTTCTTCCCGTTCCATCTTTCAAAACTTTTTTACTCTGTTTCCCTTTCTGCGCTGAATGACCTTTTTGTTCCCAGCGCTTGTCTTTGGCCTAATTTTTATTTTTACTCTCTCTCTCTCTGCCAGAAACCTAGGTATTCTTCAGAATGCTTCCTACCCCCACAAAGTTGATATTATAACCACCAATTGCTGTAGATGTAATATCCCACCTTTTTGGAACGTGTTCTCGTGGAAGGATTTCGGTAATCTCCCGTGGTCCTTATCTTCTGAAGGAGCTTTCTAGGAGTGCTGTCATTTTTCTCAAGTACTACGGTGAGTCCAGAATCTAATGTCTTGTGTTCCATTTACTGCCTTTATCTATATTCCCGCTCCTTTTTTTCAGTTTTGCTCTCCAGACTTTCTGTTGCCTCTTAATTCAACTGCTGGGTTTTCTCCGTCTTTAGGTCTTTTCTCTTCATTTTCTTTATTTTCTGGAGCTCTTCATCTTACCCTCCAATCACTCCTGTTCCCTCTCTTCAATGTCTTGAGCGCTGACCGGCCGAAAGAGCCCCAGTTCTAGAGCTTCGGGGCAAAATTTCAGTCCCTTTACTGGATGACTGTGGAATGGTCTTTCTTGCAGCGCTATTGATGCTGGTGCTAATTACGTGTTCTGGAGAGGCTATGACATTCTTACCCCGTATTTATAGTTTTCATCTATTACTGTTTACTTATTAGTTGATTGGGAATATTTGCACGTTTTCAGCAATACTAATAATATTACCTTGTTGCAGTTTTATTCATGTTGTATGAGGTAATAACCACAATCGGTAGACTGTGGCAATAACTTTACTCTTGTAAAATTTGCAGTGTTAAGTAAATTAGGATTTGCAAAGTCCTGAATATTCGAGAGAGAGAGGACGGGGGAGCGGTGAGTTTTGCTTCGACATTCAGAATAGGTTAAAATTTAAGATCTCAATTCAACAGAATGTAGAGTGAATATCTTGAATTAATATTTCTTACCTTTTTTCTATTTGTAGAATGGTTCCTACTAAAGTTTTAAGACTCCAAGATGAAGATAAAAGATTAGTGCCTCACTGGTCTAGCGTGTCAAATATTTTCGCGATCTAACTATCTTTAATTGCAGTTATGAAAAAAATACTGTTTTCAAGTTAAATTTTGAAGGATCCTCAATAAAAATGCTTCTAATCAAGTAAAAACTTCGGCGCAATCTAGTTCTCTGTACAACGTATAATGCTGTATTTGTTTGTTTGTATGGTGTTTTTACGTTGCTTGGAACCAGTGGTTATTCAGCAACGGGACCAACAGCTTTACGTGACTTCCGAACCACGTCGAGAGTGAACTTCTATCACCGGAAACACATACATCTCCCACCCCTCAATGGAATGCCCGAGAATCGAACTCGCGGTCACCGAGTAATAATGCTGTATAAGATTATCACAAATGACCGGCAGCCTCTCCTGCTCACCAGATGCAGTAGAGTGAGAGTGGGCCCCATGGCTCAGGAAAGTGCTGCCAGATGCACGATCCATGGCTAACTTTAAACTTGAATAAGAATAAAAACTACTGAGGCTAGAAGGTTGCAATTTGGTATTTTTGATGATTGGAGGGTGGATGATCAAAATATAAATTTGCAGCCCTGTAGCCTCAGTAGTTTCTTAGATCTGAGGGTAGACGGACAGACAGACAACGCCGGCACACTAGTTTTCTTTTACAGACAACTAAAAATGATTAGCTCGTTTCAGAATGGATTTCCTCTATACCTTTTCTTTACAAAGGTATAGAAAGTGTCGAGAGATAAAAAGTCTAAAAGACAAAATTACCAACAGACAAAATGTCGAAGGTATAAGTTTCGAAAAATCACCTTAGAAAAACCACGGCCTCAATACCTCATTTAATTAGAAAAAACACGGCCTCAATACGTAATTTAATTAGAAAAACCAAGGCCTCCATACCTCATTTAATTAAAAAAACCACGGCCTCGATACCTCGTTTAATTAGGAAAACCAAGGCTTCAGTACCTCATTCAATTAGAAAAACCACGGCCTCAGTACCTCATTTAATAAGAAAAACCACAGCCTCAGTACCTCATTTAATTAGAAAAACCACGGCCTCAGTACCTCATTTGATTAGAAAAACCACGGCCCCGATACCTCATTTAATTAAAAAAACCCACGGCCTGAATACCTCATTTAATTAGAAAAACCACGGCCCGGATACCTCATTTAATTAGAAAAACCATGGCCCCGATACCTCATTTAATTAGAAAAACCACGGCCTGATACGTCATTTAAGTAGAAAAACCACAGCCTCAATACCTTATTTAATTAGAAAAACCACGGCCTCAATACCTCATTTAATTGGAAAAACCACGGCCCCGATACCTCATTTAATTAGAAAAAACCACGGCCCCGATACCTCATTTAATTAGAAAACCACGGCCCTGATACCTCATTCAATTAGAAAAACCACGGCCTGTTACCTCATTCAATTAGAAAAACCACGGCCTCAATACCTCATTTAATTAAAAAACCACAATTAGAAAAACCACGGCCCCGATACCTCATTTAATTAGAAAAACCATGACCTCAATACCTCATTTAATTAGAAAAACCACGGCCTCAGTACCTCATTTAATTACAAAAACCGCGGCCCGATACCTCATTTAATTAAAAAAAACCACGTCCCCAATACCTCATTTAATTAGAAAAACCACAATTAGAAAAACCACGGCCCCAATACCTCATTTAATTAGAAAAACCATGACCTCAATACCTCATTTAGTTAGAAAAACCATGACCTCAGTACCTCATTTAATTACAAAAACCACGGCCTCAATACCTCATTTAATTAAAAAAAACCATGGCCCCAATACCTCATTTAATTAGAAAAACCACGGCCCCAAAACCTCATTTAATTTTTAAAAAAACCACGGCCCCGATACCTCATTTAATTAGAAAAACCACGGCCCCAATACCTCATTTAATTAGAAAAACCACGGCCTCAATACCTCCTTTAATTACAAAAACCATGGCCTTAATACCTCATTTAATTAGAAAAACCACGGCCTTGATACCTCATTTAATTAGAAAAAATACGGCCTCAGTACCTCATTTAATTAGAAAAACCATGGCCCCGATACCTCACTTAATTAGAAAAACCACGGCCCCGATACCTCATTTAATTAAAAAAACCACGGCCCGATACCTCATTTAATTAGAAAAACCAAGGCCCCGATACCTCATTTAATTAGAAAAACCACAGTCTCAATGCCACATTTAATTAGAAAAACCACAGTCTCAATGCCACATTTAATTAGAAAAACCACGGCCTTAGTACCTCATTTAATTAGAAACATCACGGCCCCAATACCTCATTTAATTAGAAAAATCACGGCCTCAATACCTCATTTAATTAGAAAAACCACGGCCTCAATACCTCATTTAATTAGAAAAACCACGGCCCCAATACCTCATTTAATTAGAAAAACCACGGCCTCAATACCTCATTTAATTAGAAAAACCATAGCCTCAATACCTCATTTAATTAGTAAAACCACGGCCTCAATACCTCGTTTAATTAGAAAAACCAGGGCCCTGATACCTCATTCAATTAGAAAAACCATGGCCCGATACCTCATTTAATAGGAAAAACCACAGCCTCAATACCTCCTTTAATTAGAAAAACCATAGCCTCAATACCTCATTTAATTAGAAAAACCACAGCCTCAATACCTCATTTAATTAGAAAAACCACGGCCCCGATACCTCATTTAATTAGAAAAACCACAGCCCCGATATCTCATTTAATTAGAAAAACCACAGCCTCAATAACCCATTTAATTAGAAAAACCACAGCTTCAATAACTCACTTAATTAGAAAAACCACGGCTCGATACCTCATTTAATTAGAAAAACCACGGCCTCAAACATACTATTTAATTAGAAAAAAACAACGGCCTCAATACCTCATTTAATTAGAAAAACCACGGCCCTGATTCCTCATTTAATTAGAAAAACCACGTCCTCAATACCTCATTTAATTAGAAAAACCACAGCCTCAATACCTCATTTAATTAGAAAAACCACTGCCTCAATACCTCATTTAATTAGAAAAACCACGGCCCTGATACCTCATTTAATTAGAAAAACAACAGCCTCAATACCTCATTTAATTAGAAAAACCACACTCAATGCCTCATTTAATTGGAAAAACCACGGCCTCAATACCTCATTTAATTAGAAAAACCACGGCCTCAATATCTCATTTAATTAGAAAAACCACAGCCTCAATACCTCATTTAATTAGAAAAACCACAGTCTCAATGCCTCATTTAATTAGAAAAACACAGTCTCAATGCCTCATTTAATTAGAAAAACCACGGCCTCAATACCTCATTTAATTAGAAAAACTACGTCCTCAATACCTCATTTAATTAGAAAAACTACGGCCTCAATACCTCATTTAATTAGAAAAACCACAGTCTCAATACCCCATTTAATTAGAAAAACCACAGTCTCAATGGCCTCATTTAATTAGAAAAACCACGGCCTCAATACCTCATTTAATTAGAAAAACCACGGCCTCAATACCTCAATTAATTAGAAAAACCAGTCTCAATGCCTCATTTAATTAGAAAAACCACGGCCTCAATACCTCATTTAATTAGAAAAACCACAGTCTTAATGCCTCATTTAATTAGAAAAACCATGGCCTAAATACCTCATTTAATTAGAAAAACCACGGCCCTGATGCCTCATTTAATTAGAAAAACCATGGCCTCAATACCTCATTTAATCAGAATACCACAACCTCAATACCTCATTTAATGAGAAAAACCACGGCCCTGATACCTCATTTAATGAGAAAAACCACAGCCTCAATACCTCATTTAAATAGAAAAACCACGGCCTCAATACCTCATTTAATTAGAAAAACCACAGCCTCAATACCTCATTTAATTAGAAAAACCACAGCCTCAATACCTCATTTAATTAGAAAAACCACGGCCTCAATACCTCATTTAATTAGAAAAACCACGGCCTCAATACCTCATTTAATTAAAAAAACAACGGCCTCAATAGCTAATTTAATTAGAAAAACCACAGCCTCGATACCTCATTTAATTAGAAAAACCACAGCCTCAATAGCTAATTTAATTAGAAAAACCACAGCCTTAATACCTCATTTAAATAGAAAAACCACGGCCTCAATAGCTAATTTAATTAGAAAAACCACAGCCTCAATACCTCATTTAATTAGAAAAACCACGGCCTCAATAGCTAATTTAATTAGAAAAACCACAGCCTTAATACCTCATTTAATTAGAAAAACCACAGCCTTAATACCTCATTTAATTAGAAAAACCACAGCCTCAATACCTCATTTAATTAGAAAAACCACAGCCTCAATACCTCATTTAATTAGAAAAACCACAGCCTCAATACCTCATTTAATTAGAAAAACCACGGCCTCAATACCTCATTTAATTAGAAAAACCACGGCCTCAATACCTCATTTAATTAGAAAAACCACGGCCTCAATACCTCATTTAATTAGAAAAAACCACGGCCACCCCAATACCTCATTTATTAGAAAAACCACGGCCTCAATACCTCATTTATTAGAAAACCATAGCATCAATACCTCATTTAATTAGTAAAACCACGGCCTCAATACCTCGTTTAATTAGAAAAACCAGGGCCCTGATACCTCATTCAATTAGAAAAACCATGGCCCGATACCTCATTTAATAGGAAAAACCACAGCCTCAATACCTCCTTTAATTAGAAAAACCACAGCCTCAATACCTCATTTAATTAGAAAAACCACAGCCTCAATACCTCATTTAATTAGAAAAACCACGGCCCTGATACCTCATTTAATTAGAAAAACCACAGCCCCAATACCTCATTTAATTAGAAAAACCACAGCCTCAATAACCCATTTAATTAGAAAAACCACAGCTTCAATAACTCACTTAATTAGAAAAACCACGGCTCGATACCTCATTTAATTAGAAAAACCACGGCCTCAATACCTCATTTAATTAGAAAAACCACGGCCTCAATACCTCATTTAATTAGAAAAACCACGGCCCTGATTCCTCATTTAATTAGAAAAACCACGTCCTCAATACCTCATTTAATTAGAAAAACCACAGCCTCAATACCTCATTTAATTAGAAAAACCACTGCCTCAATACCTCATTTAATTAGAAAACCACGGCCTGATACCTCATTTAATTAGAAAAAACAACAGCCCTCAATACCTCATTTAATTAGAAAAAACCAAAAAACACTTCAATGGCTCATTTAATGGAAAAAAACCACGGCCTCAAATACCTCATTTAATTAAAAACCCCACGGCCGCAAAATCCATTTAATTAGAAAAACCACGGCCTCAATACCTCATTTAATTAGAAAAACCACAGCCTCAATACCTCATTTAATTAGAAAAACACAGTCTCAATGCCTCATTTAATTAGAAAAACCACGGCCTCAATACCTCATTTAATTAGAAAAACCACGGCCTCAATACCTCATTTAATTAGAAAAACCACGGCCTCAATACCTCATTTAATTAGAAAAACCACGGCCCTGATTCCTCATTTAATTAGAAAAACCACGTCCTCAATACCTCATTTAATTAGAAAAACCACAGCCTCAATACCTCATTTAATTAGAAAAACCACTGCCTCAATACCTCATTTAATTAGAAAAACCACGGCCCTGATACCTCATTTAATTAGAAAAACAACAGCCTCAATACCTCATTTAATTAGAAAAACCACAGTCAATGCCTCATTTAATTGGAAAAACCACGGCCTCAATACCTCATTTAATTAGAAAAAACCCACGGCCTCAATATCTATTTAATTAGAAAAACCAAAAACACAGCCTCAATACCTCATTTAATTAGAAAAACCACAGTCTCAATGCCTCATTTAATTAGAAAAACACAGTCTCAATGCCTCTTTAATTAGAAAAACCACGGCCTCAATACCTCATTTAATTAGAAAAACCACGTCCTCAATACCTCATTTAATTAGAAAAACCACGGCCTCAATACCTCATTTAATTAGAAAAACCACAGTCTCAATACCCCATTTAATTAGAAAAACCACAGTCTCAATGGCCTCATTTAATTAGAAAAACCACGGCCTCAATACCTCATTTAATTAGAAAAACCACGGCCTCAATACCTCAATTAATTAGAAAAACCAGTCTCAATGCCTCATTTAATTAGAAAAACCACGGCCTCAATACCTCATTTAAATTAGAAAAAACCACAGACTAATGCCTCATTTAATTAGAAAAAACCATGGCCAAATACCTATTTAATTAGAAAAAACCATGGCCCTGATACCTCATTAATTAGAAAAACCATGGCCTCAATACCTCATTTAATCAGAATACCACAACCTCAATACCTCATTTAATGAGAAAAACCACGGCCCTGATACCTCATTTAATGAGAAAAACCCCAGCCAGCCCAATACCATCATTTAAATAGAAAAACCACGGCCTCAATACCTCATTTAATTAGGAAACAAAAACCACAAGGCCTCAACTAACTCAGTTTAAATTAGAAAAACCACAGCCTCAATACCTCATTTAATTAGAAAAAACCACGGGCCTCAATACCTCATGTTTAATTAGAAAAAACCACGGCAACCTCAATACCTCATTTAATTAAAAAAACCACGGCCTCAATAGCTAATTTAATTAGAAAAACCACAGCCTCGATACCTCATTTAATTAGAAAAACCACAGCCTCAATAGCTAATTTAATTAGAAAAACCACAGCCTTAAACCTTCATTTAAATAGAAAAAACCACGGCCTAAATAGCGAATTAATAGAAAAACCACAGTCTCAATACTCATTTAATTAGAAAAAAACCAAGGCCTCAATAGCTAATTTAATTAGAAAAACCACAGGCCTAATACCTCCATTTAAATTAGAAAAACCACAGCCTTAATTAACGTTTAATTAGAAAAACCACAGCCTCAATACCTTCATTTAATTAGAAACAACCACAGCCTCATACCTCATTTAAAAATTAGAAAACACAGGGCCTCAATTACCTTCAGTTAATTAGAAAAACCAACGCCCCAATAACTCAATTTGAATTAGAAAACCAAAAAACGGCCTCCAATACCTCATTAAATTAGAAAACCACATCCTCAATACTCCATTTAATTAGAAAAACCACGCCTCAATTACCTCATTTAATTAGAAAAACCACAGCCTAAATACCCATTTTAATTAGAAAAAACAACAGTCTCAATTACCTCATCTTTGACAATTAGAAAAACCACAGCCTCAAACCTCATTAATTAGAAAAACACGGCCTCAATAGCTAATTTAATTAGAAAACACAAAAAGCCTCCAATACCTCATGTAATTAGAAAAACCCGCCTCAATACCTCCGTTTAATTAGAAAAACCACATCCTCAATACCTCTTTAATTAGAAACACACCAAAAACGCCTCCAATAGCTAATTTAATTAGAAAACCATAGCCTCAATACCTCATTTAATTAGAAAAACCACGGCCTGACTACCTCATTTAATTAGGAAAACCACGGCCGTCAATACCTCGGTTTAATTAGCAAAACCCATCCTCAATACCTCTTATAATTAGAAACACCAGCGGCCTCAATAGTAATTTTAATTAGAAAAACCATAGCCTCAATACCTCATTTACTTAGAAAACCACGGCCCGTGATACCTCATTTAATTAGAAAACCACGAGCCTCAATACCTAATTTAATTAGAAAAACCACAAAGTCTCATACCTCAATTTATTAGAAAACCACGGCCGTGATACTCATCAATTAGAAAAACCCAGCCTCAATACCTCATTTAATTTTAGAAAACCACGGCCATCAATAACTAATTTAATTAGAAAAAACACAGCCTCAATACCTCATTTAATTAGAAAAACCACAGTCTCAATGCCTCATTTAATTAGAAAAACCACGGCCTCAATACCTCATTTAATTAGAAAAACCACGTCCTCAATACGCTCATTATTAAGAAAAACCAAAGCGGCCATCAATACTCCATTAATATAAAAACCACAGCCTTAATACCTTCATTTAATTTAGAAAATTACCACGGCCTCAATACTCTCCTTTAATTATAAAAACCACAGGCTTCAATACCTCTTTAATTAGAAAAACCACACCTCCAATACCGGCATTTTAATTTAGAAAAACCCACAAGCCTCGTTACCGCATTTAAAATTAGAAAACCCAAGCCTAATACCTCCATTTAATTAGAAAAACGCAAACCGCCTCAATTACCTCACTTTTGAATTAGAAAAACCACAGCCTTAATACCTCATTTAATTAGAAAAACCACAGCCTCAATACCGTTCATTAATTAGAAAACCCAAAAAGCCTCAATACGCTCCATTTAATTTAGAAAAACCTCGGCCTCTAATAGCCTATTTAATTAGAAAAACCACATCCTCAATACCTCATCTATTTAATTCGAAAAAACCCCAACCACAGCCTCATATAAAACCACATTTAATTTAGAAAAACCACGGCCTCCAATAGCTCATTTAATTAGAAAAACCACGGCCGTCAATACCTCAATTTAATTAGAAAAACCACAGCCTAAATACCTCATTTAATTAGAAAAACCACAGCCTCAATACCCCATTTAATTAGAAAAGCCACGGCCTCAATACCTCATTTAATTAGAAAAACCACAACCTTAATACCTCCATTAATTGAGAAAAACCACGCCTCCAATACCTCATTTTAAATTAGAAAAACCACAAAAAAAGCCCTCCAATACCTCATTTAATTAGAAAAACCACCCGGCCTCTATAAGCCATATTTAATTAGGAAAACCCACATCTCAATACCTCATTTAATTTAGAAAAACCACAGGCAAATCAAACCTCCATTTAATAGAAAAACCCACAGCCTTAATACCTCATTTAATTAGGAAAAACCACAGCCTCCAATAACCTCCATTTCCAGTAGAAAAAACCAACAGGCCTCAATAACCTCAATTTAATTAGAAAAACCAACGGCCTCTTTAATTAAGCTAAAAATTCCTAATCAGAAAAACCACAGCCTCAATAACCTCATTTAATTAGAAAAACCACAAAAAAGCTCCAATTAACTCATTTAATAGAAAAAACACGGCCCTCAATAGCTAATTTAATTAGAAAAACCACCCAGCCTCAATACCTCATTTAATTCAGAAAAACAACGGCCCTAAATACCTCATTAATTAGAAAAAAAAAAAAAACCACAGCAATCAATACCCCTAATTTCATTAGAAAACCCATGGCCACAATACCTCTTTAATTATGAGAAACCACCACGGCTCGCAAATAGCTTAATTGAATTAGCAAAACATGCCTCAAGACCTCATTAATTAGAAAAACCACCGCACCCCCCAATACCTCATTTAATTAGAAAAACCACAGCCTAAATACCTCATTTAATTAGAAAAACACAGCCTAATACCTCATTTAATAGAAAAAACCACGGCTCAATACCTCACTTAAATTAGAAAAACCACACCTTAATACCTATTAATAGAAAACACGGCCTCAAACTACCTCATTTATAGAAAAACCACAGCCTAAATTTACCTCATTAATTAGAAAAACCACGCCTCTATAGCTAATTTTAATTAGAAAAAAAACCACATCCTCATACCTCATTAAATTAGAAAAACCCGGCCTCATACCTCATTTATTAGATAAACCACAGCCTTAATACCATTAACTAGAAAAAACCACGGCTCAATACCTTCATTAATTAGAAAAAACCACAGCCTCAAACCTCATTTAATATCAAAACCCCGTGCGTATAGCTAATTTAATAAAAAAACCACAGCCTCAATACTCATTTAATTAGAAAAAACCACAGCCTCAATACCTCATTTAATTTAGAAAAACACGCCTCAATAGCTAATTTAATTAGAAAAACCACAGCCTCAATACGTCAGTTAATTAGAAAAACCACAGCCTAAATACTTCATTTTAATTAGAAAAACCACAGCCTCAACTACCTCTTTAATTAGAAAACCACGGCCTCAATACTCATGTAATTAGAAAAAAACCAACAGCTTAATACCTCATTTAATTAGAAAACACGGCCTCAAACCTCATTTAATAGAAAAAACACGGCCTAAATACCTCGTTTAATTAGAAAAACCACGTCCTCAATACCTCGTTTAATTAGAAAAACCACGGCCTCAATACCTCGTTTAATTAGAAAAACCACAGCCTCAATACCTCATTTAATGAGAAAAACCACGGCTCAAGACGCCATTAATGAGAAAAAAACGGCCCTGATACCTAATTTAATGAGAAAAACCACGGCCTCAATACCTCATTTAATTAGAAAAACCACAGCCTCAATACCTCATTTAATTAGAAAAAAACCACAGCTTAATACTCATTTAATTAGAAAAAACCACAGCTCATACCTCATTTAATTAGAAAAACCTCAGCCTCAATACCTCATTTAATGAGAAAAACCACAGCCTCAATACCTCATTTAATTAGAAAAACCACAGCCTCAATACCTCATTTAATTAAAAAAAACCACGGCCACAATACCTCATTTAATTAGAAAAACCACGGCCCTGATACCTCATTTAATTAGAAAAACCACGGCCTCAATACCTCATTTAATTAGAAAAACCACAGCCTCAATACCTCATTTAATGAGAAAAACCACGGCCCTGATACCTCATTTAATGAGAAAAACCACAGCCTCAATACCTCATTTAATTAGAAAAACCACGGCCACAATACCTCATTTAATTAGAAAAAAACACGGCCCAGTGATTTTACCTCATTAATTAGAAAAACCACCAGCCTCAATACTCATTTAATTAGAAAAAAACCACACACCTCAATACTCCTCATTTAATGAGAAAAAACCAGGCCTGATACCTCATTTAATGAGAAAAACCACAGCCTCAATACCTCATTTAATTAGAAAAACCACGGCCTCAATACCTCATTTAATTAGAAAAACCACGGCCTCAATACCTCATTTAATTAGAAAAACCACGGCCTCAATACCTCATTTAATAAGAAAAAAACCACGCCGCAATACTCATTTAATGAGAAAAACCACGGCCTCAATACCTCATTTAATTAGAAAAACCACGGCCTCGATACCTCATTTAATTAGAAAAACCACGGCCTCAATACCTCATTTAATTAGAAAAACCATAGCCTCAATACCTCATTTAATTAGAAAAACCACGGCCTCAATACCTCATTTAATTAGAAAAACCACGGCCTCAATACCTCATTTAATTAGAAAAACCACGGCCTCAATACCTCATTTAATTAGAAAAACCACGGCCTCAACAACTTTATTTAATTAACTCGGCAAAGCGAAAACAAAAGGACATTCGATGATATTCTTCCTGCTGTTCATCTCGTCGTTCATTCCGCCTGTCGATGTGGAGTAGAGTGGAATATAGAAATTGGGCCAAAGACCTCACGCTTGGACCTATGAGGTCACTCAGTGCTCAAAGGGCAACAAAGTAAAAAGGTTTCAAAAGTGTAACAGAAGAAAAACTTCGCTGTTGCACAATGGAACAACTGTCAGGAGAGGGTGGATAGAAAGATGGAAGAAAGATAATTTGAATGGAGACACTGTAAAAGGAATGAAAGGGGCTGGAGCTACGGGCCGAAAGGACGTTGCAATGAACCTTAAGTAGTGCCTACAGTGCACCGCGCGAGGTGCACAGACGGCACTACCCGCCCTACGGATGCCTGGCGTTGCATGTGATTCTTTCAACGATTTAGTGGAATCCCCTGACGAAGAAACGGACAATAAATTGGGCGAATTTGTACAGTACTTCCAGACGACGCGGGTGGGAGTTGTTCCTTAAGGAAGGAAAAGACAGAAATTTGAAGTTGAATTACGGTTAGTAATAAGAGAGAACAACAAATGATTTTCCGAGAGCAAATAATGTCTTCAAAGGCTGGCATAATGCTCCTAAGAAAAGGCTGGCGATTGCACATCCTACAGAATCTAGTAAGTTCATTCGTTACTCCGATTAGATCATTCAAAAGCTGAAATGCTTTTGGAGCAAGTGTTCCACGGAAAATATATTACTAGACAAACCAAGAAATATGCTCTGGTAAACTGGCATTTTCAAAATATTGTTGATGGTTATGAACCTCAAAGTGGAATGGGGTACTTTCAAGAAAAAAAAAAAGCATATTATTTTCGAAAATATAAGTATTCATCAAATCATCAAATGTCATTTTTTCTTTTTAGGTAAACCATATACTTGTGTATTCAATATACAGTATAGCAATTTTATCTTTTACTCCAAAACCTATTTTGAAATCATCATCCAAAGTTTTCTCATTTTGTATTAATCTACTCCTTTAGACATTTCGTCCAATTTTCTTCTAGTGTGTCGACATTCTGACCATCGACAGTTTGCCCTACAATCAGTATACCTCGCTCTGAGTTACAATCAAGCGTGATGCTGTTAATGAGGATCTGGATAGTATATCTGTAGATGAGCCAGATTTATATCGTTTTATTTCATTACTTTCAAGGCCAATTTACTCAATGTCTCTTCGCTTCTCTCTCCCATTTCCTGTTACTGTTTAAGAATTTGGATGCTTTACCATTCAAAGCTGTCTTCATTTAAGTGTAATATTCTTACCTGAAAAGCATCAACTAATTGATGTAACGATGCTCAGCCCACACCTTGTTTGATTAAAGTAATTGAAATGGTTACTTGCCACGAAATCGTCCCCCTCCCCTTTGAGTTTTCTGTAAAAGAAAACTATTGAGATAGCTTTTTGCCTGTCCGTCCGCCCCTCAGATCTTCAAAACTACCAAGGCCAGAGGGGCTGCAAATTGGTGTTGATCATTCACCCTCCAATCATCAAACATACGAAATGGCATACTCCTCCCCTCAGTAGTCTGTATTTCATTTAAAGTTAAAGTTATCCATGATTGTGTATCTGGCACTGCTATAGGGCCCAACAACATCAAGATAAAGTTTTAGTTTTATGGACTGCGGCTGAAAGTTTCATACAGTGTTTACGCTGTAGAGAAAACTCGATTGTGCCGAAGAAACTTCGGCGCCCTTTTTACTAGTTTCTACATAAATTACTTTGGGTAGTGCTCTCGGGAGCATTGTGGTTCCATTCTACTGTGCTCTGTCGTACCCACTGCAACTGTCAGTCCACTCAATCCAACAGGCAGAGTAGCCTTCCTATTTTGATCTACTCTCAAAATGAGGGATCCTCTGCCTTCTGTAAATCATAAACCTTTCATTCTGCCTCTTTTCAATCGGCGGTTCTGTCACTTTGACCACATTTTTCTTTCATTAATCTGCTTGCCTTCACAAGCATTTAATTGTCTATGTTTCTTGACTGTTTACATTTTCTGTATCTTACTTACGAGAGCAGTTTTATAGCATCAGTATACCTATAAACAATATATATATATATATATATATTATATATATAATATATATATAAAATTCGAGCTACAAATGTCCTTTAATATCTAATATATGTAAACCGAAGGGGAATTTTTTTATTGATAACAATTTCGCCAGTGACGTTAGCCGAATCAATAACATCACTGAAGTCCTGATCAACTAAAAAATTCCCCTTCGGTATACATACATGAAAATATATTAAATCCGAGGAAGAGCGAATTGGATATCAAAGGACATTTGTAGCTCGAATAATTTACATGAATCACGTTGTGTGTGATATATATATATATATATATATATATATATATATATATATATAATAATTCACCAACAATAGAATAAATTCCCTTCCAAAATCTTTTGCCTTCAGGGAGGATCGAACTCCCGGCCTCTGGTTTACTAGACCAGCGCTCTAGCCACTGAGCTATGAAGGCTCGACGCGATGATACAGGTACGTCTGGAGGTGGCACTCTTTTCGCTTAATGTGATAACTGCTACTATTATTACTACTAAGGATCCAGTTATAATAATAAAAAAGTCATTACTAGATAATCTTCTTGAAATCACCACACTTCGGTCAGAAAAAGCTTGTTTTTTTCAGTGTTGCCTACTGCATAATAATAACATCTACATAAAAAATAAATATATAAATAAAAACCTTACCGGGAACTTATAAACATATAAAACATTACCATGATTAAGTAAAACTGATACTTACATAAGCATTCATTTTTTCTGAATTTCATTAGAACGTATTTAACCTCTCCAACAATATTACTCCCGACCCAACATAAAAATAGTAATAAAACTGAGATTTGAGGCTTCTGTCGTTTATAGTCAATCTAAAATTATTTTTATTCAAAATTCCAGTTTCTAATAAACTTCGATAACTCATTTCAAGTGCAATGGAGTTCAACAGAAGCTTTTTAATACTTTAAAAAGACTATGACAGGTTACCTGTCCCAACGAACTCTGGCTTGAAAGAAATACATGAAACTTTAATGAACAACAATAATTATAATGGCGTTACCTCATATGATCACCAGCATTGGTGAGCATGGCCGTTGTTATCGGATTATTATTATTGTCATTATTATTATTATTATTATTATTATTATTATTATTATTAATGATAAACAAAAATAATCGTAATGGCGTTATCACATATCACCAGCATTCGTGAGCATGGCCGTTGTTAGCGGATTATTATTATTATTATTAGAATGTAAATACTACAAGAAGTAAGAAAGAGCACACAACGTGTTCCAGGATCTGCCGAGAAGTGTTGCGACAGAGACGGGTGTTGCAGATGACTATCAGATGGCGTGCGAGACCACCCACGTGGCAGCCCCAACGGGGCAGGTCCCTCACCCGTGGTATAGTAATATAGTTGATTAATCAATAAAACCTTTGCCCCTTCGGAGCCACACAATTACACCCCTGTGTCGCTTCGCGATGATAGGAATTGAGAGTTCGCGAGTAAATGGCAGGTAACGTAAAGACGAGAGGCTATCAATCCAGGTTCATAGGATGGTATTACGGAGCTTGCCTTTTAACACCTAAGCTATTATAACCCTTTCCTAGTCCGTTACGGAATCCGGGTAAACGCCCGTGCAGTTATCAACATTTACGGTCGATTCTTTCGGCTTGACGTGGATGCTTCTGCCACCTATCGGCGTGCCTGGATTTATCGTAATCAGGCTACCTGGAGGATTACCTGGGGGCTTCAGCCCTGAGTTACCACCTGAGAAATTAACCTTTAACACAAACATCATGCTATAGCTGAAACCTCAAGGGATACACTCAATTTTTTTTAACTTGAATTAACAACTCAACACTTCATATTACTTAACGTCATTGTTTAGAACTGAAGTTAAAAAGTGAATAGTCGACAATGAAAAACCAAATGAACACCTAATCATTTTGTCTTTTGGATCCGATGTTTGAATTTCCAATAAACGTGGAATTTGGCGTCGGTTTCTAAAGCGGGGTAATCTGCTAATATTTTATGAGAATACTTTCAATGTAAAATTATTCAAAATATATCTTAGGAAGAGATTAGTTTTCATCCATAGTTATAACTAAAGAACGTTAATTTGCGACAAAAATTTTACGCGCTAGCCCGAGGCAATAATATTTTACCTCCGCCTTGTTGTCTTAAAATATTAATGAGCACCACTCCACAAAGAGAAAAAAGAAGAAAAAAATAAATTGAAGACATTCACTCTTTATTCTGGTAAAAATGAGGTCTTTATTCTTAACCAATTCTGACCACCATCACCTGGTCCCGTCTCTCCAATATTCAGAACTTTGCAAATCCTAATTTACTTACCACTGCAGATTTGACAAAAGTAAAGTCATCGCCATAGTTTACCGATTCTGTTCCGCTCATTACCCCATACGACAGGTATAAAACTACAAACAAAGTAACATTATTATACTGCTGAAAACATACAAATATTCCCAATCAACTAACAGGTCATTACACTAATAAAAAAAACACTAATAGACGAAAAACTATGAATACGGTGTACGAATGTCTAACGCTGCATCACGGCCACTCCAGAACACATAATGGGCACCAATATCAACACCACTGCTAGAGAGACCATTCCAAAATCCTCCAGTAAAAAGGGGTTGATTTTGGTTCTATGAAATTTAGGCTGCCAGGCCAAGCACAAGGGCTCTTTCGGCCAGTTAGCGCTCAAGACATTGAAGAGAGGGAACTGGAGTGGTTGGAGAGTAAGATGAAGAGTTCCAGAAAATAAAAAGAACCAAGAGAAAATATCTAAATGTGGAGGAAACCTCTAGCCTCAGTAGCTTTTAAGATCTCAGCGTGGACAGAAAAATGCGGACGGACACACAAAGCCATATCAATAATTCTTTTACAAAAAGCAAAAAAAAAATAAAATAAATAATAATAATAATAATAATAATAATAATAATAATATGAATAATAATAATAATAAATAATAAGAAGAAGAAGAAGAAGAAGAAGAAGAAGAAGAATAGTAGTAGTAGTATTTACGTTAATAAAAAACTGAAGAGTATTTTACCACTAGATAAATCTACTTACTCCGTTTGCCATAAGGTGGCTTTCAGCAACATTTAGACAGCTCAAATGAGTGCGTTTATTTCTGTTTATTGAACTTGCTGTATAGTATAGCATCATGCCTTTCGCCAAGAATTATAAGTATTCCACAGGCTGGAATGAAGTAAAATCTGTGATACAATACGACTCAGTAAGCACCAGACTTCAACTACACAGTTTTCCCAGCTGCGTTGTGGTATTAATATTATTATTATTTCAATAGATGAAAACTATTCACATGGAACAAGAATATTATTATTATTATTATTATTATTATTATTATTATTATTATTATTATTGTTGTTGTTGTTGTTGTTATTTCAATAGATGAAACCTATTCACATGGAACAAGAATGTGGCATTACTATTATTATTATTATTATTATTATTATTATTATTATTATTTCAGTAGATTAAACCTATTCACATGGAACAAGAATACAGGGGCCACTGAGTTGAATACCAAGCTTCCAAAGAATGATGGTTTCAACCTTCCACTGCAGACAAAACACTGCTGCAGTAACTGATCATGATACAGGGAAAGTGAATTTTCATCACCCTGGGGAGACGCGAACCAGCAACATTTGAATGGCACACCACGACACTAACCACTATACTACTATCGGACCAGTTGGTTGAGGAGTTACAAGGATTAAGATGTCTTAAAGACTTATTAGTCAATCCGAGGAGACATCATGTACTCACATATCTGTAGGAGCAGGTTTTACTGTTCGTTCACAGTGTCCTAATGATTTTGTCTAGCTTTATTTTAAACTCTTCCACACTGTTGCTGTTTACAACTTCCGGTGGCAGTTTATTCCATGTGTCACGTATCTTGTATGTGAAGAAGTTCCCGCAATGAGATGTGTTGTATCTCTTCAGCTCTAGCTTCCATCCATTATTTCTTGTCTGGTTTACGTTTAACGTAAATAGGTTACCGTCTACTTTTGTTATGCCTTTCAGTGTATACTACGATTCTATTACTATGACAAATGTCAAAGATGTCCCAGGAAGCTGAAATATACTGTGAATCTCAGTCATGTACAATACCAGAGACATATGAGTAGGCTCCTCTGTTGACACGAGACAAACTAAAGTTTAAGAGTTCCTGAGCTAACAAAGAGGCGTGGGCCTTGGGGATTGCTCCATCCACATTCTTTTGAAGATGTAAATACTAACAGCTACCGAAGGCCCCGAAGTATATGTCATTTTGATATTCATCAAACTTCCAACAATAAATTCCATGGCTGTGTCATTCGCTTCCCGACTGACAGAAATTACGAATCCCAGCTTTCTAGTAAATAGTGATACCCTATGGGCGCGCAACACTGCTGCAGTTAATAAAGGTAAGTTCTTCAGTGACAAATGTTGCTAAGGGAAATAAGAACATATCTAGCGGTATAACACTGCAGGATGCAAGAATTTCACTTTAATGACTCGAGTATTTGAATAGAATTCCTTTCCTTCTTTTATATCAAGCTTAATGTGCCAATTTTTAAGTTGTATGTTGCCAGGGAAAATGAAAAATTTAAATATACACACAGTGAAGGATTTGACGAATTATGAATGATTTGTAATTGTATGATAAGAAATTACACAGCTTCAGAAAAACAAAGAAAACTTACACTCTAGTATAACCCTGCTTGACACCACTTAACGAAAAAGTGAGAAAAAGGCCAAACAATAGAAAATGTGTCTGATTGTGCCCTTAAGCAAGGGAACTCGCACCCAAGTCTTTGAGGTTCATGGTACAAAGGCTATGATGGTACAGTCCAAGGTTTCGGAGCACGCTTTTATGGCCACCTCCAGGCGTAGACCAACAATAGGTGGCATCTCCCTTGAACAGCAATACATAAGCAATTCATTTTCAAAACGCAAAACAGATTTTAGAATCGAGTAGAATGTAGAATTGTGGCCAAAGGCCAAGCGCTGGGACCTATGAGGTCATTCAGCGCTGAAACGGAAAAAAAATGGCAGTAAAAAGGTTCGAAAGGCGTTACAGGAGGAAAACCTCAAAGCAGTTGCACTATGAAACAATTGTTAGAAGAGGGTGTACAGAAAGATGGAAGAGATACAACAAGAACAGAGGTACAGTAAAAGGAATGAAAGGGGTTGCAGCTAGGGGCCGAATGGATGCTGTAAAGGAACATAAGCCATGCCTACAGTGCACCGCATGAGGTGCGCAGATGATACGAACCCCCTACGGAGGAGATTTTAGAATCGATAGCCTCACATTATAGATCAGTGCGGTACAGGAGCCAGAAAGAATATGGTACCTTGTACGTAGAGTGCAGCGCTTAAGACGTACTGATGTTGAGAACTTTGAATTTTTACAGATAAAATGGGCAGATGAATGGTTAGTTCATCTAACTACAGTCTCAGTGGAATGTAATAGCTACAATGATGGTGATAATGACAAAAGTTAGGGAGATTTCGTCCAACAGAAATAACACACTTAATATTAGAAGATACTGGAAAAATTGACTAATCTATCATTATTTGGTCTTATACGTCAAAAGACTTCCTAATCAGTGATCTCTTTTTCTTTTTAAACTTGTAGAGGACTATAAAATAAAATAGTTTGTAGCAATAATAATAATAATAATAATAATAATAATAATAATAATTATAATAATAATAATAATTCCTGAAGCCGAACCAAGTAAGAGACTCTGGGAAAACATATGGAGCAATCCGGTATCACACAACAAACATGCAACATGGCTCCAGGAAGTCAAGGAAGAAGAAACAGGGAGAATAAAACAAAGATTCACCAGACATCACGACAGACACAGTCAGACACCAAACTAAAGAAAATTGCCAAACTGGAAAGCCCCAGGTCCCGATGAAGTCCATGGATACTGGCTCAAAACTTCAAGGCCCTACACCCACGAATAGCAGAACAACTCCAGCATTGTATCTCAAATCACCAAGCACCAAATGGATGACCACAGGAAGAAACATCCTTAGTACAAAAAGACAAGAGTAAGGGAAATATAGCCAGTAACTACAGGCCTATCACCTGCCTACCATAATGTGGAAGTTACTAACAGGTATCATCAGTGAAAGGTATACAAATACCTAGAGGAGACAAACACCATCCCCCACCAACAGAAAGGCTGCAGAAGGAAGTGTAGGGGCACAAAAGACCAGCTCCTGATAGACAAAATGGTAATGAAGAACAGACTATAAGAAAGCCTTCGACATGATACCACACACATGGCTAATAGAATGCCTGAAAATATATGGGGCAGAGGAAAACACCATCAGCTTCCTCAAAAATACAATGCGCAACTGGAATACAATACTTACAAGCTCTGGAATAAGACTAGCAGAGGTTAATATCAGGAGAGGGATCTTCCAGGGCGACTCACTGTCCCCACTACTCTTCGTAGTAGCCATGATTCCCATGACAAAAGTACTACAGAAGATGGATGCCGGGTACCAACTCAAGAAAAGAGGTAACAGAATCAACCATCTGATGTTCATGGACGACATCAAGCTGTATGGTAAGAGCATCAAGGAAATAAATACCCTAATCCAGACTGTAAGGATTGTATCTGGGGACATCAGGATGGAGTTTGGAATAGAAAAATGCGCCTTAGTCAACATACAAAAGACAAAGTAACGAGAACTGAAGGGATAAAGCTACCAGATGGGAGGGGGCAACATCAAACACATAGATGAGACAGGATACAAATACCTGGGAATAATGGAAGGAGGAGATATAAAACACCAAGAGATGAAGGACACGATCAGGAAAGAATATATGCAGAGACTCAAGGCGATACTCAGGTCAAAACTCAATGCCGGAAATATGATAAAAGCCATAAACACATGGGCAGTGCCAGTAATCAGATACAGCGCAGGAATAGTGGGAATGGACGAAGGCAGAACTCCGCAGCATAGATCAGAAAAACCAGGAAACATATGACAATACACAAAGCACTACACCCAAGAGCAAATACGGACAGACTATACATAACACGAAAGGAAGGAGGGAGAGGACTACTAAGTATAGAGGACTGCGTCAACATCGAAAACAGAGCACTGGGGCAATATCTGAAAACCAGTGAAGACGAGTGGCTAAAGAGTGCATGGGAAGAAGGACTAATAAAAGCAGACGAAGACCCAGAAATATACAGGAGACAGGAGAAAAGACAGAAAGAAACAGAGGACTGGCACAACAAACCAATGCACGGACAATACATGAGACAGACTAAAGAACTAGCCAGCAATGACAATTGGCAATGGCTACAGAGGGGAGAGCTAAAGAAGGAAACTGAAGGAATGATAACAGCGGCACAAGATCAGGCCCTAAGAACCAGATATGTTCAAAGTACGATAGACGGAAATAACATCTCTCCCATATGTAGGAAGTGCAATACGAAAAATGAAACCATAAACCACATAGCAAGTGAATGCCGGCACTTGCACAGAACCAGTACAAAAAGAGGCATGATTTCAGTGGCAAAAGCCCTCCACTGGAGCCTGTGCAAGAAACATCAGCTACCTTGCAGTAATAAGTGGTACGAGCACCAACCTGAAGGAGTGATAGAAAACGATCAGGCAAAGATCCTCTGGGACATGGTATCAGAAACGGATAGGGTGATACGTGGCAAACAGACCAGACGTGACGTTGATTGACAAAGTCAAGAAGAAAGTATCACTCATTGATGTCGCAATACCATGGGACACCAGAGTTGAAGAGAAAGAGAGGGAAAAATGGATAAGTATCAAGATCTGAAAATAGAAATAAGGAGGATAGGGGATATGCCAGTGGAAATCGTACCCATAATCAGAGGAGCACTAGGCCACGAATCCCAAGAAAATCCCTGAAAAGGAATCTGGAAAAAACTAGACGCTGAAGTAGCTCCGGGCCTCATGCAGAAGAGTGTGATCCTAGAAACGGCACACATAGTAAGAAAAGTGATGGACTCCTAAGGAGGCAGGATGCAACCCGGAACCCCACACTATAAATACCACCCAGTCGAATTGGAGGACTGTGATAGAGCAAAAAAAAAAAAAAAAAATAAATAATAATAATAATAATAATAATAATAATAATAATAATAGTAACTTTTATTCCATTCGAGAATCTGTGGGGAAAAACTCAACTCAACTCAAAGTTCTGTTCTCCAAATAAGTCATAGAATAAAATCTGGTAATCATGCAAACAAGCATACATTTCTAGAGAATGTAAGGTCAAAATACGAGACAGTGTACAATTGTAATAATGTAATATTAGATCCATTGATAATTTTCAAACAATTACGAAATTCATGACGAAACAGAGACACTTGAAATCACGGTTATGGAGAAATATTATTGAGCTCTTTGGACACGTTTTTAATTTATATTGCATAATTAATATTGAAGCCAAAAAAAAGCTTTAAAACAAAAAAATGGATGACTGAACAAATGAAGCCATTCTTGCACAACGGATTAATTTTCAATCGTCACGTTTCCAAGAAAAAAAAAAAAAAAAAAAAAAAAAAAAAAAAAAAAAGTCTTTTTAACCTCCATAAAAGTAATTACCGCACCACGTCAAATTACACAATATATAAACTGAAAACTCGAAGCATCCTTTTTATGACAGAATTAAAATACTAAAAAACTAAAAAACACAGAACTAAATTACTTTAAAAAACACGATTGTAAATACCTTTCGTTTCAAAAAAAAAAAAAAGGGAATGGATTGATACTACATTTCACACAATATCCAAACGCAATCCTTTACGCTAACACACTAACACTCCTTCAAAAAAAAAAAAAAAAAAAAAAAAAAAAAAAAAAAAAAAAAAAAAACAGACGACCAACCAAAACACGGCCGATTTTTATGTGTGTTTCAGCAAACGCAATAAATTGGCGGGTAGGTGCAGCGACGGCCCATTACAACCCCAAATGAAAAAGCATAAAATTGGAGGTGAGGCATAGCATCCACGCGGGGCCATTCGGGATGCAGCTCCGCCGTGATAAAACGGCAGTTAAACCCGGCTGCAGAGCAATAAAAGGACCCACAGACCCTAATTTTATTGGTCTCTAATGGCTTCTGCACTCGAGTGCCCACTGGAGATCTGCAACCGTGCGCACAGACAGAGAGAGAGAGAGAGAGAGAGAGAGAGAGAGAGAGAGAGAGAGAGAGAAGGGAAGGTGTGTCTGATTTGAAATATTTGTTAGGTAATCCTGATTAGTAGTATAATGATCATGTATCTGTAAGTCTATCTGATTATCCACCTAAATATCTAAGTGTATATGTACGTATATATATGTTCATATGCTATATGAATTATATTAATCTCTCTCTCTCTCTCTCCTCTCTCTCTCTCTCTCTCTCTATATATATATATATATATATATATAATATTATATATATATATATATATATATATATATATATATATATACATATATATTCCGCGTATATAATATAATTATAATATTAATAATAATAACAGTGACACAGGATTTTTTTACTACAACCACAGGTGAAGAAATAACATACTGAGTGCAGGTACCGACTGGTTTCGACTTTATTTCCAAGTCATTAACGGAGGAGGACTGACACAAAGTGAAAGAAATTCACAATAGATCTGCATGAGGGACAGTACAAACAAAGCTGGAATCTAAAAATCTCTAAAAATCCACACCTGGCAGGCGTCAGCAGGAGGCGAGGAGAACCTAATATGAAATGAAGTCCGGTAATATCTTGCAATAATGGGCGTTATGTCTGTATGTCCGTCCGTCTGTCATTCAATCACGGCCAAAAGGCTGGTCCGATGGGCATGAAACTTGGCACGGTTATAGTGGGGAACCCCTAAGCTGGTTTATAATGGGGTTTCATCCTAACTCGCCCCCTCCCTCCGGAGGGGTGGGGGTGAGAAGGGATTCCCTGAAACGAGGCTGGTCATGTTCGTAGACCCAGTTACTTTACGAATTTATCATACATCATTTCGGTATACATATGTTAGCTAGTGTTTATAAGCATGGTTATCCATTTTTCATGCATATCCACTACCGTCCTTAAAATTTAAACAGTTTACATATTTCCTTTAAAATAATAGGATCTAATTCATACATGCCTAAGCAGATGTGCATATGTTTACAATAACTTCCTTTTATAATATTACACTCAATGATATTTTTAAGTGCATTATTGATTTAAGTGCATTAATGAATAAAGGACCTTTTTTGCACCTGCCCTGTTGATTACGTCATTGTTCTCACTAACATGTACAACCATTCCACTGTTCACCTGTGAATATCCGTCATTCTTTTAAGCTGTCCTATTCTCTTTTCTACCATTTTCCTAGTTTGACCAGTATAAAGTTTTGACCAGTATAAAGTTATCACAAGACTTACATGGAATTTGATATACAATTCCTTTAGTTCTGTCGGGAGAGTTCATTAAAATTCAAGTTTCATTGTCCTCTTGTTTTTAAATGCTACATTTTCAAGTATCTTAAGAAAACGAATTATTTTGTGTTGTAAGTTTCTATTTCGTTTTGATGCAGTTTTTTGGCCGGGTCCAGTGAACTGACGGTCTAGTCAATATTCTGATATTCCAATTTCTTGTCTGTATTCTTAATCTTAGCCGTTTCTTCGCCAATGTATTCAGGACTACATATATGTAAAGCTTTTAAAAACACAGATGTGAACACTGATTTCTTAACCTTCTCGCTGTGACCAGAATAAAAATGCACAAGGGCAGAAATAGCAATGGGTTGTCTGTAAATTATGTATTCAAACCTATTACTAATTCCGAGTATTAGACGATCCAAAATGGGTACGCAACCATCTTTTTCCATGTCCATAGGAAATTTAATTAATGGCACTAATTTATTTAATTTGTCTAAAACGTTGGCATTTTCATTCCACGGCCACATAAAATCTGTATCGTTAACATACCTATACCATACAACATTGTCTAGAATGATTTTGGTTAATATTTTATATGTAGATAAAAAAAGTTCATTTACATATTACGCAAAACTGGAGATAAAGGGTTACCCATTGCCATACTCAAATTCTTGGAGTAAAATTATGCTGAATTAAAGATTTACATTCTTTTACACAATTTATATAATTCTATTCATGTAGCTTTGGAAAAGGTAAAACCAGTAGTCAGTTTCCTCATAAATCCGATGGAAACTCCAACACATCGTCAATAGGAGCCTTTGTGAGCAATGATACCTAATCAGAACATAATTTAGTTTATTTATCAAGTCAACGTTATACTCACCACTAGGTGAGTATAACGTTGCAAGATGCGGAACCAACTGAACTACTGATTAACTTATCGGCAACATTTGTTTTGTGCGTTTTTATACTTCCAAACTTACACGGTAGCAATGAAGAGGTCAACCACACTTTTATTAGGTTTTCGTTCCCCTTTCAACAGCTTTATCCACTTTACTTTTTGAAATTATTATTCATATATTCGATATATTCTAAAAGAATTTTTAAAATTTAATTCTTTGTATTTTCATCACTCAAGAGACTATCCATTCTTTCAATATACTCATTTATATCTAAAATCACCAGCGAATCAGACCTCTCACCTTTCGTCAGGTGTATATTTCTGTCACTTTTCAATTCACTGATGGCAACCATAAATCTTTTAGGGCCATGTGAGGTGTCTCGCTTTTTCATATTTCCATAAACCATTCCTATGATTAAGTCCAAATCTTCACTGGTAAGGGCACTATATTTTCCCACATTGCACAGTTCTTCGTAATCTCCCCGTTGTTCGTGGTTTGAAGTGATTTTATATATATATATATATTATATATATATATATATATATATATATATAATATATAACATAATATATATATATATACATACATATATATACATACATATATATATATATATATATATATATATATATATATATATGTATGATATATTATATAAACGTGATATATTTATATAGATATATATATATATCATATATATATATATATATCATATTTACATACATACTATACAATATTATATAATATATATATATAATATATATATAGATATATATATATATATATATATCACGCTATATAAAGATAATGCAGTAACCATTATCATACTTATCAGAGTACAAAAGATTAATTATATATATATATATCTATTGCATATAAATCGGTAGTTTTCCAAAAACATATCTTAAAGTTACAATAGATGGATTATTTCCTTACATTGCATAATATATTAGTGATCATACTTTTCAAGATTATGATTCCTGTCACATATCGAAGTGATATCAACTTCCGCTGTCCTCGGTTCGGTAGAGGTCCTCCCCAGGGTTTCCCGTGGTACCCTGGGGTACAAGGTACTACCCATAGTTCGGCAAAGGGGTCACTCAGTAGGCGACACGGGCCGCGCTCAGGGTCACACTTCGTCGACGTACCCTCCTCCTTTGAGGGAGCCTGGGGTGGCCGGAGTACATCACATACCCCTCTAGGAGGTTTCTCCAGAGGGCGGACCAAGTGGGCCTGTCCTACCGAGAGGGCATTCAATATTAACCATTATATCAAATAACTAGAAAGCGATTTGCAGTATCTTTTCCAGTTATTACCTTACTGTACTTAATGCCTGACAGTCGGATAAACTTATAATCTTTTTTATATTTTCACTCTCTTTATTGAACTCTTGGTTTCCAAGCATCAAGACAACAACGCCAGTACGATCACAAGGTGAAGGAAATTGAATGACTGTTGGAGAGCGATTTGGAGTCAAATTAACCGATTCATTAATGCCACAGATATTTTCACCACACTCAGCCTGCTTGCTTAGAGAAAAGTCAGATTTCTTCTTGCCATATATATATATATATATATATATATATATATATATATATATATATATATATATATATTATATATTATATACACATATATGTATTATGTATATGAATATTATAGGTAATATATATACCACACATATATATGTATGTATGATGATGTATACCTCACACATATAAATACACATTAGTATTTAATATATATATACACACACACACACACACACACACACATATATATATATATATATATATATATATATATATATATATATATATATATATATATATATATATATAGGCCTCGATACAATGTTAATTGATTGATTGATCGTGAGTTATCTGGCGTCATTAGATATAATGTTAAACAGTCAACTTCAACCACTTGGCTCTCAAGAAAGATAGAAGTTGACTTCGACTGTGTCAATAATTTCTTTTAAATTCATCCAGGCTCGGAACTTAGAATCGACATCAGCCTATCTCCGCCTAGACAGCTGATGATAGCGAAGTGGTAAAAGCCAAAACGAAAGTCTCGAGCACGCATCCTGGCTAGGGAATTGCAATTATAACATTTTACAACCCCACCTGGGTGTAAGCTATTTGATAGGTAGAGTGAATTGATTATCTTAAGATATTTGGCCCTTATTATTTGTGAACATAAATAACGTCACGCGAGAAAAAGTGACCGAAAATCATAAGTGCTCAAGTGTTTCTAACTTAACAATCAGCTATGATGGTGGAAGTGGGCTAATAATTGATTCTAAATACCCGACTTTCACAGGACAGCAGAGATAAATATATATCAACTAACATCTCTCTTCATAGCAGAGTGGTTCAAGTCAAATGTTAATCACTGTCTCTAAACCAAAGCCCCAGATTCAGATCGGGGTTAGGATGATGCACTTATCAATTATAATTCCTAATGGGTGTAAGTCATTCCCAAGATACTGTGAAATTGGCAAAGTCATTATCAAGGTACTGTGAAACTGGCAATAAAGTATATTGTGGCTCAGGATTGGTAAATATAAAAAAAGTAATATGCATATATATATATATATAATATATATGTATATATATGGTATATATATATATATAATTATACATATACATATTATATATATCATATATATATATATATATATATATTATATATATATATAGTATATATATACATAATATATTCACATACATATGTATGTGTCTCCGTGCCCAAGTGTTCATACGCAACAGCACAAACGTAGAGCATATAAACAAACATTCCTCATGCTCGGATGGTAGGAAGAACCATACATCAGACTGGAATATAAGTACACCGACATACATACAAACGAAGAATACGAAACGACCAATTATCTTAGCTCTTTCTCCTATATAATAGTATAATAGTATTACAGTGTCGTTAGTACACACACACACACACACACACACACACAGGCTTGTCCTGATATGCGTATTTACATAAGAGGGAATCGTTAAGTCTTCAAAGTCATGGTGGTTTCAGATAATAAAAAATACATTCATACGTACACACACACACAATATATAGATAATATATATATATATAATACATATTTATATATATATGTGTGTGTATATATGTATGTATGTATGTATGTGTGTGTATGTATAGGTATATATATATATATATATATATATATATATATCATATATATATATATATATATATATATCTCACGCCAATTCGGAATTTCCCGTAGGTGGATTATCACCGAAGGAGAATTCTTTTAAGTGACGATTGAATTGGTACTGAAGTGTCTCGAACACTCGACACAGTACCTTCCAACGACACCATTGATCTGACCGTCGACTGGAGTCGTTGGAAGGTAGCGAGTCGAGTGTTCGAGATACTCAGTACCAATCCCTTATCACTTAAAAGAATATCCCTTCGGGGATATTCCCGAAGTAGCGTGAATTGGATATTAAACGACATTTTTAGTTTTAATGATTATATATATAACGCGGTGTGATAAAAATTTCATATATGAATCACGGTGATGCGATAATTATTCACACACACACACATATATATATATATATATATATATATATATATATATATATATATATATATATATATGTATATATATATATATATATATATATATATATATATATATATATATATATATATATATATATATATATATAAGAATCTTCAGAGGGTGTCCATGATACCAGTTGTAAAATGATGAAGTTTATTATGAAACGTTTCGCACATAAAACATCTGTGCATCATCAGTCTGCAAAGAGCAATAAGACAAATAAATAACATATAAAGCCATAAAACACAAACAGAACTCACATGAATTAAAATAGTCTTAAAATTAACCAAAAAAAGCAAAGTACAAAGTAAAAACAGTAAAAAGAGAGAGAACACCCAAAACACTAACCGTCCATGAGGAGAGAAGATGGAATGACCTGTCGTCAAAAGCAGGTGACGACGTTAACTATGCCAGGTGTAGAGTGGCTGAAGAAGTATTACCATTCAACGAAGGAACAAGTTTCTTAATATATAATGACTCGAGGGTAGTCAAGTGATCAGGATGTTTGACATGATCTATTATTGTGAACTGTTCTTTCTGAAGCTCAATTTTGCAATTAAAAGCATGGTTCCTGATATTAGAAAATTCAGGTTGCTTTATTCTTGTCCTGTTTCGGGAAACTAAAACCTAAATGACTGCAATATCGAACCTCAGCAACCTTCGAGTTGATCCAACGTAAGAACCTGGGACATCCAGGGCATGTAATTTATATATGACGTTGGATTCATGAAGGGCTGAAGGCGATCTTTGAAATAAAAAAGGAACCTATGGTACAAGGATTGTTTGATATTAATTTGACCTTGAGACACGGAATTTCTTGTTCAATGATTTGTTTTAAACTGGATATGAATTTCAGATCAGAAATATGAGGAATAGTAGCATAAAATAACCTTTTTGGAACATCAAAATTAGGAGATAAAGGCTGAAAAAACTTTGAAAGTATCTGGTTGACAATTTTCAAAACTACGTCTTGTGGAAAAGAATTGGACTTAAAAAAAATCAGCAAAAATGAAATCTCGTCATGAAAAATTTTCCAAGAAGATGAATACTTTAGGGCCCTATTTACCAATGTGTGGATGGTGTTTAATTTAAAAGAATGTTGACAGGAACTATAAAAATTATTAGTGAGTCCTGTATAGGTCCGTTTTCTGTAGACTGACGTGGCAAATTCTGAATTATTTCTAGTGATTCTCAAATCTAAATAAGGTAAAGTACCTTCTTTTTCAACCTCTACTGTAAACTTAATATTCGGGTGAGCGTTATTAATAAATTCTAAAAATGAGGAACATTGCCACGGATGTTGGAATAACGCGAAGGTATCATCAACGTATCTACGATAAAAAGATGGTCTAAAATTAGAACTACAACCATTTAAAAACTTCGACTCCAAGTCTGACATAAAAAAGTTAGCAAAGATAGGGCCTAAAGGAGACCCCATGGCGACTCCATCGACCTGCGAATAGAGCCGATTGTTAAAAATGAACATAGAATCTTGCACAGCAAGATCAAGTAATTGTTTAAAAGTAGCCCGATTAAAACCATAAAAAATAGTATCATCGTTGGAAAAAATTTTGTTTAAAATAATGCTAATGGTTTCATTGAGTGGAACATTTGTGAAAAGAGATTCCACATCAAAACTAGCCATAAAATAGTCTCCATCCTGTCTAGAAATTAATTGTTGAAATTCATATCCATTTTTTAAGGAAAATTCACCGTTACAAAATTCGGATAAAAGTCCTGCCAGAAATTTTGAGATGGAAAAAGATGGACTATTGTAAGCAGCCATGATTGGTCTTAGAGGTAGGTCAGGCTTGTGAATTTTCGGTAAACCATAAAGAATGCTGAAAGAGGAGCCAGTCACAAACAGCTGTTGATAGGTAGTTTCATTTATTATACTATCATTTTTTATTTTTCTCAAGAATCTATTAATTTTATCCTCTCTTTTGTATATATCTAAAAAAGTAGGTTCACCGTGGGAAACAAACTTGGAATTGTCGGAGAGAATAGTTTCCATTTTTTGTATGTAATCAGTCTTATTCATAATAACTACCCCCTTGCCCTTATCTGGTTTACACAAAATTATGTTTTCTTGTTCCTTTAACTTCAATAGTATTTTCAGATCTGACGATTTAAAAAATGGTGTCCAACTAGTTCTTAAATTCAAGTACGTTTTGTGAGCCAAATTAGATATTTTCCGTTGGAGCTTACCGATATCTTGGTTAAATTCAAATTTTATCAATCTTTGAAACATAGTTTCAAGAGGTAAGAAAAACCTGGCATAGTTAGGTCTATATGAGGGTAAGCAAAAGTCTAACCCAAAAGATAATAAGAATTCTTCTCTCTTCGATAAAACATAACTGGAAAAGTTAAAAATCTCGGTGTTGTTATTCCCGATTTCCATTCTAGAAATAAATGTATTTTTAACTTTTCCAGTTATGTTTTATCGAAGAGAGAAGAATTCTTATTATCTTTTGGGTTAGACTTTTGCTTACCCTCATATAGACCTAACTATGCCAGGTTTTTCTTACCTCTTGAAACTATGTTTCAAAGATTGATAAAATTTGAATTTAACCAAGATATCGGTAAGCTCCAACGGAAAATATCTAATTTGGCTCACAAAACGTACTTGAATTTAAGAACTAGTTGGACACCATTTTTTAAATCGTCAGATCTGAAAATACTATTGAAGTTAAAGGAACAAGAAAACATAATTTTGTGTAAACCAGATAAGGGCAAGGGGGTAGTTATTATGAATAAGACTGATTACATACAAAAAATGGAAACTATTCTCTCCGACAATTCCAAGTTTGTTTCCCACGGTGAACCTACTTTTTTAGATATATACAAAAGAGAGGATAAAATTAATAGATTCTTGAGAAAAATAAAAAATGATAGTATAATAAATGAAACTACCTATCAACAGCTGTTTGTGACTGGCTCCTCTTTCAGCATTCTTTATGGTTTACCGAAAATTCACAAGCCTGACCTACCTCTAAGACCAATCATGGCTGCTTACAATAGTCCATCTTTTTCCATCTCAAAATTCTGGCAGGACTTTTATCCGAATTTTGTAACGGTGAATTTTCCGTTAAAAATGGATATGAATTTCAACAATTAATTTCTAGACAGGATGGAGACTATTTTATGGCTAGTTTTGATGTGGACTCTTTTCACAAATGTTTCCACTCAATGAAACCATTAGCATTATTTTAAACAAAATTTTTCCAACGATGATACTATTTTTATGGTTTTATCGGGCTACTTTTAAACAATTACTTGATCTTGCTGTGCAAGATTCTAGTTCATTTTTAACAATCGGCTCTATTCGCAGGTCGATGGAGTCGCCATGGGGTCTCCTTTAGGCCCTATCTTTGCTAACTTTTTTATGTCAGACTTGGAGTCGAAGTTTTTAAATGGTTGTAGTTCTAATTTTAGACCATCTTTTTATCGTAGATACGTTGATGATACCTTCGCGTTATTCCAACATCCGTGGCAATGTTCCTCATTTTTAGAATTTATTAATAACGCTCACCCGAATATAAGTTGACAGTAGAGGTTGAAAAGAAGGTACTTTACCTTATTTAGATTTGAGAATCACTAGAAATAATTCAGAATTTGCCACGTCAGTCTACAGAAAACGGACCTATACAGGACTCACTAATAATTTTTATAGTTCCTGTCAACATTCTTTTAAATTAAACACAATCCACACATTGGTAAATAGGGCCCTAAAGTATTCATCTTCTTGGAAAATTTTTCATGACGAGATTTCATTTTGCTGAGTTTTTTAAGTTCCAATTCTTATTTTCCACAAGACGTAGTTTTGAAAATTGTCAACCAGATACTTTCAAAGTTTTTTCAGCCTTTATCTCCTAATTTTGATGTTCCAAAAAGGTTTATTTATGCTACTATTCCTCATATTTCTGATCTGAAATTCTATCCAGTTTAAAACAAATCATTGAACAAGAAATTCCGTGTCTCAAGGTCAAATTAATATCAAACAATCCTTGTACCATAGGTTCCTTTTTAATTTCAAAAGATCGCCTTCAGCCCTTTCATGAGATCCAACGTCATATATAAATTTACATGCCCTGGATGTCCAGGTTCTTACGTTGGATCAACTCGAAGGTTGCTGAGGGTTCGATATTGCAGTCATTTAGGTTTTAGTTTCCGAACAGGACAAAGAATAAAGCAACCTGAATTTTCTAATATCAGGAACCATGCTTTTAATTGCAAAATTGAGCTTCAGAAAGAACAGTTCACAATAATAGATCATGTCAAAACATCCTGATCACTTGACTACCCTCGAGTCATTATATATTAAGAAACTTGTTCCTCGTTGAATGGTAATACTTCTTCAGCCACTCTACACCTGGCATAGTTAACGTCGTCACCTGCTTTTGACGACAGGTCATTCCATTTCTCTCCTCATGGACGGTTTAGTGTTTTGGTGTTTCTTCTCTCTTTTTACTTTGTTTTTACTTTGTACTTTGCTTTTTTTTGGTTAATTTTAAGACTATTTTAATTCATGTGAGTTAGTTTGTGTTTTTTATGGCTTTATATGTTATTTATTTGTCTTATTGCTCTTTGCAGACTGATGATGCACAGATGTTTTATGTGCGAAAACGTTTCATAATGAACTTCATCATTTTACAACTGGTATCATGGACACCCTCTGAAGATTCTTATATAATTTCTCCACTGAACGATTATAGATATATAATATATATAGATTATATATACATATATATATATATATATATATATGTATATATATATATATATAATATATAATATTATATACTATATATATTATATTAGCCATCTAAGAACTAGCGGATAGTCATGATACTCATACAAATGTCATATGAAAATTAACATCTCTTAATAATATCCAAAGATATTGGACGAAAGATTTATTCAGTATGACATAAAAAGAGTAATTTTTAAAATAACATGATTTACTCCTTAATATTGACCAGACGCATCGGGATTGTGTAAAAAAATATAAAGATAATAAGAGAACCATTTCAGGATACTGCAAAGTTAGCCTATGCAAACAAGGAAGATTATTGGAACAAGGGATAACTCCGAATCTTGAAGGTGGAGGCTAAGAAAGACCTTAAAAAAAAAACATAAAAAAGGAGAACAGAAAATGAGAAAGGAAGACTCTCTTGGTGAAAGAGGAGAAGAGGCAAACAAACTCTCCTTTGTGCCCAACAAGTGAAAAGGATCGCTTCTTCACCAAAGCTCCCATTAGCAGACAATTAACTCTGTGCTAGGTACAGTCGTTGAAAGCGTCTTCCGACATAAATGCGACATAATGGGGCGACCTGCAGGACGGCCAGAATTAATGAGACTCGACCTTGGACTGTTTATTGATATCATTATCACACATTGTACCCGCAGACGTGATGAATGATGACAATGATAATGAAGGCGGACAGAAAAAATATGAGCTGAAATATGGCCACAGTGATAGATCACCGTGGCGATATTTTGACTCGGTGTGTGCGTGCGTGTGTGTGTGTATAACAGACTATTATCTGTACAAGACAATTAAATCTACATAATCAGGTAGTATCCAGTGCATTACCATCAACTTTACACTTCATATATTCATAGTGAAATACTAGTATATTCATATTTAATCGAATCCCGATAGTCCCAATTTATGAAGTGTAAAAACATTACCATTTTCATAAATATTGATTTGATTACGTGTTGGAAATTATGATGCATTTCCCTTTGTATAAGCAACGATGACTCCCAAAAACCATAAAAGATGAGATGTCACGAGAGCTGCATCTCTCACGTTTCTAGCTGATGATTGGCCTTCATTCATTAAACTCATAAGCAATCCAGAATTCAATTAATATCGAGGCAGCTTTAGATGCATTGGCGGGCATAAACGTTATGTCAGCAAACACATTAAATTACGTGGTCTGATGAGGAAGGTGTTCGCCAAATGGCAAAACAAGCCAGAGGAAAAAGGGCATTTCCTTTGTGCTTTCGTGTACAGTTTGGGTAAAAATGATTGACGCCGTCAATTATTTTTGCCAAAAAGGGCAGCAAGGTTCTCGACTCCAGTATTGGCCTAATTAAGTGTCATAAACATACGTCTGGCAATCACGTACCCTTTGGTTTCCCGCTCAAAAACACACGTCCCCCCTACCCTTGATGATGCGTGGGTGGGAGGCCTCTGTTGCCAAGTAACATTGCTTTGTGAAACCTGTTTCCACGCATAGTTACCAGTGGTATTTGCGGTGTAGTGCTGGATTATGCCGGGTAATAAGCACATTACTGAAACACAGGTTGCTCAGGTAGTTGCTTTATACAAGCAAGAAGCGTCAACCTCCGAAATTGCTGCTAGTGTCGGTGTGACAGTCAGAACTGCCCAGCGCTGGATTAAAAAGTTCAAGGATGGGGGCGAGAGGGCTCAGCCCCAGGTTGGAACATCAACAGGGCGAAAGAGGAAACTAACCAATAGAGACCTCAGATTTCTTCGAATTGCTATTGAGAAGAACCCAAGGGCTTCCTCTAAACAGCTGAAGGAGCAAAACAGGAAAATCTTCAGTCATATCTGTGCCAGAACCCTAAGAAAGTACATAAAGGACGGCTTAGGCTACTGTTGTCTTACTGCCAAGAAAAAACCGCTCCTGACGAGGCGTCACATTAGGAATCGCCTTTCATATGCTAGGCGTATGTTGAAGAATTTAACCCTCCAGCACTTTAAAGGGATCCTTTATAGTGACGAAGTCACATTCAGAGTGTCCTCAGGCCCTTCGGGGAAGGTTTACCGATCCCGTAGTAGTGACCCTTACCGGGAGAAGTACGTGAATACGACCACGAAGCACCCTGATTCTTTGATGTTCTGGGGTTGCTTTTCATACCACGGCAAAGGGGCGTTGGTAACACTTCCCAAGAATGTTACTATGAACCAGTACAACTACTCTGAGCTGTTAATGGAATATTTGGTACCGTCAATGGTCAAATGTAATGCAAAGGTGTTCATGCAGGACGGTGCCCCTGTCATAGGGCAAAAAAACAGTCACTGATCTCCTTAAATTCTGTAAAATCCCTTTTCTTAATGACTGGCCTGCCAATAGTCCCGATCTCAATCCCATTGAGAATTTGTGGGGCATCATCAAAGCACAATTAAGGGACCGCGACACCTCCAGTCTCGAGAAACTAGAGAGAGAGGTCAGAGACATTTGGGAGAACTTTCCCGAAACCATCCTTGAAAACTTAGCCAAGAGTGTTCCAGGACGACTTCAAGCAGTTAAAAAGAAGCGTGGGGGTCACACCAAGTATTAGAACCCTTAAAAACATCAATCAAGCACATCACAGCATCGTAGTGAGTAAGTATTCCGAGGTATTGCGTTCATACAGTAGAATCTATAGGATGCGTCAATCATTTTTACCCAGACTGTATATATAGTCTAGATATCTCTGGAAGATGTCTATACTGTGAATACAACAAAATGCCTATGAATGTTTTTTTTTTTTTTTTTTTTGGCCGGTTATCTTTCCTCCTTCGTTTTAATATATTCTCTCTATTATAAAACTTGTGAATCACTAGTTCCACATAAAGTATTAAACACTATGATAAATTTTTTTATATATTTTTTTTACTTTATTTTAACCAGACCACTGAGTTAATGTTAACTCATCTAGGGCTGGCCGGTTATCTTTCCTCCCTCGTTTTAATATTTTCTATCTATTATAAGGTTTGTGAATCAATGGTGCCACAAAAAATCTTATACAGTAAGATCACCTTAACACTCGAGACCCTGAATTTCAGTTATCTTCAGAGGAGAGATCATCATACAACAAGAACTCAAGATTTCTTACTGACTTCTCTACAGATTACATAACTGGGTCACATTTTTCGGAGCTTTTCTAGGTAGTGACCCCCCCCCCACCAAAGGATTTTAACCCGGTATGTATCCACTTTCGCAAAGGCGTGTTTAGTACAACGCCGTTGGGGAAGACCGTCAAAACAAAAACAAAAGACTAAATATCATGACGATAATGACCCGCAAGAAATGTCATTCCTGAATAACGACCCCCGAAAACCCTTACGGGTCACTATCTAGGAAAGATCCCATTTTTATATCAGCAACTCCGATAGCAAGTTGTCCCAGATGCAAACTATCAAAATTATTAACTACTGGGTCCCATATTTCAGCCTCCTCCTCCTCCCCAGGTCCAGGTAAATTTTCTCAAAGGATCGATGAAGTTGTTCAGGAGGCTGTTGGTCTAATACCAAAGGCAGCAAAGCATGAAATCATCCTTCTTCCTCCATTTCCTTCTACTGATGTAGTGAATGTTTGCCGGCTGCTTCAGAATATCACGCTGTGGAGTAATCTCCTACTAATGAAAAAGAATTACAACCGCCTCAAAAAAAATATATAAAAAAAAAAAAAAATAAATAAAATAAAATAAAATAAAAAATTGGCAATGAACCACCTAAGAAACCTGAAATGGGGAAATTAATGAAATTTATATATACTTGAAACAATTTACTTTATTTTCATCTAATATAATGTCACCTCAAAGCTGGAAAGAGGGGTGAAGACCGTGCAAAAAAAAAAAAAAAAAAAAAAAAAAAAAAAAAAACACACACACACTTTTTAACAATATTAACAGACTAGGAGCTCTGGAGGAGGAACATTTGGTTATGCTAGATTACAAATACGTGCCGGCCTGATACTACCAATATATGATTCATCAAGTTAAAAAGAGTTCACATATTACGGTAAATATTTTCTCTGGGGGAATAAGAGTTTTGAGGGGTTGGGGGTTAAATATCGACAAGTTTCTAAGCAAACTTACCGGGTGAAATTCTTCAGCCTTGAAATCTGGCTGTTTCACCTTCAAAACTAGTCCTTACACATAAAAAAATTCCGAAGAGAGAGAGAGAGAGAGAGTCATGGAAGTTTCATTGTCTTTATATAAAAGTCGATTTTTGACTCTTAATTGACACCCAACAATGTAAAATGTCGTCAAAGATAACTGTGGAAATCAACCACCAATTTACAAAG
>NC_061103.1:17712965-17742965 GCF_015104395.2 Macrobrachium nipponense
GTCCAAAAGTCTGGCCATCCAAGAGAAACCATGAAAATACCGAATCGCGGAATCATTAAGAATTGGTCTAATCATTTTCATTCTCTTTTCGTCGACCATTATTCCCTCTCCGTCCACACCACCACCGTGCCCTTGTTTGCCCCGACTCTCGCCTCTTTTATTACCTCTCTTCATTTTTCCTCTCTCATTCTTGAAAGAAAAACAGAAATCGACAATTTTCCCAGCACCTCCATCCACCCATGACAGCCTAGAACGCACTGTCACTTGAAGAAGAAGAAGAAGTAAAAGAAAAAAACCACGCCCCCACCCCTTAGCCCCTCCTACTCTTCGATACGGCCGGTTACGCTGTCAAAGATATTAAACCCGAACAAGCATTTCACTGTACAGGTTGTGTCACTCCTCAGTCATCTGAAGGAGGTGGAGGACCTGGCAGTTTGGAAAGCAGACCACACACACACACACAGACACAGACAGGCAGGCTGTGAGTGCTTGCTGGTGCGTAGACATTTACGCCCTCTAGCTATCTGGCTTTTTATGTTGGTTTTTCGGGCTTGATACTATTCATTGCTGCTAGTATAAATCTACAGGTGGCTGGTGTTTATATAATAAATAAATAAATAAATAAATAAATAAATAAATAAATAAATAAATAAATAATTAAATAAATAAATATATATATATATAATATATATATTATAACAATACATATAAGATATATTATATATATAAATATATATATATACTAATATAATTATATTATATAGATATATATATATATATGAACCATAAAATATATATAATTATATATATTATATATATATATATACATATATATATATATATATTATATAATTATACATATATATATAAACTATATATTATATATAATATATATCATATATATATCTAATTATATATATATATATTATATAGTAAAATATATTATATATATTATATTAATACTATATATATATATTTATATATATATATAGTTATGTATGTTTGATATTCAGTTTCCATATCTTCAGTCATTTTCAAATACAAAAAATACGCGCAAAGGAATAAAAGGTCATTTATACATTCTCAGAGAGAGAGAGAGAGAGAGAGAGAGAGAGAGAGAGAGAGAGAGAGAATAGAGAATGGTTTGATTATTCTTTTAGTGCTTCAGTACTGAAGTCTGAATGTAATTTATTAATTTATGTATAAATATAGTGGGTAAGGTAATTCGAGTCATATTTGACTCGAAATTTTGAAAAAATTCTGTTTTTTCCTTGAATTGCCATATATATCACATTTAAGGTTACCTATGTGCTTGACTACTATATCCCCCTTTACGTTTATGAACCAAAATTAGTTTAAGTTTTCTGTAAACGAAAACTATTGGTGCCGGATTTGTCTATCCGTGCGCCCTCAGATCTTAAAAACTAGTGAGGCTAGAGGGCTGCAAATTGGTACGTTGATCATCCACCCTCCAATCATCAAGCATACGAAAATGCAGCCATCTAGCCTCACTAGTTTTTATTTTATTTAAGGTTAAAGTTAGCTATGATCGTACGTTTGCAACACCATACGAGCCAACAGCACAGGCCACCACCGGCCTGTGGCTGAAAGTTTCATGGGCCGTGGCTGAGAGTTTCAGACAGCATTATACGCTGTACAGAAAACTTAACAGAACCGAGAAATTTCTGCACATTTGTTGCTTGTTTAATTTTTCATCTTAATGGAAAACGAATTGTATAATACGAAGCATACGTACTATGTAATATGTCTGGTCATGGGATTTTTAGTTGTCCGAAAAACTAATCGTATACTCTCAGCAAATTTAAGTTTCGATTCCAAGATCTACTATAAAGAATGGGGGTCTGAAGACCTTTTCATTTGAGATATATATTTTAAATTACTTATTTTAGATCTTATCACTCAACTTCACTACATATCTGCCCTTAGCTTCAAGCTTTTAAGCAACATCAATAGCAAAGTAATTGGCTGGTAATGAATAAATACTTTCAATACTGGTGACTTGATTATTTTAATTAAGTATTGTAAAATACAGCAAAGGAATTTCTTTACTAAGATTATATATTTTCTGATTATGTTCTGAGGCAACTCGAGTTAATCAGCGCCTCCTCGGCTGCAGTTCCAAAATTTCGTCCACAATGTGGCTTAAAAATGGTTTTGTATAAGTCGTTCTAACTATTATCCAGAGAGCAGGATATAAAAAGTATATAGTTTACATTCCTAGCAGCTTTTACATTCCTCTATATCCAGGAGATAAAAAGTATATAGTTCACATTCCTTGCAGCTTTCATATTCCTCTATGTCCAGGATATAAAAAGTATATAGTCCACATTCCTTGCAGCTTTTACATTCCTCTATGCCCAGGATATAAAAAGTATATAGTTCACATTCCTTGCAGCTTTCATATTCCTCAATGTCCAGGATATAAAAAGTATATAGTTCACATTCCTTGCAGCTTTCATATTCCTCTATGTCCAGGATATAAAAAGTATATAGTCCACATTCCTTGCAGCTTTTACATTCCTCTATGCCCAGGATATAAAAAAAGTATATAGTTCACATTCCTAGCACCTTTTACATTCCTTTATGCCCAGGATATAAAAAAAAGTATATAGTTCACATTCCTAGCAGCTTTTACATTCCTCTATATCCAGGATATAAAAAGTATATAGTTCACATTCCTTGCAGCTTTCACATTCCTCTATGTCCAGGATATAAAAAGTATATAGTTCACATTCCTTGCAGCTTTTACATTCCTCTATGTCCAGGATATAAAAAGTATATAGTCCACATTTCTTGCAGCTTTTACATTCCTCTATATCCAGGATATAAAAAGTATATAGTTCACATTCCTTGCAGCTTTTACATTCCTCTATATCCAGGATATAAAAAGTATATAGTCCACATTCCTTGCAGCTTTTACATTCCTCTATATCCAGGATATAAAAAGTATATAGTTCACATTCCTTGCAGCTTTTACATTCCTCTATATCCAGGATATAAAAAGTATATAGTCATTCCTTGCAGCATTTTCATTCCTCTATATCCAAGGATATAAAAAGTGTATAGTTCACATTCCTTGCAGCTTTTACATTCCTCTATATCCAGGATATAAAAAGTATATAGTCCACATTCCTTGCAGCTTACATTCCTCATATATCCAGGATATTTAAAAAAGTTTTATAGGTTCACATTCCTTGCAGCTTTACATTCCTCTATATCCAGGACTATAAAAAGTATATAGCCACATTCTTGCAAGCTTTTACATGTTCCTCTATTATCCAGGATATAAAAAGTGTATAGTTCCACATTCCTTTGCCAAGCTTTTAACATTCCTCCTATATCCAGGATATTAAAAAGTATATATTCCACATTCCTTGCAGCTTTTACATCCTCTATTCCAGGGATATAAAAAAGTATTATAGTTACCCAATTCCTTGCAAGGCCTTTTACATTCCTCTATGTCCTTACAACGACACTAGGAACGCGCAACGAAACTAACCTAAATTCTGATAAAAGACTGAACTTTTAAATTTTCAATAACTGCGTTGGCCCCCAGAGGACAGTTTTGGCTTAAAAAAGAGTGCTAAAAATTGTTCCAGCTCTGATTAAGATCCCGTCATATATACCGACAGGAAGGAAACAGGATGGGAATGACATTCGCATTAATGTGACTTCCGAACTGTTCATGCGTTCATTTGCAGTGCCTACCAAAGTATAATTCAAGCCTCGAGAGACACAATATGATCAGTGAAAAAAGAGAAAGGCAATCGAAGCTACTCAAAGCTTTAGTTTGAAGACGCTGCCTCTTCATTGCTTAAAAATGTGATACCGCCTGCAAAGAATCGCTGGGGTCCCAAGAGATGTTGCAGCGTCTGAGAATGGTTGCTCAAAACGTAGTGGGGTGCGACAGAGAAATGTTGTCACTAATGCTGTTTGTTGGTCTTGTAAATTCAATCATGTATCAAGTGGTTGAAGATGGAAGAGGTTTAAATTTGATTAACTGCAGAAAGCTGACACAGACAACGGTCTCTTAATAAGCTGAATGTCTTATACTTATAAAGCTTGCTTGATATAAAGCGTAATGGCTCTTCAGTTAAATCAAAGGAAAGCAGAAATATGACAGAGCATGCACAAAGGGATGAAATAACACTAGATGAATATAATTAACGAAGTCCAGTCTTTGTAATATTTAGGGACAATGATGTCTAATGATATTCTTTTGGGTTTGTTTGTTTGTATGGTGTTTTTTCGTTGCATGGAACCAGTGGTAATTCAGCGACGGGACCAACGGCTTTACGTGAATTCCGAACCACGTCGAGAGTGAACTTCTATCACCAGAAATACACATCTCTCACACCTCAATGGAATGCCCGAGAAACTCAAAATTTTGAGTTGGAACAGTGGAAATTTTCAAAAAAGCAAATCAAACAATGGGCATAATGAATAAGATTATCAAGTTAATTAGACTGAAATACAGATGAAAGATGATTTCACACTGTGCTTGCATGATCTGTATTGCTAGACAGACATGAATCATGGTGTGAAAGCACAGCTAGAAGATTTTAATGACTGAAAAATAAAGCTTTAAGAAGACTAGTGAGTCACATGGCTAGATAAGACTGAACAAGGAGTAATCCGACCTCCAGCTTTCTAGGGGCGCTAGGTAAATCTACGGTCAAATAGAGCGTTGTTTCACCCTCATAATGCTCTGTACAATTATATATATATATATATATATATATATATATAATATATATATATATATACACACATATATATATATGTTCGTAATGCTCTGTACAATTTTATATATATATATATATATATATATATATATATATATATATATATGAATATATATATATATAATATATATATATATATATATATATATATATATATATATATATATCATCGAGCTACATATCTCCTTTAATATCTAATTCACTCTACCTCGGAATTAATATATTTTCATATATGCTTAACCGAAGGGGAATTTTATTAAGCGATAATAGAATTGTCGGCGCCCAGGCGCGAACCCAAGACACCATACAAATCCAGGAACGTTCCTGGATTTGTATAGTGTCCTGGGTTCGCGCCTGGGCGCCGCCGACAATTCTATTATCGCCTAATAAAATTTCCCTTCGGTTAAGCATATATGAAAATATATTAATTCCGAGTGAATTAGATATTAAAGGACATTTGTAGCTCGATGTATGTATATGAATCACGGTAATGTGATATGACATACATATATATATATATATATATATATATATATATATATATATATATATATTATATAATTGTCTAGTACGACATTTTCTGTGTTTCTTTCCTCAAGTTTCATTATTTTCAAGGCTCTAGCAGTCTAACAGATAAGCGCAAGATTAGATACAATTCGAAATTCAAGTTCAATGAAAACAGACATTCCCACGAAATCTGCATTGATGATATGACGAACGATTTTTGAAAAACCACCAAAGCAGGCCGTAGTACCCCAAAGTCCTGACCCGCGGATTGCACAAGCAGAGACCAATGCATGAAGCAAGCAAGCAAGCAGTCACGGCTCGGGTAAATTGGCAGGGCGTGTATTCATTTCGCCTCCATCAATCTACCAATTGACGCGCGATGTCAGTTTAATGCCTCACTGGCATAACGACGAGGCATATTAATGAATAAAGTACATGCGTTTCAAGCGGCCACACAACGCTCCCTTGTTCCCTCACCTGAACGAGACCTCCGTCATCTCAGGAGAGTGGTCAGGTTACCACCTGAACGTATCGCTCCCCCACAACACCTCCCTCCGCGATCCGCCTTAGGATTCGTTGCGATCGCGTATATCCTGCTTTGCTGTTTGGCGTTTCGGTCAGGAGTTGCAAAGATGGACTGTGTGTGTGTGTGTTGATCCATCCCTAGAAAATGTTAATGAGAAGGATATTTACAAATCCTACACCAAAATTTTATGTCTTTACACGGGACCAGTTCTGTATTTCCCTTTACCTCCTCTTTCTCGTTCCTAATGAACGCCATATTCTTTGGAAGAATGAATTTCAAGCCAGTGGTCCCTACTACGGGCTTGTTCCATATGAATAGGATTCATCCTCTGAATAATAATAATAATAAGGAATCTGGAAAAACTAGATTCTGGAGTAGCTCCAGGACTCATGCAGAAGAATGTGATCCTAGAAATAGCGCACATAGTAAGAAAAGTGATGGACTCCTAAGGAGGCAGGAAGCAACCCGGAACCCTACACTATAAGAACCAACCAGTCGAATTGGAGGAGGAGGATAATAATAATAATAATAATAATAATAATAATAATAATAATAATAAATTGTACCCATAATCATAGGAACACTAAGCACGATCCCAAGATCCCTGAAAAAGAATCTGGAAAAACTAGAGTCTGAAGTAGCTGCAGGACTCGTGCAGAGGAGTGTGCTCCTAGAAACGGCGCACATAGTAAGAAAAGTGATGGACTCCTAAGGAGCAGGATGCAACCGGAACCCCACACTATAAATACCACCCAGTCGAATTGGAGGACTGTGATAGAACCCCCCCCCACAAAAAAAAAAAAAAAAAATAAATAAATAAAAAATAAATAAATAAAAATAAATAAATAAAATAAAAAATAAATAATAACAATAATACTCTACGAAAAAAACTTGGTTTTCTTCATGAAAACAAATTGAATGCGCTGTGCAGCACATACGAGCTTAAAATTTCCCTACTGACAGAGTATCATGGAATTCCTTGCATTACTATGGCATTCTCGTTAAAAATGTAAAGTTAATAAAAATTATCAGCAACTGAAGTAGATACAAAATTTATTATTGATGGGGTCTTCTCGAGTGGATTTGCAATAAATGGTGGGATGCTGCTAGGCTATAAATGAGAGGCATTTTACCTTTCTGCCTGTCCTTCTCACAGATACCATAATTAAAAATGTGTGGTTGAAGATGGAAAAGAAAGTTAAGACTGGAATAATCAAGAAAACTTGACGGACTTTGAATATGCAGGGGAGGCTGTTTTAATCGGCAAAGTAGTCGCAATATATATATATATCTATATATATATATATATATATATATATATATATATATATATATATATATATATATATAAAGCTTGCTTAACAGAGTACATCACATAAGTAGAGAGATGGATTCAAATGAGGGGAACACAAATCATGAGATGGAAGATGGTTAGATGAGGCTGAATCTTTCAAATATTTAGGAACAAAGACATCCAGTACAGGTTTCCTTGGGTTGCAATTTGGTGGAAGACTACAGACAGCAAATCAAACAATTGGCGGGCTGAATAAGATTTAGAATCAAAATATACTGCTATTGAATACGAAAGTAACATTACACACGTCTTGTGCGATCTACGTATTTTACTATACGGACATGAACCTTTGTATGACAATGAGACTATATCTAAAGGACACTACTCCTAAAGGAATTTGTTGATTTGAGAATAATGCTTCATGAGGAATATTAGGAGGCTGATGGCCGCGTAGAATTAGGAATGATACCGTAAGGGGAATGACGGAAGTTCCGTATGTATAGGAGATAACGAGATAATGATGATATGGAGATCCAGATAGCTTGGATATGGTTCGTGCCCAACTCCTGAGAGAATAGCAAGTGATAATATTAGCTGGATTCCAGTATGCAACTGATTTGGAAAACCAACACCAACTGCGATGAAAACTATTGAAAGGAGGTTGTAGATAAGTGGAGATTCTTGGAAGATAAAGCACAAGACAGACACAAGTGACGGAATTTCACAGAGGATCTTTGCCTTACACGACGTAGGAGGCGATAGTGATTACAAAAATTTACAAAGCATTACACGTACCTCTCACTAAGTAAATGTAACCGACGACATCGCTGGTAATTGAATTTATACGCAAATTCCTTCATTAGGAAGCCTTTTTACAACGGGGAAAAATAGTTCATGTAGAGCGCACACATATCGGAATAAACTACAGTTTCAGCAGTAGTTCCAGTAAGAAATGGGATGAGTATTAAGGCACGTGCAAGTGACGTGCAAATGAAAACCTCGATATACGGGGATTTTCAACTTGTACAAAATGTTATTTGGGGTTTTTCAACTTGTACAAAATGTTATTTGGGGGTTTTCAACTTGTACAAAATGTTATTTGGGGGTTTTCAACTTGTACAACATGTTATTTGCGGTTGTACGTACATGTTATTTGGGGGTTTTCAACTTGTACAACATGTTATTTGGGGGTTTTCAACTTGTACAACATGTTATTTGGGGGTTTTCAACTTGTACAACATGTTATTTGGGGGTTTTCAACTTGTACAAAATGTTATTTGGGGTTTTTTCAACTTGTACAAAATGTTATTTGGGGTTTTTCAACTTGTACAAAATGTTATTTGGGTTTTTTCAACTTGTACAAAATGTTATTTGGGGTTTTTCAACTTGTACAAAATGTTATTTGGGGTTTTTCAACTTGTACAAAATGTTATTTGGGGTTTTTCAACTTGTACAAAATGTTATTTGGGGTTTTTCAACTTGTACAAAAGTTTGGGGTTTTTAATTGTACATGTTCAAAATGTTTTTTTCTTTATTTGTTTTTTAACAAACAAAATGTTATTTTGTCTTTGTATATTTTTAAACGTTCTGTCTACATTGATAGAATACATTGTTAATGCGTTCATTTACGGTTCCATTAACGCATTTTACGCCTTACTCAATATGTTTATATTGAGGCTGCCAAGTTATTCCTGACCACCATTTAAAATCAATGCAGTCACTTGACTATCCTCATTTGTCGTACTTTTGTTTAAATCTATTCACCTTCCCACGTTCGGATCTTCAGTTTAGTAGATTATTTTTTTACTATACATCCAAGTAACCCAGTGCAAAAATGGACATTTTTTCTCTCTCTCTCTCTCTCTCTCTCTCTCTCTCTCTTCCACTCATTTCACGAACGAGACCCGTCCCACCGCACCCACCCCGAGGGGACTAAAGCTCCCGCCCGTGGGATCCCCTCCCCCCACCCGTGAAGGTCCCATACAGTAGACATTATCTAAGCCAACATCAGATTGTTTGGAGGGTCGAGTTGTCATAATGACAGACGCGGGTTTCATATTCCTAATCTGGAAGGAGTCAGTGGGCGGGAATGACTTGACCGAGGTACATGCGGCCACTCCGCTCCGCGTAATCAAAGGAACATAAAAGGAACGTGCAAAGTAATGGGATTCTTTCGTTACGTCGTGTACACGTCGCTCGGGCGATTGCCTTGGTTTGCCATCGAGTTAATGAACGCAGACATTTAATTACTTACAAATGGAAAGTGAATCCAACATTGTGGCAAATAAATGGCTAACATGATTCGTTAGCACCTTACCTTGGTATAGGGAACTTTGTTTTCTTTGGAGAGACATTAGTGAACGAGAAAAATATGTAAGCAAAAGTAACACGAAATTGGACATAACGAAGAAACAAACTGACGAATAAATCCTGATGAACGAAAAAGCAATTCAGTAATAAATAACCCTATAAAATGGTCTATCAATTTTCTTCAAAAGTACCCCTAAGCTTTGAAAGCAAGTAACTGGTGACGCAATTACTAATACTATAATGCACAAAATACACAAATGCACAAACTACAATGAGACACAAAATCCGAAAGAAACAAAATACCTGTCTTAAAATCAAGTACTCAAGCTGTGGTTGTGTTTCTTCTAATTACTAGGAAGACGTTATTTACCTGTAGGGGTCACATCTTACAGCAAGCTTTTGCGGCTCCTTGAGAGAAATCCTCACAAAACGCATTTAATCCTTTTGAAAGATGAATCCGAACTCTTTAAAAGCCTCTTGAACACACCGGCAATTACAGAGGGAAATGAATCACCATATGGGACGGGAACGGGAGGTTAAAAAAAGAAGAAAAATAATAAGTGAAGAAGAGGAAGAGAGACTGGTAATAGTAGGCCTAGACACCATAAGCGATTTGTTTTTTAAAAATCAATTTTTCATCGCGAGATAATAAAGATAAGCAAGAGAGGGTAAGTGTAGCGTCATCTGTTACTGTCAGGTCAAGAGTTGGGGAACATCGAGGATTCTTTCCCCAACGACCCCTCCCCCCTTCTCTCTCTCTCTCTCTCTCTCTCTCTCTTAATCTCTCTTAATTAATGCGTTTCAATGCGTGTACCAGTGAACCAGTCATATTTTTTTCTCGTCCGTTAATGAAAAGGTAGAAAAAAATCAATGTGACATCGAATGAATCGACACTCTCCTCGCTCGTCGCAATAATCAGGCGATGTTGAACTTCTACTATCCTCTCTCTCTCTCTCTCTCTCTCTCTCTCTCTCTCTCTCTCTCAATGAAACCGAGTCCATCTTGTTAGAGTGATATCCATCTCCAGCTTCATTTATGACGGCCAATCCTTCATTACCAAGCCGGCCACTGCGTCCGATTGCATTTGAAGTTGCCAATTTATGAATATTAAAAACGACTCCCTCCGTGGCCCGGGGGTGGGGGGGTTGGGGGAGGCCCAAGAATAGAGAAGACCAGGCCGAGAAGGTGTCTCGTTTAGGCCTACACCGTTCAGAGACGAATAATAGTGATTACAGCAAGACTGGTCCTTCTGACTTAGCCATCGGTAGGAGAGAAAGAGGAGAGACGCCATAAGGGCTACCCGTCAGAAGAAGAACACAACGACGGCATACTGGATGGGTTATCTGGAGAAATGGCAAGGTCGCCATACTGGATACGCAAGAGCGCCATATTGAATAACCAAATGGAAGAGTAAATAGGCGCCATATTTGATTACCTAGAATACAGAGCAAGAGCGCCATTGATAACCATGGAAAGTAAATAATAGCCGACAGTGAAGGACCTATTGAATTACCTGTAAATAGGCGCCGTATTTGATTACCTAGAATACTGGGTAAGAGCGCCATATTGAAATACCGAATGGAAGAGTAAATAGGCGCCATATTTGATTACCTAGAATACAGGGTAAGAGCGCCATATTGAAATACCGAATGGAAGAGTAAATAGGCGCCATATTTGATTACCTAGAATACAGTGCAAGAGTGCCATCTTGAATTACCGAATGGAAGAGTAAATTGACGTCATATTTGATTACCGTAATGGAATTCCACTAATGAGAGCCTTCAGGGTCAGAGAACACTGACGCCACAGCCCATCACAGACTGCTAGCTATCAGCAATTGAACGCAGGGCGCCATTTTAGACTTCCCATGAGGAGTAGAGAGTGTTAACACGTCATTTAACATTCCTCTCGAGAATTCTAGCGCATGACGCCATCCGAGATGGCGGCGGCCCATCAGGAGTGAAACGAAGGACTCCGCATTCGAGCGAGTTCACACACGGCATTTTAATACGTCACAGGGCCGATTCGTCTCCGTTAGCCTCTGCTAAATTAACTCCCTGACATCATTATGGGAAGCTTCATCACCCATAATACAAGCCCACCATCTGGACGGCCGCCCCTATTTACCTATTATGGCGTCCTTTCTAAAGGACATTGTAAGGATGTGTCCACTTGCTCCTAAATTATAGCCATGGGTTTGCGTTGTGTATGGAGATTTCTTTCCCCCGCTCATGCGTCATTTAAGGGGACTTCTTCTCTTCTTTATTTATGGTGATTTTTTTATATTTTCTTTATCCCTTTCATTCAACGGGCGTTGACTGACATCATTTCTGCAGAGCCTCTCAATGCTATACCTTAAGAGCTCTACAAACAAAACAAACACATAGCTTTGGAAAGCAATCATTTTTGCGAATCAGTGCTATGCAACACATAAAGAAGTTAATAATTCACAATCCACAATTATTTATGAATGATGAAATGGTTACTTTTATAAATTAATGATTCTCTTGTTATTGGCAACAAAAACCTTCAACTTTCCATTACTTTAGAAAAGTGTAAAGAAATGCACAAAGACAAAAAAAAAAATAACCTATTAAACTACATTCCAATTACATACAAGTGAACAATTACCAATGTGTGCTGTTGATATTTAAGCTGAAATAAGGAATAATAATAATAATAATAATAATAATAATAATAATAATAATAATAATAATAATAATGGTGAAAATATTCATCACCATTTTCGTGACTCGAAAATTTTTAGAATAATAATACAACATGAAGTTTCCACATGGTTATTTTTAGTGAATCATAATGATATTGTACATGTGATGACCTCCATGTTTAGATTTGTCGTCCAGCCCGGAGACAACGTCTTTTACCTTAGTCCGAGCTTCGGGAGGGTACGTAACGTCCTTAAGGGCCTGGACGTGCCGTCTCGACCCCAGGATTTTAACGTTTGGGCACACTAGTTCATATGCAAAATTAAAAAACGCTGTAAAGGAGTGGCACTAGAGGGACTAGCCTTACTGTTCTATCTACCTACCTGTCTACTTACTATCTATCTACTTACTTTTATATCTATCTACGTACTGTTCTCTCTATCTATCTTACATTTTGCGTTGTTGTTTTATTTTAAGTTACTCTACAATAACTGGTGCTTTACTTAGCATATCGTTTCCTAAATGGCCTGTTTAGATAGTGAAGACACTTTCCTCTCAAAATAAGCCTAAATTATTGTTATTAGTCTTTCATTTATCATATCTTTTTTATATCTCTTTTTATTAACTTCAGTCTTTCATTTATCATATCTTTTTTATATCTCTTTTTTATTAACTTCATTCATAATGGACCGTAGTTGGGCTTCAGTGAAGAGGGAGCATGACTCTCCGATATTGTTTGTGCCTCTAAATGTATTAGTTCTCCATTTTGTGTTATTATATTCCAACTATCAAGCTTACGCCAGCCTTGTGCTGGCACGGGCTCTTGCTCTTCAGCGGCTCGTAAAGTGTAACTGTAATTAGACAAGTCAGTCGAGATGGGTTTGGTGGCCTTGGGCGTTTTGTATCCCTGGGTGCAAACCACAACAATCTTCAAAATACCAGGTGCATAATTTAATGGCAAAGTCAACAAAGGCACGACGGGACCATTTAATTGAGGCGAGAATGCGCGCACGTGTGCACACACCACACCACACCACACACACACCCACCACAACACACCCACACAACACAACACAACATATAGATATTAAATATATTATATATTAATATATACATGATATAAATTATAGAAAATATAATTATATATATTACATCCAGCACCACGATGGTCCCGTGGCTAATAAACAAATATATAATAGCATAAATCTACACCCACTCAAAATAAAATATTTTAATGAAATTGCTGCTATGGTTGAAATATATTATCCAACTAGTGAGGCTAGGTTTATTTCCATCTCTAATAAAATGTATCCGTAATTATATGCATGTAAGCGAGGGAACAAATTTCCGTCTATCTTCGTGAATAAAAATGATCAAGATTAAATGACACAACGAAGACGAAACTAATTCCAGAATTTTAGAAAATACGAACACGTTAATTCCGTTGTCCAGTATAAACTTATATTTTCCATGATTCAACTCAGTTTAGAAACTTCGCTTCGGCACCAAATTAACTCCGAGTGCTACCTGATCTCGTACTCTCCCTACCACCCATCTACTCCCACCCATCCTCCACCCCCATCCGTCTCCTAATGAGGTCTCGCTCCTTATATCCTCCCATCCCATGTAACTGCTAAATGCCCAATAATCATAACAACTGTACCACAGATAGTATTTCTACGGCAGGTAATTGAATTAGTGGGGCTCCGTGTTTCAGTCCACTTCTGGGGAATTTATGACATTTTCCTCTCTCTTTTTTTAAAGGTACGCTAAATTAATTTGTGATTATGCATGGACGTGATATATGTATATATATACACAAAGACGCATTCAAATCTAGTTTTTATTAAGCTTTTAACATACTATAATAGTTGATCTGACTTTATATTTTACTGTTTTAAGGGTACGTTGTTTAATATAATTTGTGATTATACATGGATGTGATATACACACAAGCCGTATTCAAATCTGGTTTTTATTAAGCTTTTAAAATACTAAAATAGATGACCTGAGATTATATTTTAGCATTTTGCAATTCCCTTTTCATAAGACTTTGGTTTCAAAATAATTCAAGTTTCTCTTTCGTTCACTTAAGTATGTTGTATACTACACCCTGTCTTTGTTTACCTGCACACACACATATATGCATAAATATATAAATATATGTACTGAATTGAATTGAATATAAAATTTTGGCTAGGGGCCAAGCACTGGGACCTACGAGAGTCATTCAGCGCTGAAACGAAAATTGACAGGAAAAGGATTGGAAGGTGTAACAGGAGGAAAACCTCAAAGCAGTTGCACTATGAATCAAGTGTTAGGAGAAGGTGGAAAATAAGATGAAGAAAGAGAATATGAAAGGAGGTACGGTAAAAGAAATGAAAGGGGTTGCAGCTAGGGACCGACGGCACGCTGCAAATAATGCCTACAGTGCACTGCATGAGGGCCACTGACGGCACTACCCCCTCTACGGGGTATAAATATATGTATATCTAATACACTATATATATATATATATATGTATGTATGTATGTATGTATGTATGTATGTATGTATGTATGGTATATATATATATATATATATATATATATATATATATATAATATATATATATATATATATATATATATATATATATATATATATATATATAATATATATATATAAGCCTTTCACACTCATATCGGGAACGAACACAAATGTATAGGCCGGGGTGCTAACAACTGACTCACACAGGTTTATATATAATAAATTGATTTACACTTTAAGGTAGTGGAAGTTGGCGGTATTCTGCAGTGAGGCTGCTGGCCCATACACTTATGCACCCTGTTTGCGACCCACAACAGATGAGCAGCTACTGCATACATAATTTTTAGTGCGTGTGTTTGTATGCTTTCATGATGCAGTTATTAATTTCTTTCATTTCGTTCTTTTCTTTCCTTAGACTTGTGCATTACCTATATACTATATATATATATATATATATATATATATATATATATATATATATATATATATATATATATATAAATAACCTTTTGTGTAACATTACTGTATTCTAATGATCGATTGTATTTTAGTTATTTTTCAATTTTTTTTCTATTTTTGTTTTCAGATCTGATGATATTTATTGATATATTGATATATATATATAGATATATATACCTATATATATACATATATATATACTTATATATATATTATATATATATTATGTATGTGGTGTGTGCGCGTGTAGAATCTACTGGTCACTTTTTCACCAGATACATATGCAGTTGTAATAGCCACAATGCCTTCTTAACTTCTTGAATTCTTTGCTCTTTTTTTGGATACGCTTGTCACTACAAGCGTATCCAAAAAAGAGCAAAGAATTCAAGAAGTTAAGAGGGCATTGTCACTGTTACAAACTATATATATATATATATATATATATATATATATATATATATATATATATATATATATATAAATAAAGGTTTTTTTGCCACGAAGGAAAAAAATGAAAAAAAACGAGTTAGCCGAGTACTTTCGGTCCTATTCGGACCCTTTACTGAGGCATACTGATTTTACAAAGAACACCATAGTCAAAAGAAGGCTTAATATACAAACTGACACTACCAGATTAGCCATAAGGGCGATTTTCACTCTACAGAGAGGAGGAGGAGTCATAGGCAAGCCACACCTTGAAGGAACCCCCAGTAAACAAGTGATTCTTCCAGAAAAACAGTACATTTTGAAAACAACACGGGAGCATATACAATTTAATATCATGAATTTTTACACAAATTTTCCCAACAAAAATTATTATTAATGAAAAGACGAAAGAAAATATATATATATATATATATATATATATATATATATATATATATATATATATATATATATATATATCGAGCAAGAGAAAGAGGGAGAGATAATATCGAACCAGAGAGAGAGAGAAGGGGGAAGAGAGAGAGAGAGAGGCAGAGAGAGAGAGAGAGAGGGGAGAGAGAGACCGAGAAGAAGAGTAGAAGAGAAATTTAATAACTATCACATGTGGGACTAATTTATTAGTTGTTCATTTATTTTGAGGTTCTTCATAAACATCTTACAAATATATGGGTCCAAATGGTACATTCCCAGACTAAGATTTAGGTTGTTTTTATTAGTGATTTGTATAATTGCCGATTCTAGTAAATTTCTTGAAACATAATCATTAGATCTAGCAATTACCGAGGTGTCACCCCAATTAATACAATGAGATTTTTCACTCAGATGGATAAACAGTGCATTTGAAGTCAGGGCTGTTCTAACTGAATACATATGCTGCTTAATCCGAACACATAAATTTTTACTGGACTGACCAACGTAAAACGATGGGCAATCCTTACAAAGAATTTTGTAAATGATGTTGTTATTTGTTACGGGACTATTCTTAATTAGTATATCTTTAATGGTATTATTATAAGAGAACACTACATTAACATGAAACGATTTAAATATTGATTTTATGGTTTCAAATCCACGAAAATAAGGTAAGCTAAGTACATTTTTAGGGATTTCTTTTTCATTAATTGCAACATTATAAACTTTTTATGAGCTTTTTGATAACATAAATCAATTAAATGAGGTGGGTAGCAGAGATCGTTTCCTATCTTTTTTATGTATTCTATTTCCTGGTCCAGGTATTGTGGACTCGTGATACGCAAAGCGCGTAGGAACATAGAAGAAAAAATTGAAATTTTAATATTAAGATGGTGGCCAGAGTAAAAATGAACATATGTTAAATTTTTTTTTTTTCTCTCCTTCGTGGCTAAAAAACCTTTATTTATATATAGCATCACGTTTTATATACTTCGTGATCAAGTTATTCATCATGAGGGCCACGTTTACTTTTGCTTTCCTGTTCCCACTGCTGAGCTGTTTCGTCACTTCTTTCTCCAAGTCTTTACAAGCAGCGCACTCTACCAGAATTCACCTGAAATTCCTGAAAAAATGCCTGGCGGAACAAGTGTTACCCAAATCATTGCTACCATACCGCATAAGAAGATACGATCAACATCCTTTTAATGAGTTTTCATCACTCATATTAAAACGTCACATTGCTGCCGCGAAAATGGAGGAAAAGGAGAAATTTAAAGAACTGGAAAAAGCCCGACGTAACTTCAACTACTCGATTCCCGCTGATTGGAAACACGCATTAAGGCAAGAAATATATGGAAAACGTCATAGAACTACAGACACTTTGATTAGAAAACTGGACAGAAAATTAAACAACCTTATCAACGACAGTGATTAGACCAATAATGCTAGAAGTGATTGTGTGGTGAATTTATCGAGCAAACAAATAAGTGATAATGCAGTGCGCGCATTAGGCTTTGGGCTGTCTTTCTTCATTTGTAACAAACCCTCAGCTTTATCAATAGCGACATCTCTATATAAGTTTGAAAAATACTGTGACCTACCACAAAATCATTTAGACATTATCAAAGGCATGACATATAGTGCTACTTCCCCGCTCGCTACAGAAAAAGTTTAAAGAATTGAAGAATGATAATAGCTTACACATTACCAAGGCTGATAAATCCAATAGTTTAGTGGTTCTTGACAAAACTGACTACATATCACGCATGCATACTTTACTAGAGGATGAAATAACTTACAAAAATCTCGCAAAAAATCCGTTGGACCAAGTAATAAAAAACTTTAATATCATTATCAAACAAATTCTTAAAGATAAAAAAGAACTTTTGTGTCAGTTAACTGTAAAGTGTCCTTCATTACCTTATTTATATGGCCTAGTCAAAACTCATAAGGAAAACAAACCTATGCGCCCAATTATTAGTACTGTAGGATCAATTGCTTATAAACTATCTAAATATCTTACTAAACTGTTATCCCCGCTACTAGGAACTGTATCTAATTCACACATCCGGAATTCTCTTGATCTTGTGGAAAAATGAAATAACATTGTACTAAACCCTAGCGATATTTTTGTCAGTTTTGATGTATGTTCTTTGTTTACAAAAGTCCCTATTGACTCTGTGCTAGAATATATAAGTAATGAACTTGTACTGCATGAATTGCCTATGTCCGTTAGTCACATAATTTCCTTAATTAAGTTATGTATTTGTGATTGCAGATTTATTTTTAATGGAGAATATTACCAACAAATATTTGGTATGGCCATGGGTAACCCTTTATCACCTCTCCTTTCAAACTTATATATGGAATTTTTTGAGAGACAACACCTCCCGAATATCACACTTATCCCCTTAAAATGGTACCGATATGTCGATGATGTCTTAGTAGTCTTACCTGGTGGTATCGATGTAAATGATTTTCTGTCTAAATTGAATAATTTAGTGCCATCCATAAAATTCACTGTTGAAATTGAAAATAACAATGTCATCCCTTTCCTAGGTGTATTAATACATAGAGAATCTTTCCAATGCAAATTCAGTATTTATAGAAAACCCACAAATAATTTAACATATGTACATTTTTACTCTGGCCACCATCTTAATATTAAAATTTCAATTTTTTCTTCTATGTTCCTACGCGCTTGGCGTATCACGAGTCCACAATACCTGGACCAGGAAATAGAATACATAAAAAAGATAGGAAACGATCTCTGCTACCCACCTCATTTAATTGATTTATGTTATCAAAAAGCTCATAAAAAGTTTTATAATGTTGCAATTAATGAAAAAGAAATCCCTAAAAATGTACTTAGCTTACCTTATTTTCGTGGATTTGAAACCATAAAATCAATATTTAAATCGTTTCATGTTAATGTAGTGTTCTCTTATAATAATACCATTAAAGATATACTAATTAAGAATAGTCCCGTAACAAATAACAACATCATTTACAAAATTCTTTGTAAGGAATGCCCATCGTTTTACGTTGGTCAGTCCAGTAAAAATTTATGTGTTCGGATTAAGCAGCATATGTATTCAGTTAGAACAGCCCAGACTTCAAATGCACTGTTTATCCATCTGAGTGAAAAATCTCATTGTATTAATTGGGGTGACACCTCGGTAATTGCTAGATCTAATGATTATGTTTCAAGAAATTTACTGGAATCGGCAATTATACAAATCACTAATAAAAACAACCTAAATCTTAGTCTGGGAATGTACCATTTGGACCCATATATTTGTAAGATGTTTATGAAGGACCTCAAAATAAATGAACAACTAATAAATTAGTCCCACATGTATATAGTTATTAATTCTCTCTCTCTCTCTCTCTCTCTCTCTCTCTCTCTCTCTCTCTCTGGTTCGATATTATCTCTCCTCTTTCTCTTGCTCGATATATATATATATATATATATATATATATATATATATATATATATATATATATATATATTTATATTTTCTTTCGTCTTTTCATTAATAATAATTTTGTTGGGAAAATTTGTGTAAAAATTCATGATATTAAATTGTATATGCTCCCGTGTTGTTTTCAAAATGTACTGTTTTTCTGGAAGAATCACTTGTTTACTGCGGGTTTCCTTCAAGGTGTGGCTAGCCTATGACTCCTCCTCCTCTCTGTAGAGTGAAAATCGCCCTTATGGCTAATCTGGTAGTGTCAGTTTGTATATTAAGCCTTCTTTTGACTATGATGTTCTTTGTAAAATCAGTATGCCTCAGTAAAGGGTCCGAATAGGACCGAAAGTACTCGGCTAACTCGTTTTTTTCATTTTTTTCCTTCGTGGCAAAAAAACCTTTATTTATACATAGCATCACGTTTTATATACTTCGTGATCAAGTTATTCATATATATATATATATATATATATATATATATATATATATATATATATAATATATATATATATATATATATAGCATACTATAAAAGCAAATATTATGCCAGTTACATAGTTTAATATCGAAATGACTATCTTGGGAATACCTTACACCGAAGGGGATTTATACCTGAATAACTCCATCTGCGATGCCGTCTGCCGTTGTTACTAAACCAGGCAATTGCTCGAATCCTGGCCGATGCAAAAGCCCTTATCAGTTGTTGTTTTTCTCTTTTGATTTTAAATAAGGAATTTCTGGATTAACAATTGTGAACAATAATAGTCACGCGTGTGTAAGTGACAGATTCAGAGAGAGAGAGAGAGAGAGAGAGTAAAATATAAGAATGTGCAAGAGCGTTTTCGTGTTCTTTCACCAAATTTTTCAGGTGCAATGGGAAAATCACTAAAAGTGAGTTACAACGTAAAACATAAAATCATGACATAAACCAAGCAGTCCTCTTTGTTGGTTTATCGAAGTGACTGGTTAAAACAATTTCACCTTCAGTAGGCATTATTTCCAACTCTAACATCACACACAATCGAATGACTAAATAGCATAAATATTAATTCCAAGTTAAAAACGATTAGCTCTGGTGCTGTTTCCTTAATTCGGTGCTTACTTTCCATGCAAAATTCTATGCACAAACATTTGGAATGGCAATGGGAAATCGTCTTCCTCCTATTGTACTGTACGTCAACTATTTACGATTTTTTAAACAAGATTTTACCCCGCGAGTTGACCGCCTGGCGTCCTGTGGTTTAGATATGTAGATGACATCTTTTGCATATGGCCTTTAACCTTAAATGTAAATACAAATAAGTTTTACAACTGAACACTCTGGTACCTTCCATCAATTTTATGTATGAAGAACATGGTTTTGACTCTCGTTCCTAGATATAAATGTTCATTATTCGAATTACAGTGATAAAATGAAAGAGGGCTGCTTTTCCTTCGATGGATTTAAGAGCTTTTCGATTCAGAAGCCCTGAATTTCTTCAGGGAGAGCTTGATGACATTTCTAGAATCTCAGAGTAATGGGACAAACGAAATGGAGGTGAAGTGTGCGGGGAAAATTAAACCCGTGTTCAGTTGTTAAGCAGAAAGGTGACTATTTTTATTCAAAGGCGACAATAACTCACGCACACCCAGCCAGGTCTGGTATCCTTGCCGCTATAAAAATGAAGTCTCAGCGTAAAAACACTGGAATAGCTAATGTGTTCGACTCTGCAAATAATCTTGTAAGCTCCATAAACAATGAGCTCAGTGATCCTAGCCAGCCTGAAGCTGCCAGGCCCAACCACACCACCTTAATAAGAATTGTCAACAGAGCACGGGGTCTATTTCAGATATTTACTCAGTGTAATGAGAATAATTCCACGAAAACGACACCAGTTACTCTTCATTCCGGTCCAGATTTCTCTCTCTCTCTCTCTCTCTCTCTCTCTCTCTCTCTCTCTCTCTCTCTCTCTGGCCTCACGTCGTCCCAAGGACTTCAGTGACATGTTATTTGGTTGAGTAAACGTAAAACCCAACAACAGTAAATTCCGAAAAAGAATGGGGGAAAATATATGTTAGTATTTGTATAGGGTTGCGATCATGCTAATACAAACACCTTTACACTTAATATATATTTGTGTAATTCATAGCAATATCTATTTTTGTAGATCGACCTGGACTACCTTGAGGCGGCGATACCAGAGGAGTTTTGCAGAAGAACAATTGTAGTTGGCTCCAAGAAACATTGTATATTTTGTACGGCAAAAACAAACTCTCTCTTGTCAAGTGTAAAACGTGGTAGATGGAGCTTTAAAAGTTGTAAAGCATCCTTTTTACCAATTACTGTCTATTCATTGTTTTATCTAAAGTGATGATTGATTGAAACAGATTCCCCTTTGTTTTGTAATAATGTCTGGCAAAAAATCCAAGGACTATATAGTAGTTCTCAGTGTTATTCTTGACATTTTTACCAGCAGCCCCTAAAGTATCGTCGTTTGTGCTTGACTTTGAGGCAGGCTTTTGTGGTAGTCTCTGATCGGTGTTTGACGACCCTGTAATTCACGAATGTGTTTCCCATCTTGTTCAAGCACTATGGCGAAAAGTGCAGGAACTAGGACTTCAAACCTTGTACTGTAAGAGAGATGTTTGCACAAACTAGTGAAAAAGTCCCTTGCTTTACCATTTTTGCCCCATGAAGTTCTTAGGGAGAAACCTTTGATGAACTTTCAGGCAATGTGGGTATCATTGGGCCAGTTGGGGAGTTTATGGATTATGTTGACTAAACGTGGTTGCAGAGTCAGGTGTGGAAAATGGAGAACTGGTCAGTGTCTGGGCGCAGTATTGGAACAAACAACGATGTGGAGGGTGGCATCATAAGCTGAACAAAAATGCCAAAAAAAGTAACCTCGCATTTGATTCACTTATATCTGTACTATACTTAGAGGCAAAGGAAATACCGAATCAGGTGAATTAAGCTTGTTAAAGAGGGCAAATTGAAGGGACATCAGAGAAAGCAGGTCAAGGAACTACAAGGGCGTGTCACGAAACTGTGGGAGGACTTTAATGAAAGGAAAATAACAACTGGTCAGCTACTGAAGAAATGTGCACATATATATGCGTCGCGCCAGTGTAAATCAAGGGGTTATTTCGGGTGAATTTGGGCTATGTTTTTTGCTTTATTTTTACATGAACTATTTAAAAAATTAGAGCAATATGTATTTGTACGAATAAATGGTCCTAGAAACGTGAGAAGAATGGATTTCCATTGCTTACCCAATATATTTTCATAATAGACATTGGATTGATTATGGATTACAAACATTGAAACAATATTATAAAACAATGTTACATATGTAAATACATATTAGGTCCGAATCAGCCATCATATGAAGGTCCGAATAAGCCTGTTACCTCTCAGAGCAACTGAAACATTCTAATTACCTATTTGAATATGCTGGTCGAAAAGCGCAAAAAAAATTTTATTCAGCCAACACGGGAGCCTTTTAACCACCAAAAAGTACTTGTACGACCATATAGTTCCAAGTTTTTGTAAGAAGTTCAATATCAACGATGTATATGAATTTCAAATACTCAAAAAAAATAACATCACACATTCCAGAACCTACTGGAAGCACATTCCAGAACCTACTGGAAACCGCAAATGAAACGGGCCATACGCAGACCAAAGATACAACGGGATTTCTGTGTAGTTACACACAAATCATGAATATGCTCAAGCATCATAAATAATTTTACAGAAAATTGAAAAATATTTTACATTATATCATACAGTTTATAGAGTGTCTATCAAGAAATTAAAAGAACATTTAAATCATCGCAGAGAATTATATATTCGGTCTCTCTTTCTAATGGAATAGATTCTGAAGTTGTGGCTTATAATCCTACCGAGACTGCAGAGCAGTGAAGACAGAACAATGAAAATTAGTATCTTACCCGTTCTGAACACGAAAGAACTATGGAAAGGCGTAATGAAGTGTGTAATACATTTTATGATACAAAATATATAATCTGTCACGAAATGGGCATCTGTGGCGATGGGAAACATATGGAAACGTGTCATATGCTGTATAATACAGGAAGTTCCTCATTGGACGAGTGGTTTTCGCGCTAGGCTACCAATCCCGGTGGTCAGAAGTTCAATTCTCGGCTCGGCCAACGCGGAATCAGAGAAATTTATTTCTGGTGATAGAAATGAATTCCTCGATATAATGTGGTTCGGATCCCACAATAAGCTGTAGGTCCCGTCGCTAGGTGACCAACTGGTTCCTAGCCACATAAAAATATCTAATCCTTCGGGCCAGCCCTAGGAGAGATGTTGACCAGCTCAGTGGTCTGGTTAAAAAGTTGAGTATATCTTAGTTTTACCAGACCACTGAGCTGATTAACAGCTCTCCTAGGGCTGGCCCGAAGGATTAGATATTTTTACGTGGCTAGAAACCAATTAGTCACCTAGCAACGGACCTACATCTTATTGTGGGATCGAACCACACTATATCGAGAAATGAATTTCTATCACCAGAAATAATACATAAATTCCTCTGATTCCGCGTTAGCCGAGCCGGGATCCGAACTTCGGACCACCGGATTGACAGCCGAGAGCGAAAACCACTCGTCCAGCGAGGAACTTTAGAGATCTGGTAAAACTAAGATATACTAAACTTTTAGTGCAGGAAGTGGGGAAGTAGCACGCCCTGACAATATTCATGTTACAACGTCTCGTCGTTTGATAGTCGAATTAAAACTTAGAGGCCTTCCAGCTACTTCTAAGCGAAAAACCACGGAAGAGTAAATTTGCGTATCTCGAACCCATACTTAAGTGGGGACTGCTGTATTGACTCCGTAATTTCTATTATTTAATTTTCGTATTAGCCGATAAATATTTCAATCCAACAGGTAATAAATACGGGCTATCACAGATATTTGGTAAGGAAATACCGCTAACCAATTAATAACGCTAAAACTAACGAACCTTGCTTATAAAATAATCGTATCTAGAAACACTATCAGATATGTTACATTATCTTTAGTTTTGCTAACAAGTACAAGCGTAATATGCCTTTAGTGCAACGCATTTCTACTAAAGATTCTATTAGTTCCCCGTTGGACAAGCGGTTTGCGTGTTCCCCTACCAATTCGGTAGTCGTGAGATCGATTCCCCGCTCTGCCAACGTAGAACCAGAGGAATGTATTTCTCGTGATTAGAAATTCATTTTTCGACATAATGTGGTTCGGATCCCACAATAAGCTGTCGGTCCCTACATTAACCAATTGGTTCCTGGCCACGTAAAAGTATCTAATCCTTCGGGCCAGCCCTAGGAGAGCTGTTAATCAGCTTGGTGGTCTGGTTAAACTAAGATATGCTTAACTTCCTCTGTCTTAAAGAACAAAATATCTGCTCCACAAACCACTGGCACAGCCTAGTGCAGCAATATTCCGGTTGGACCACATTCTACTATTGTTTGTTTGTTTGTATGGTGTTTTTACGTTGCATGGAACCAGTGGTTATTCAGCAACGGGACCAACGTCTTTACGTGACCACGTCGAGATTGAACTTCTATCACCAGAAGTACACATCTCTGACTCCTCAATGGAATGCCCGAGAATCGAACTCGCGGCAACCGAGGTGGTTAAGCCAACACCATACCGACCACACCACTGAGGCGATTCACTTTCTTCTGCTACAATAGCAATTTTAAATAAATATACCACCTAGGTGTATATATGGGCACCGCTGGCCATTTCCAGGGCATTTCCTCCCGATATGCATTCACAACTATTAACTTGGCGACCCTCTGTTTTGAAGCACTACGGCAGTCACTTGTAACTGGTTAAAGTTTTCAGCACCAGGGTTCATCCCTGATTTGGAAGTTGGTGCAGGAATACTGAGCAGTATTTCATCAGCCTAATACTGATTTTTACATATGTACCTACATTTATATGTATATATGTGTGTGTTTAATATCCAATTCGCTCTTCCTCGGAATTAATATATTTTCGTATATGCTAATCGAAGGGGAATTTTTTAGTTGATAATAATTTCGTCCTCTCGTGGATTTGAACCAGCGCACAGCGGAGAAATCAGGACTTCAGTGATATTACCGACTTTCGCTCTACCTCGGAATTAACATACTTTCATATATGCTTACCAACAGGGAATGCTTTAGTTGATAATAATTTCGTCCTCTCGTGGATTCGAACCAGCTGACAGAGGAGAAATCAAGACTTCAGTGAGTTAAGGACTCGGCCAACAAGTGAGATCGAGCGACTTAGATATTAAAGGACATTTGTAGCTTAATACATGTATTTGAACCAAGGTGATGTGATAAAAATTCGTGTGTGTGTGTGTGTGTGTGGTGTGTGTGTGTGTGTACACGAGCTTATTCATAAATACCATGAATACGCTCAAAAGTGCATTCATGCATTGAAACATGTGAAAAGGGAATAGCGTGACAAAACAAAATAAAGCCCACACTACCTCTATACAAAAAAGCCTTTCACACAAAGGGCGTAAGTATCACGGTATCCATTACTTGACGCTATGTTTTGGCGTGCACGTACATAATACATAATGTGCAGGTATATACGCTGTGTCGGGTATCGTATCAGTTACCGTTTGGGCATACATACACCGCCTTGGGCAGCATCCCTCCTGTGAGATACAGTTTGGGGACAAACAAACACTCGTTGATTATACCCGCAGCTTCCCAGGAGATGCAGTCCAAAGGGGTAATTTAGGGCCAGCTCATGTCATCTTTCCCGGGATGATTGACAGCTATGGCTAAGGTAGACACTGGGGGAGGCGGGGTTTCTGTACGCAAGCGTGATGAGAGAGAGAGAGAGAGAGAGAGAGAGAGAGAAATTGGAGGGTTAAGAATGTAGGTCGAGGTAGATTACTGTCAGGAAGTAAGAACGAAATGCATATTTCGAGTATTTTTTTGTTTTTACTGAGAGAGAGAGAGAGAAAGAGAGAGAGAGAGAGAGAGAGAGAGAGAGAGAGAGAGAGAGAGAGAGAGAGAGAGAGAGAGAGAGAGAGAGAGAGATGCTGGAGAATATAGGTCAGGAAAGAAGGCTTTAGACGAAAGAATTAACAATACCTTCTAAAACTGACGTGACTTTCTTATGGATGGTTTCACCACATGCAGTGTAGGGTGACCTACCTCGTCGAGGCCTTCCTGTTTTGACGGTGTAAAGTTTGACAGAGCAATGAACATTTACATGTCATGTCTTAATACAAATATATCTAAAGTTCTAGATGAATAATGTACTGCTTAGTTCAACGGAGGTACAGTCGATTACAATGGATCGTTCAGTTGTGAGATGGACGAGCTACCACCAAGAAATGAGGCTTGAGAGAGAGAGAGAGAGAAGAGAGAGACTTCCAAGGAACGCAGCGATGGAATGCCAGTAAATACTTCACCAAAGTCATTCCGGATTCTTTCAATTGACTGTAAAATTGTTCAGATTGAAAAAAACACCAACTGCCCTACAAGAGAAAAAATGGGAGACGACTGTGAACACACCTGGCATTTTGAAGCACAACCTTGCAATACAAGTAACAGGTCATGTTTAAGTAAAATCACATTTACACTGAATCTTTAATCAAATCATATTCATCCGTTTTTAAAAGAAAACACCGAGAAATGACGAGGATACAGCCTTACCAACAGCAGCTCACGTAAGATTTCTGAAGAGGGAACTAGAGAGCTAAGTTTACAGAAACCTGTGTAAAAAAAAAAAAAAAAAAAAAAAAAATCAGCCACATTTCATTGAACAGATAATACCTGTAATGTCATGATAAGAAAACATTACAATCAATAATAAGAACGTCAGTTAATGCTTTTATACACAAGAAATAATTACTACCATCAAAGGTTTCATACTCCTAATATTTAACACAGTTCGATGCAATGGGCGTGTAATGAAGATCTGAAGATCTGTACCTTAAAAGTCTCTTATAATTTCAGGTAAAATACGGTCATAAGTGTGAGTTTTTCTGAAGGTAAAAATTCAGTAAAATATTCGCTCATCTCTAGGAAAATTGAAATTAAAATGCTTGACGACAGGTAGGGTAAACCTGACCACTCACCTTTTGGTGGAATACAAGGACAGTGAACATGATGAGTTATCAAGAGTTCATCTAATTAAAATGACAACGAATAAGTACCTGCTGGTTGCTATCTGTAAGCAATTTCCCAGTAAAACAAAAGAAAATAATTGTCTGCAAGTGAAGTCGAGGAAGAGGAAGACTGAATGATATTACCTGCTGATAAATTTGAGGCTTAATGCAACTGATCAGTCATCAGCTAGTAGACTCAAAGTAAATTGTCTTTGGTTATTTCTTGGTCAATTTATTCTGTTAAAACTGTAACAAGAATAAAAATGTCCTTGATTATTTGTTGATTAATATAATCAGCTGAAACTATAACATGAATAAAATAATTTCCTTGATTATTTGTTGATTAATATAATCAGCTGAAACTATAACATGAATAAAATAATTTCCTTGATTATTTGTTGATTAATATAATCAGCTGAAACTTAAAGAATAAAAAAGTCCTTGATTATTTGTTGATTCATATAATCAGCTGAAACTTCAACACGAATAAAAAATTTCCTTGAATAATTGTAAATATAATCACCTGAAACTTAAACAAGAATAAAAAATTTCCTTGATTATTTGTTGATTAATATAATCAGCTGAAACTATAACATGAATAAAATAATTTCCTTGATTATTTGTTAATGTAAAACAGAAACTTAAACAAGAATATAAATGTCCTTGATTATTTGTTGATTATAATAAGCTGAAACTTGGATCAGAAGTTATAATTCTGAATGGAATTTCTAATTAGATGGATGATTAGGTATACTTTTCAAGGAAGTAATCAAGAAATGACCAAGGACACGAATTTACACGCTGGCTATTAATCAGGTCCATTATACCTCAAATATATCTGCAGATAATCAATCAGGCTCCACCTGAAAACCATCTATATCCAGCTCCTTCATTCAGAATGAAGTGTATTTCATTAATGCATTAGCTTCGAATGTCACAAAAGTAAATCATACGCTCTAGAGACGTTCAGGTATTGAATGTATGCGTGTGTTTTAATTGCAAATTTTATATTAATTCTCACCAAAAGCATTCATTCATACGCTCTGGCATAAATCGCCGAACTCTGCTGAACAAAATTCTTATTATACAAGAAGTATTTGCACTGCTGATACAATACATATTATCTGCCTCAAGATATGCCAATCCCTCATTATAGCTTAAAATTCAACATCTAAATATCTTAAATATGAGCACGAACCAATTACGGGGACAAGTCCCGAGAACAAACACATATTTGCCTGAAGAATCCAAAGACGAGACCAACGGCATCTCGTATCACGAGGCGAATCTAGCAGCCAATCAAGAGGTTTAAGAACTGCCTTTCGAGGCTTATCTCAGGCCCAAACGCGCAACGAGGTACTGGCGCCGAGAGGTTCTTCTTCAGCGATCAAAAGCATCTCCTAAGAGCGAGCGAATCATTATGAGAGGTCTGATGCAGTAATCACGGGGTGGCTATGGTGGGGGAGGTTCAGATGAACCTATGCATCTTCACCCCTGGGTCTAACCCCCCCGTCTGCATCCCATACCCCCAGCTTAGACGACCCGTCTAAGTCTAAGCCTTGCCACCCCCCAACCCCTCCATACCAAACCTGAGTTGACCGGGGTCCTCCTATATAGCCAAGAGAGCTGACCCAGTCACCAACCAATCCCTCCAGCCTAAATATAATACCCTTGGTACCCTGGGGCATCGTGGATCCAACCCGCAAGGCCTGCACCTACAGTACTCCCCCCCCCCCCCCCCACACCTAAAGGCTTTTTCGGCGTGACAGCTGCAGTGACGGAAAAAATAGTCAAAATGCCCCTTGATTATCCCACCAACAGCACTGTTATTAAGCGGCCATTGAGATACAGACAATTGGTCTTCTTGTGGAGAAGATGAGGTGGAAGAAGAGGTTATTTGAAGATCTCTCTCTCTCTCTCTCTCTCTCTCTCTCTCTCTCTCTCTCTCTCTTAATAGCGAGAGGACCCGGACTCTTATTCGGAGCCAGTTTACCTAAAATCCACATCTACGCCGAGGACGTATAGTAGATTCTTGGTTGGTGAGAGAGAGAGAGAGAGAGAGAGAGAGAGAGAGGCTGTTCCGTCAAAATGTATGCATAATTATATGTTTAACCAAATTACAAAATGGGGGAGCGTCGACGAAGCAATTCTCGTCCTCATCGAGGTGGATTTCTTCATGAGAATGAAAGATCGCGTCACGATTTTTCTGCATCTTCCCCCCACAAAACTCAGCCTTGGAAACCAAGCACACCCGACCCGCCTTCGAGCATGCATTGCATTCCTGGAATGCACAACACGGGCAGGTTTTTAACGCTATAAATTTGCTCCCAGCTTTGCGACTGACAAACACAAGAGTCGTTTAAGTGGTAACAGCTACACCCTGCAATCCTCAACCTCACAAAATAAGAATAGAGGAGAAAAGAGTGAAAATGCTGGCCTGTCTATGGAGTTGCCAGACGCACGACCACGGCTAACTTTAACCTTAAAAAAAAATAA
>NC_061103.1:17747965-17757965 GCF_015104395.2 Macrobrachium nipponense
TGCAAACTTTGGCTGGGCTACAAGCACTTCTGTAAAGAACTGCAAATGCAAAATTCCATCGCATCTCGTTTGTTTGTTTGTCTGTATGGTGTTTTTACGTTGCATGGAACCAGTGGTTATTCAGCAACGGGACCAACGGCTTTACGCGACTTTCGAACCACGTCGAGAGTGAACTTCTATCACCAGATATACGCATCTCTCACACCTCAGTGGAACGCGCGAGAATCGAACTCTCGGCCAACGAGGTGGAACGGCAACACCATACCGACTACGCCACTGGGGCGCTTAAAATGACAAGGGTTCCGTCGCCTTTTTACAGTTTTGTATGAACCTTTTTCCCTTTAGCGGCAAGGCGGCGATGTACTCCTTCACATTCAATAAGGATTCATCTGTGTTAAGTGGGTCGCGCGTCTGATAAACTTTCCTTAGATGCTGTTTAAGGTTAAAACGCCAATTCGTTTTTCTTATTTTTTTTATGCACAGCACAATGTCGTTTTGTCTTATGAAAGACCTACATATTTTCTATCGCGAGGTAGCTATGCTATCCAAAAGAGACATTTCAATGCACTCACAATGTTATGATCTAAGTCCTCAACATCATGAGGCATCCGACGTGTACTTTCTTATATGTTAAATATCCTCATTCACGAAAATGGAAAAAGGAACAGCTTTATTGCCAGCTATATTTTCTAGATTAAAAATACTAGTATTTAAATGTACAGGACAGCAAGCAGAGAGAGAGAGAGAGAGAGAGAGAGAGAGAGAGAGAGAGAGAGAGAGAGAGAGAGAGAGTTAATCGAAATCAAAGTCATGACTGAATTAATAGGGCGTACATAAAAATTTTTTTTCCTTATTTGCAACATACATATATATATATATATATATATATATATATATATATATATATATATATATATTCTAGATTCAAAATACGTACTAGTATTTAAATTTACAGGAGAGAGAGAGAGAGAGAGAGAGAGAGAGACGAGAGAGAGAGAGAGAGAGAGAGAGTATTTTGAATCTAGAATATATATATATATATATATATATATATATATATATATATATATATATATATGTGTGTGTGTGTGTGTGTGTATGTATGAATATATATATATATATATATATATATATTATATATATTATAATATATATATATATATATATATACATATATTCTAATTCAAAATACGTCCAATATTTAAATTTACAGGAGAGAGAGAGAGAGAGAGAGAGAGAGAGAGAGAGAGAGAGAGAGAGAGAGAGAGAGAGAGAATTAATCGGAATCAAAATCAAGACTGAATATTAGGACGTACATCGAGGACAAGCTTTCCTTATTTAAAAATAGAATAAAAATAAAAATAAAAAAAAAATAAAAAAAAGACAATCAATAGTCTTATTTTCTTCTTCAGACGCGAGGAGGTTCGGATTCCTCTGAAGCTCAACCTTCGTCTTGATGGCAGTGGTGAGATTTCTATTAGGAGCAAATGGGGATTTCTAATGGAATACACGAACGCGCTCCAACCCGGCAATAGGCCTACTCCGGAAAGAATATTAATGAATAATAAGATTAGGCCGCACACCCTTTCGGGATTTTGACGCGAGAGAGAGAGAGTGTGTGTTGTGCGTGTGTGCGTGCGTAAGTGTGTGTTGTGTTCGCGTGCGTTTTCTAATGTAATAGCCTTAGGAAGGACAAGAGTTCTGTGTAGGGTTATAATCGTTTCTTGTCTTAATGGAATTTCTAAATCACGTACTCTTAATGAGAGAGAGAGAGAGAGAGAGAGAGAGAGAGAGAGAGAGAGAGAGAGAGAGAGTACTTCTTATGTAAACTTGACGCGCATATAGATTACTGAGCAACAGTATATGCCCATATACATAATAATATATCTTAGTATATATATATATATATATATATATATATATATATATATATATATATTATATATAGAAGACTGTTGTAGGAGGAAGTATATATATATATACACACACACACACACACGATATTATATATATATATATATATATATATATATATATATATATATATATATATATGGTATGTATGTATGTATATTATATGAAGTACATCTCAGGTAGTCCTCGAAATACATTTATTGCAAAGTTTCAAAACACGTTGCAATAAATGTATTTCGATGACTACCTGAGATGTACTTCCTCCTACAACAGTCTTCTATCGTTCGAGTTACTATATGTTTTTTTTCATCTGTCCATCCGCCTATGGTGGTCGCGCATTGTAACACTGCGTTCCTGGCTTTAAATAGTTACGCTATGTGTAAGTTTTAGGTAAATAAAAGGATATCTGGATGTACCTTTGCAACTGAAAAGTGTTTTAATAATTTACTGTATGCGGATTACACCTTTAATATTCGAAATAGGATGTTATTTAAAAGCCCGGGACGCAGTGTTACCATGCGCAAACACCACAGGCGGATGGACAGATGGAAAAAAACAGAGTACAGTAACCGCCATATCTTAGAACGTTATATATATATATATTATATATATATATATATATATATATATATATATATATATATATATATATATGTAATATATATATATATATATATATATATATATATATCTACATATATATATAGATATATATAAAATATATATATATAGATATATATATATATATATATAAAATTCTATAGTATGTATCGTTATAACTTCTATGTGCTCTTAATTCCTCCATTTCTTCTCTCTTTACGGATACGCATCCACAACTAACCCCAAGATCCAAATGAAGCACCAAATGAAGAGAGATTCGGACGTCCGTAGCGGGACCCGAACCTCCTTATTTGGCTCCGAGGCTTCAGGGCATCAAGTGCATCCAAAAAGTGTGCAGAAATCGAGAAGTTCAGAGCGCAACGTTATTGTTGCAATCGTAAAAATACTTTATTTAATAATATACATGAAGATAAATAGACGGACAGTAGAGATAGATAGATAGACCACTTCGTAATCTTTTTAATTTCCTTGCGGATGGGGAAGGGGGAAGGGGTGGGGAGGAGGAGGAGGAGGAGGGTACAGAAATGGAAAGACATCCCTACAAAGTGTTGATTACCACTGTGTCTGACGTGACTTCAACACGCCCTGGGAGCTAAGCCCACAACAGGCGAGGCTCCGGCGTAATTGGTGACACGGCGTTATTTTAATCCTGACTAGAACAGTTGTTAATGCGAGATGGACTGCGCGACGTTTTCAGAGCAGAGACCTGCAAGTGAATGATATATGGAGATTATGGACTACAGAAAAAAAAAAGGGGGAAAGAGAGACAGAGAGAAGAGCGCGAGTGAGCGTAATGGAAAATGAGAAAGAGAGAGAAAGGAAAAAACAGAAAGCTGCATAATGTGCAACGCCGCACGCCTCGAGGGTATTTTGTCTTTTCAGAGTCCTTGCCTCACTCTAATCTCACCTGCCGGTATTTTTTCCCCCAAATATCCTCCTCGCGTGTCGCTTCGAAAGTATAGAGATCGCGTTGCTTCGAAAGTATAGAGATCGCGTTGGGTCTGGGGCCAAGCTGCGGAAGATGGCACGGACATGGTTTCTGTCCACTGACGATGATGGCGCGTGTTCATTACAATCAACGTATAGAGTTGCAGAGATAATTAGGATGAAAAGGCTCTTTTCTTGCAATTCCAATATCAACTCTCCGGATCAAGATTCTGCCTATGTAGTAAGTTTGCACTGAACAAATGTCATTTCATTCCGCGCAGATTCGAAGCAAAAGATAAGCGAATTTTATGTTTACTTAATCTCTATACTAATCCTCATTACCTTTATGCTAATTCCTTTACAGTAACTGATAACCCTCGTTTAGTTTCTTAGCATTAATCTGCGAAACAAATCAGAGTACACGATCTGACGATCATCCTTTATGACCTACTTCAGACATGAATGTAACGAGTCGCCAAGAGACCTCAGACCATTTATTTTTTATATATTTTTCTCCATCTTTCATCCAAACCTTTCTTGCTTGGTGCAATGAATTGCACCTTCTCTCATCTTCGTTTTCTGCAAAATTTGTAGGCTTCTCTTTAATACGAGCTTCATGGAGCACGCTACGCTGTGCTGGAACCCAGCCCTGCCCGGCATGTCTCACTTACCCTCCTGATCCTCTACTTTCCCAGCCACCACCCGGGGCGGACAAACAAGAAAGATCTACCCTGATTTTATGATACAGGTACGTTTTTCTTCATCTCTCATTTTGTAACTTCTCTCTACCCTTTGATTTCTGTGAAATTTAGGTTTTTATTTAACATTCTTCTGGGTTTGATCTTAGAAAGCATCCCTGCCAACAGGGAAAACTAGACATTCTATATTACCCTTAGAGACCTTCATTTATAAGGTATCTTCACTAAACAAAACATCCCATATGGATAGGGCAAACCATCTGCAGACGGTTTTTCAAATCCAAAAAACATCCCGCAGTTGATTTTATTCTCACGGAACCTAAATCTATGTCTGCAGGGTCACTAACTGCTTGTAGTAACGATTCACATTCTATAGCAATACCTGAACAGGCAACTGACGTTCGAATATAACCAGAAGCCAAAAGGTGGATTCTAATGCATTGTTGAGGTTTCGTACCACTACAATATATTCACATCAACCGTGCATTTGATGTCTAGGCCACTCCCTTACACGACGCTCCTGATTGGCATTTGATAAGCCAATCACAGGGCTAGAAACTCAAAGTCTCTCTCGAGAGTTCACAAAAGTAGGATGTATGTTCCACCTCTCCTGAGAGATACGTCTTTCAAAAGTATCCGTCAAGAGATGTGGAACATACATCCTGCCTATGTGAGATCTCGAGAGAGACTGAGAGTTTCCAGCCCTGTGATTGGCTTATCAGCAACCAATCAGGAGCATCGTAAGGGACTGGCCTAGACATCAGATGCACGGTTGATGTGAATCTATAATAGTCATCTTGGGCTAGGTAAACAAAACTCAGAACGAGTGTTTTTCCTTAACATTATTTGAAAGCACTAAAAGACCTGATAATAAGCAATGTTTGTATTCGAATTCAAACCCTCCTAAGTATGAATAACTTTGAGGCCTTGTGCTTTATACAGAAGGAAATCAAGAAAAACAAGATTTAGGCAAAACAGATACAAAAAACTTTTTTTTATTATTATTATTGTTGTGTGGTTTCTCAAACAAACTAGTAAAAAAATGCGCCGAAATTATTCCCAAGCAATCCAGCGTGTAATGGTGTATGAAAGTTTCAGCCATGGCCCGAGGGTTGCCAGTGTTGTTAGCACCTACAGAGGTGCCAGCCGCACGATCATGAGTAGCATTAACATAAAATAAAATAAAAATCACTGAGACTAGAGGGCTGCAATTTGGAATGGTTAATGATTAGAGGGTGGATGATCAACATACCAATTTGCAGCCCTCTAGCCTCAGTAGTAAATAAGATCAGAGGGCGAACGGACAGACAAAAAGCCATCTCAATAATTTTCTTTTACAGAAAACTAATAAAATCATGAATCCTTGTGCAACTTACCCTTTAAATTGGATAGTGCTGAGAGCTGAAAAAATTATATATATATATATATATATATATATATATATATATATATATATATATATATATATATATATATATATATATATATATATATATTTATATATTATATAATGTGTGTGTTTATATGAAGTCAAAATTAAAATTTTAATAACAATGCGCTGAAGAAGTACGGATAAAATTGTTCAATAGCAAGCAGATACTTTAACCTTTGTTCACTATGGAATATAAATAATGTTTTGTTGACAAGAAAAACATTAGAGATTGACACACAACAATCATAACAGCACTCCACGTTCGGACATAAGGTAGATAATGTTTTTTTCTTTATTGTTTTTGCTATGTTAGACTTATCTATACATTTTTTCATCCTGTCTGATAAATGTAATAAGCCAAAGTAATGACACAGTCTCATATTTTAGCCCTTTCTAATATGCACATTGCATAAAATTATTCAGATACTTAAAATTAAAATTTCATTTTTCGAGTACACAGACTTTTAAGTCTGCCGTCACTAATGATTTTATAGGTTCTAAATATCAGAAAAATAAGAAGTGCCTCAAACATACCCCTCTACGGATCTTTCTGAAACACTTTTGACAAGTTCCAATAGTTTTGTCTCTCGAGTCGAGCAGTGGTGTTTTCCAGCACTCCCTTAAATAGAATAGAATATAGACTGTAGGCCTAAGGCCAAGCGATGAAACCTATGATGTCATTCAGGCCTAAAAGGGAAAACCGAATTTTTGAAAGGTGTAACAGGAGGAAAACCTCGTAGCTGCACTATGAATCAATCGTTACGAGAAGGTGAACAGTCCTGAATAACGAGAATATGAACGGAGGTATAGTCAAAGGAATGAAAGAGGTTAAAGCTAGGGCCAGAAGGGACGCTATAACTTTATTAAAATATTGTCCATTAGTAAAAATGAACTGAAAGAAACAAAATCACGTCAACACACGAACACCAGCCGTTCATTCATTCCCAGGCCTCCTACATCCTGTTTCCGTGAAAAGAACCTTGTGATGGACGAGAATATTCACAACCAAACAGGCATCGTTAAACTGATCTAGCAACCGGACTCAATCACCCAGACCGGTAGTTAACAGGTGTAAATCAACAAATTTACCTGTATAATTGCACGCTCCCAGGAGGCTAATTACCGGGTTTGTGCTACGGAGATTGGAAAATATAAACTAAAACAATTTAGCAGCTTAATGGAATTTCGAGCGGTGGCTGGGCTCAAGATACCTTGGCTTGTTCCTCGTGGGGATATGCACATTAATAATAATAATAATAATAATAATAATAATAATAATAATAATAATAATAAATAATAATAATAATAATAATAATAATAATAATAATAATAATAATAATAATTATAATAATAATAATAATAATAATACTAATAATAATAATAACATACACGTAGAAGACCTTCTTTTAAACGTATAGTATTGAAAGTCATAGGTGCATCGGCCATCACTTCCAACAACAACAACAACAACAACAACAATAATAATAATAATAATAATAATAATAATAATAATAATAATAATAATAATAATAATAATAATAATAATAATAAATGAAGAATGTTTTACCCAATTATTCATAAGAAAAAACCTTCAAAACTTATTGGTTTATTTTTTTCAAAACATCATTGCCAAGAAACTGACCAAAGTATGTATTTATAATATAATCTTTCTTTGAGGGGTTTTCTCTTTGCAAAGTTTACTTTCCTCTGGATAATTTGTTTCTTAGAGGATTCATGAGAGGATATTTACCATACTGTGTGAGAGAGAGAGAGAGAGAGAGAGAGAGAGAGAGAGAGAGAGAGAGAGAGAATAAATACATATTTAAGCACAATGTGTATATTAAAAATTTTGCTTTTTTTATCGCCGTCCTCTCTCTCTCTCTCTCTCTCTCTCTCTCTCTCTCTCTCTCTCTCTCTCTCTCTCTCTCTCTCAGTTCACTGGTTCAGACATGGTACTTGAAAGTCCCTGGAGTAAAGTGATATCGGCCCTTCCCCAACCACAGCCGAATCCATAAAAATACGAAAGCCCTTTACTGAGACTCCTTTACCTAAAAACGCCACTAAAAATGGTCTATCAGACTATTCTATCACTATTATTGACAGTCTACTTCCAGACTTACAACGCAACCACACAGTCATAAGCGGAGTTGCACTCCATTTTCCTAAACACAGTCTTTAGGACGCCGTTCCTGGAAACTAATACTTGACACGTACTCTACTTCCGCTCTCACGCGAGGGCACATCGCTTATGGAGATCCAGACGTGACGCGGAAGCAACAAATTTTAAACGTCGATGGTGGTGTGTTCGACTCAGATTTTTGCTTTCAGTTCCAGGCTCTGGACTTTCTCATTGGAGCGTTTCTCCGCGATATTTCAGTTACATGAACCATGGGCACTATAGGTAAGTACAATAGGTAGGTTGTGAGTGGGAATGATTGAATTTATGATCTTCTAAACTGCAATCATTAATTCACAGTTAGCTGAAAGTCCAGATGTTTTCAACTTTTCTAGGTTTTGCAAGAAATGGCAGACTGGAGTTCAATGTAGACGTTAGCTCTTAAGAAAACATATACCTTGTTTCCTCTGAAGAAAAAAACGTAAAACTGTTAGATTAAGGTTGAATACCAACGCAAAATCTCAAAAGAAAACGCAGGTTACTCCAGAAGACTTATGTCTAAGATTCATCCCAAAACACCTATTAAAACACTCATTATCATAATCATCCTTTGTAACTAATTTATATCTTCTACCGCAAATGTCCCCAAAGGAATAAAAGCAGTAAAAATGAGAGAATGGAGTCATTTTCTACTTTCACCAATGCTGTGGAATTAGTGGATAGTAATACAATAAATGTGAAAATGAAGTTTGTGTTTGAAGGGAATGCTTTAAGGCAGTCTACAAAATAAATAACTGATTTGATGACGAATTGAACTGGATATAGACTTCAGGCCAAAAGATCAAGCGCTGGGACCTTTGAGGTCATTCGGCGCTGAAACAAAAGTATGACAGTAAAAGGTTCGAAAGGTGAAACAGGAAGAAAACCTCGCAGTTGCGCTATGAATCAACTGTTAGGAGAGGGTACAAAGTAAGCTTGAAGAAAGAGAATAAGAACGGAAGTACAGTAAAAGGAACGATAGGGGGTTGCAACCTAGGGGCCGAAGGGACGCTGTTTTTTGCCGTTTATCGTTTTCTGTTCCCTTTGGTGTAATTCTTACCTATCAGTAAATTTCATTCAATTTTACCTCAATCCATTTTCTACGTGACACTGGATAAAAATCCTTCGGAGACAACACACTGGAACTCTGTACGAGGTTGATTTAGTTACCTGAGTGTGTCTGGAGGCCAGGAACACGGGTTGATTTAGTTACTTGAGTGTCTGGAAAAAAAAAAAAGGTCAGAAACTTTGTACGAGGTTAATTTAGTTACCTGAATGTGTAAAGAAAAAAAAAAAAAGTTCAGGAACTCTGTACCGAGTGGTGATGAGTTACCTGAGTGTCTAAAAAAAAAAAAATAAATAAATAAAAAAATAGAATAAGCGGCCAGGAACTCTGTATGAGGTTAGATTTAGTTACCCGAGTGTGTCTAAAAAAAAAAAAAAAAAAAAAAAAAAAAAAGGCCAGGAAAACTCTGTAACGAAGTTGATTTAGCTTACCCGAATGTGGGGGCCTTTAAAAAAAAAAAAAAAAAAAAGGCCACCCCCCCCCCCCCCCCCCCCCCCCCCCCCCCCCCCCCCCCCCCCCCCCCCCCCCCCCCCCCCCCCCCCCCCCCCCCCCCCCCCCCCCCCCCCCCCCCCCCCCCCCCCCCCCCCCCCCCCCCCCCCCCCCCCCCCCTGGAACCTCTGTACAAGTTGATTTAGTTACCAGAGTGTGTTCAAAAAAAAAAGGCCAGGAACTTCTGTACGAAGTTGATTTAGTTACCCGAATGTGTCTTAAAAAAAAAAAAAAAAAAAAAAAGGGCCAGGAAACTCTGTACGAAGTTGATTTAGTTACCCGAAGTGTGTTTTCAAAAAAAAAAAAAAAAAGGCCAGGACTCTGTACGAAGTTGATTTTAGTTACCCGAGATTGTGTTCTTTAAAAAAAAAAAGGCCAGGAACTTCGGTACGGAAGTTTATTAGTTTACCCGAGTTGTGTTCTAAAGAAAAAAAAAAAAAAAAGGCCAGGAACCTCTGTATTGAAGTGTAATTTAGTTACCCGGTGTGTCTAAAGAAAAAAAAAAAAAAAAAAAAAAAAAAGGCCAGGAACTCTGTACGAAGTTGATTAGTTACCCGAGGTGTGTCTAAGAAAAAAAAAAAAAAAAAAAAAAAAAAAAGGCAGGGGACTCTGTACGAAGTTGATTTGTTACCCGAGTTCAAAAAAAAAAAAAAAAAAAAAAAAAAAAAAAAAAAAGCGGGGAGGGAACTCTGTACGAA
>NC_061103.1:17765465-17793987 GCF_015104395.2 Macrobrachium nipponense
CCGAAATAAGGTTTAAATATCAATCATTAGTATAAAAAGAATAAAAACAAATATCAATCATTAGTATAAAACTAATTACAATAAATATCAATGATTAGCATTTAACGCATTAGAATAAATATCAATGATTAGTATACAACGAATTAAAATAAATATCTATGATTAGTATAAAATCTGTGTTTTCGAAGCGTCTGATACGTAGTCTGTGTGTGTGTGTGTGTGTGTACTATTGGTTTATCATTACTTCATCAATTATGGAAGATTTACGTATACCAGGAAGTATTGTTATTTATTATTATTGTTATTATACTATCAAACTTCCCCAACAGAAAAGCTTATGGCAATGCTTACTGTTCATTAAACAAGGGTAAAGCATTAGTAACTAAGGAATGCAAAATATACAAAAGCCGCGATGCATGAAAGCAAAGTAATCCAGAAATACCGATAATATAGGCATTATACACGTTGCATATTCAAACGGCTCTTCACTGCGTTCTAGGCAGACGCGCATATGAAATTACGTAAGCCATACCTATGGGAGGAATAATTCACCTCCTATACAAACACCTGAAAAGGATCAGATGGAGTTCAGAAATAAAATTTTATTACTTTACAATATCAAGTGCATTAAATCACTCCCCCACAACTCAGTATTTGCACTCATGTTATGAACACACACGTATCAGGTTTCATTTTATACGAAAATAATTAAGAGATTAAACCGCAAATACCTCATAACATCGAATTCACTTTGTCAATGGAAATAACTTTCATCCAAAGGAAATTACATAGAGTAGGTACATCTGTCCAGAACAGGATTCGAACCCAGGAATTAATCCTGTTCGAACCCAGGTCTTTTGGTTGTGATACGAAGGAGTCAGGGACTTATATCCATTTGGTTATTAACGGAGATATTACTAGATTTCCTCATGCGGTGGACTGCAGGCATTACTTAAGGTTCTTTGTAGTGTGTCTTCGGCCCCTAGCTGCGACCACTTTCGTTCCTTTTACTGTACTTCCTTTCATATTCTCTTTCTTCCATCATACTTTCCACGCTCTCCTATAATTCTTGATTCATAGTGCAACTGCGCGAGGTCTTCCTCCTGTTACACCTTTCAAACCTTTTACTGTCAATGTCCATTTCAGCGCTGAATGACCTCATAGGTCCCAGTATTTGGCCTTTGGTGAAAATTCTATATTCAATCAATCATCACTAGATTTCGATTCTACTTTATATACGTAGTCCTTTTTTTCAAGTGAGATATAGCTTCATTTCGACTACTGTGTATATTCTTGTCGAACTCAAGCTTAGACTTTAATAGTCATCAACCTATCTCCATGGTGATAGCCGATTGGTAAGTTTGTAACACAAGGCTATTTACGATTGTTTTGTCACTAATATCCACATGACTTTTCATATTTACGTGTCTTATTATAAATAAATAACCACGTGAAGTAAAAGTAGCAATCTGCTATCATGGTGGAGTAGAGGTGATAATTATCATTCAAAGTCCAGAAATTTAATAAAACAAGAATCTTGTACAATAAGGAGTCAGAGCCAACATACATCTTCTTGATAACCGAACGGAAAAGTCCCTGTCTCTTCTGAATCAAACTCACAAGGTATAGGTTCGAATCCTGGCCAATCCTGGCCAGGGCAGATGTACTTAATTCTATTTGATGTCCCCCCGGGGCGGGGGGGCGGTTTACTGACTCACTAATTGACGAATTACTTTCATCCAACTGGCACTGCAGCAACTAAGGTCATCGACGCCGAATTCCCTTTGGGTGCAAGTGATGCCCAAGGTGAAGAGTTTGTTAATAAGGGGCATCAGTGAGTTAATGGTTGTGAGTCTCTCTCTCTCTCTCTCTCTCTCTCTCTCTCTCTCTCTTACATATATATTTTTCACACAAATACATATATATGTGTGCATATATTTGTGTGTATATATATATATATATATAATACATATATTATATATTTTATATATATGTATTTTTTATATTGTACCCTGATGAGGTGTATCAAGAATTCACGAAAGTGCTAGGTACTGCTGCTTTTCACTTTTCATTTTTTCTGCTGGTTCTAGATATACAACCTTCACGTGTTACCTGTGATCGTATAACACACACACACACACACACACACACACATATATATATATATATACATACACACGTGTATATATATATAATATATAATATATAAGTATATGTATATATACGTGTTGTATAGTATATATACTATATATATATATATATATATATATATATATATATATATATATATATATATATATATATATATATATATAATCAACAAAGTTTATTTTAAATAAAGTGCCTCTGATTATGTATGTATGTATGTATGTATGTATGTATGAATGTATGGATTACACACATAAAATTACATATCAACAGTGGACAAGAATAAACACACTGGAAGATCACATTACTCCTAAGGCTTTCATAAGGAGAAGCACGTGTAAATAAAATTGACAAAAATGACTACCGAATAAGTTGAAAAAAACTCAAAAGAAAAACCACAATACTATTAAATACGAGGAAAGAAGCACACCTATCAATGCAAAAAAAAAAAAAAAAAAAAAAAAAAAAAAAAAAGGTGACTAAAAAGCTGACCATATGCCGGCACGGGCTCTTGCCCCTCGGCGACCCTTGAGGGTTCCGAAGGGAACTGAAGGCAGGTGTATGTAGAGGTGTGGCGAAGGACTGGGAGTTCAACTGGAGGATAAAATACTTGACAAACAAGAATTCGAGAAGGACAAAAGGTAGGTCATTCGAATCTCTATTCAGTTTTTTAAAAAATCATACTAATTTATGTTCATATTCATCAACGTGGTTTCGTCGATTTGAGAAGACGAGGCTCGAATGTTTAATGACAATCCAGCTTCTCTCTCAGCAACCCTACTGTACTACTGTCGACATGTCCTCAGGTCACATCTGGGCAATGAAATCGACATATGACGACAGAGGTCACTGAAGGGCTCTGTTTTTCTTCAAATTCATCTTCAACTACTGAAATAAGATGACCAATGAGTTTCTATAATACATCATAAGACTTTCATGTTATCAACTGAGAGCTGCCAGAGATAATTAGGGTAGGTACAACAAATGTTGAAATAAGTAATCATTGAAAATAACTCAAAAACATATTGATATGCTAAAATGAAATAAAAATCAGTAGTTCGGACAGAAAGCAGTTGTCAACAGAATATTTATGAATGTTATTTCTTGATGGAATGAGGGCCAACTTGAAGTCAAATCAAAGGCCCTGGGCAATGGGGTCAATAATGAATGTACAGGCCTATAAAATAAAAGCAATGGCTATGAAAACTATAAACCAGACTAATACATATTTTTCTAAAAATAAAAAAAATAAAAAAAATAAAAAAATCTGGCGCTAAAGTGATCATCATTCCCAAAAACTAAAAGTCCACAGATTTGTCATTAGTTACTTATTCAAAGATGAATCTTCTTCTTTCCCACCGTTATTCTTACATTAAGGGGTCGGTTGCCTGATGCGTCATCTCCAGTGCCTTCTAATCGAAGGCATCATCAGGCATGATTTATTGTTTGGCAGTGGGCCTCGCCTTTTACTAAAAAGTACGACTGTAAGGCAGCAGTTTCCACAGTTACTGGCGGTGCACCTAGCCTTTTACTAAAACGTACGACTGCAAGGCAGCAGTTTCCACAGTTACTGGCGGTGCACCTAGCCTTTTACTAAAACGTACCACTGCAAGGCAGCAGTTTCCACAGTTACTGGCGGTGCACCTAGCCTTTTACTAAAACGTACCACTGCAAGGCAGCAGTTTCCACAGTTACTGGCGGTGCACCCTAGCCTTTACTAAAACGTACGACTGCAAGGCAGCACCGTTTCAGTTTAACTGGCGGTGCACCTAGCCTTTTACTAAAACGTACGACTGCAAGGCAGCAGTTTCCATAGTTACTGGCGGTGCACCTAGCCTTTTACTAAAAAGTACGACTGCAAGGCAGCAGTTTCCACAGTTACTGGCGGTGCACCTAGCCTTTTACTAAAAAGTACGACTGAAAGCACCAGCTGTCCTTTTAGTCGCCTTTTACGACACACAGAACCTACAGTAGTAGTATTCTTACACCCCTACCACAGGATCATTTAATTCAATGATCAATCTTATAATCTAATTGCCTTCGAAAAGAATATCGTAAAAAGCTATCCACTCCACACTTTCCGGCTTCCGAAAGGCCAAGAGGTATCATTAGCAAATCTGCAGGGCAACAGAGGACAGTCAGTACCTACGCTAGAGAGCAATTAACCAGCATGTGTTGCCCGAGGGCTGACTTGAACTTTCCAGCCGCCCAGCTTCTTTCGCACTGATAGGTAGGTGTGTCTGCTCTCAAGTTTATGGCTTTTTCGTTTTCGTAATTTTGTCTGTTTTAATTAAATATAGATCGTCTTTCTAGCCTGGCAATTAAGACGAGTGTGGTACAAGAGCATTGGTGATTTGAATACACACGCACACACAAATACCTACACACATTAAGCTACAAACGTCCTTCAATATCCAATTCGCTCTACCTCGGAATTAATATATTTTCATATATGTTAACCGGTGGGGAATTTTTAAGTTGATAATAATTTCGTCCTCTCGTGGATTCGAACCAGTGCACAGAGGAGAAATCAGCACTTCAGTGTCGTTATATATATATATATATATATATATATATATATATATATATATATATACATGCATATTTGTGTACGTGGCAGTGTTTGTGTGTATTTGTATGAATATATTCATGTGTACATTTTAGTTTTGTCACTTTTACCCTTTTTTTAGTTATACATACTTTGTCTTTTCAACGTTGAAATTAGGACAATTGTGGTTTAGGTGGTAAAGGAGTGTTGGTAATTTTTCTAGTAATAAAAAATGAAAATAAATTTATATGTATGTATATATAATATAATATATACAAATATATAAATTCATTTTTAAATAAACTTATATATATGTGTGTGCAAATTTATTTATTTATTACTAGAAAATTACCAACATTCCTTTACTACCTAAACCACAATTGTCCTAAATTCAATGTTAAAAAAGACAAAGTATGTATAATTAAAAGGGTCAAAATGACAAAACTAAAATGTAAACAAATATATTCATACAAATACACACACAAACACGGCCGCATACACACATGCATATATATGTGTGTATTCACTTGTTGGCCTGGTCGGTAACTCACTGAAGTCCTGACTTCTCCTCTGTGCGCTGGTTCGAATCCACGTGGTTTGTTTGTATATATATATATATATATATATATATATATATATATCGAGCTACAAATATCCTTTAATATCTAATTCGCTCTAACTCGGAATGAATATATTTTCATATATGTTTAACTGAAGGAGAATTTTTTAGTCGATAAGAGATTTGTCGACCTTATCGACTAAAAAATTCCCCTTCGATTAAACATATATGAAAATATATTCATTCGAGGTAGAGCGAATTAGATTTAAAGGACATTTGTAGCTCGATGTATGTATATGAATCACGTAATGTGATATGACTATATATATATATATATATATATATATATATATATATATATATATATATCATACATATATATGTACACAAACAAACAAACAAAAACAAACCACAAACATCCTCCACAAACAATCAGTGTTAGCCTGTAACCCTTTGTACCCCCTCCCCCTTTCCATGGCACCCTGGTCCCAAGCTCATCCCGCTGACCAAGTGACGTCCCCTTGGGGCCAGAGAGGTAAGGCAGCTCCACCCTTTCCCTTCCCCCAAAATGGGACTACGGGCTAATTACTTCACTAAGGTTCCCGATGAAGATTTAAATATTCAGATTTTTTTTAATAACGAAGAAGGCTTCGCGTCAGGGGAAAAAAATTGGGAAAAACGGGAATCCGGAATCACAGATAATATCTTTTCATATCGCTGTCACAGATCTAAGGAAGATGAAGATGTTCTTAATCATTCATCAATGTTTTATAGATATGTACAATAAAGTGATCTGAATTGAACATATGATAAATCTAAAATACAGTAGCATTTACGAATGGAGTTAAAGGACGGAAAATAACTCTGAAGAGAAGGAATTGTCATTATTTTTTCGTCCGCTTTGCAAGACCTTCAAGTTTCCATACACTGAAGTACTCAAGAGATTCAGCCATGAGGACAACCTTCACTTAGGGTCACTAACAACTATGACCTCCCAGTACCTCTGTTTTCACATATTTCTAATACGCTTTCCAATAGAATTCGCGAATCCAAATAGTGTAATGACATCAAAATGTGACTATGGGTGTGCGGCTATGAAAGACTTCTGCATTTATTAATATTATTATTATCATATAGAATCCACTGGTCACTCTTTACCAGATACGAATGTTAATTTAATTGCCACAATGGCCTCTTAGCGTCTCGAATTCTTCACATTTCTCGGATACGCTTTTCACTGCAAAAACTTAGATCCAAAAGCAAGAAATATGAAGCAATACTTATGTCCGGTAGCGGGAATCGAACCCATATTCCAGGAAATTCTCTCTCTCTCTCTCTCTCTCTCTCTCTCTCTCTCTCTCTCTCTCTCATACATACACACACACACAACCAATATATATAGATATTTTATATGTAGCTATATATCATATATATATATATATATATATATATATATATATATATATATATAATATATATATATATATATGATATACACACACACGATTTAAGCTATAAATGTTATTTAATATCTAATTCACTCTACCTCAGAATTAATATATTTTCATATATATTCCCCTTCAGTTAACACATATGAAAATATATTAATTCTGAGGTAGAGCGAATTAGATATTAAACGGGATTTGTAGCTTAATGCGTATATATGAATCACGGTGATGTGATCAGACTCATATATGGAATATGATATATACTACTAGGTTAAAATCACATTAAAACTGATATTTTTGCATTTTACTCATTCAAGGCGATTCATTTCAATGACAGTTAGGGAGCAAATGACTACATTTGAGAGAAACAAAAATGTAGGATAATATAAGCTCAACTGTCTGTCCTGAAACTGCACCTAAAAAGATCATCTTTAAACTGCAAATGTTCCTTGCTGACACTTGTGACCTCACCCTGGAATTTTACACTTCTCATATACTCGTTCAGCGTATGTTCTTGAATCCTGGCCAAGGAGGAGATAAGTCCTTATCTTCATTTTTGACCCCTGGAAACGTTATCCATATTCACTTCTGCTTCAGCCTAACTATACAATTGTTTTGAAGCAGAAAAATTAAATCATGCCCCACTAAGTAATTCGGTTCAGGTATTTGGCTAAGGAATAAAAATGTAAATATTTCTTTTGTTAAATTAAATGAGCTGGTGCCATCAATAGAATTTACAATGGAAATATTAAATGCCTGTAGACTATAATGTTTGGATTGTCTAATAAACTGCAGTCATAACTGTTTAAATATATTATAAACGAATACCTACCAATATCTCTGCATATGTGCATATATGCATTCTTATACTGACCACAGCAAGAATGACAGGAAATCAGTTTTCACATCCATTGCTCTTTAAAAGCAATACATGCACGCAGCCTTGATCATACTGAGGATGAAGCGCCTCAGTGGCGTGGTTGGTTTGGTGTTTGCTTCTCACCTCGGTGGTCGCGGGTTCGATTCCCGGCCATTCCACTGAGGAGTGAGAGATGTGTATTTCTGGTGATAGAAGTTCACTCTCGACGTGGTTCGGAAGTCACGTAAAGCCGTTGGTCCCGTTGCTGAATAACCACTGGTTCCATGCAACGTAAAAGCACCATACAAACAATACTGAGGATGAAACATCAGCAATCATGAATACTGACAAGAAACTCGAGCATCTCGTTACCATACACAATTAGACGATGAAGTAAGAGAGAGGCAAAAAGACTTTTTATGATAACAGAAGCGAAACATTCAACATAATACAAAAAAACCTGCTTGTACTACCATACAGTAATCATTTTAAAGATATTGCCCATTTCCTTACGAAATTAAGAATTCATGGCGCACTAAGGAACAAAAGCACAATGGAATCTACCCTATAAGGAAATCTCTAGATAATACTGATGATGGATGTGTGAGTCGAGTGAAAATTTGTATATTGGTCAAACTGAAAAAACTCATTGTAGAGTCGAATAAACAGCACTAGCACTGAAAATTTATGAGAAATTCACAAAAAAATTCAATTTACGTTCATACTAGTGAATACAATCATGATATCAAATTAGAACGGTGCTAAAAAAGATGTTTTACACCGATATTGCGTTAAGAAACATGACTGAAGCAAGATTTATATATTATATAAAAAAAAGTTGGTATGAATACGAACACAAGGTTAGGAATAAATAAACTAGGTCCACTTATTTAGAGAACACACACACACACACACATATATATATATATATATATATATATATATATATATATATATATATATATATATATGTGTGTGTGTGTGTGTGTGTGTGTGTGTGTGTGTGTGTGTGTGTGTGTGTAAATAACTCTAAGTAAGGTAGTAGTAAGTCTGGTCTTAAAGAGGAACGGTGCGATTTCACTTGCATGGGAAATATCATTATTAAATGGAGTACTGTTCGATATCATGAAGGTAATTAGTGCTCTCTTTCTCTCTTACCCGCAAGGTATCCGAATGGGATTGTCTTCCGAAGGGTGTTTTTTGTTTTTTACCCTCCCGTGTAACTAGAGAGAGAGAGAGAGAGAGAGAGAGAGAGAGAGAGAGAGAGAGAGAGAGAGAGAGAGTCAAATTGTGGGGGTCAGGTCTGATCCGAAATCTATACACCTGAATCAGATAAGAATTCTGATGACCTCAGCCACCGCAACTTCCAATTATTCATTATATCTCCTCCATAGTTTACAAATAAAGAAATATTCCGTTTGATACAAAAATTGCCATAAGATCTCGAAGAATGCTTGGCAAGTATGCCATAAAAGAAAGAAGAATAAAAAAAAAGCTACAAGATCAGGGCCAACTTTAACTTTAAATGAAAAAAAAAACTAATGAGGCTAGAGGGCTGCAATTTGGTATGTTTGATGATTGGATGGTGAATGATCAACATACCAATTTGAAGAGTCTTATAGCTTCGGTAGTTTTTAAGGTCTGTGGACGGACGTACAGACAAAAAGCCATCGCAACAATTCTTTTCTTATTTTACAGAACATTAAAAGTCAATCATAAAACATGAGAGTTGCAAAAGACAAAAGGATTTTCAACTGGCTAAAGCAGTGGTTTCCAGCCTTTTCTAATTCTCGCCCCCCTCATTTAAAAGTACATTCTCTGTCCCTCCCCCCACCCTTAACTCCTTAAATACTGTAATTTACTGGCATAGTCGGCATGTCAAGAATTCACAATATTATATATATATATATATATATATATATATATATATATATATGTATATAGTATATATATATATATATATATATATACACACACATATGTATATGTATATATGTATATATGTATATATATATAATATATATATATATATATATATATATATATATATATATATATATTATATTATATATACATACAATACATACACTAATTCCTTAATATAGAATTTGAAATAGTTTATATAACTAGACAACTAAATTTCATATCTATATCTGAAATATTTTCTCAGTATATTGAAATTCTGAATTCCATCGTAATTAATAGTTGTCAGATATAACTATCCCCTTCATCAAGCATTGGCGCCCCCCCCCCCCCCCACGCCACTGGCACGCCCTTCGAGCTCCCCCAGGGGGGGGGGGCACCCCACAGGTTGGGAACCACTGGGCTAAAGTAATGATAACAGATTACATAGATTTACATAGATGTTTATATGGTAAAAAAATTGAACACTGGACAATTAGCCTTGATTTATCGTAACACCCACCCTACTATACATAGATACAAGTGAATGCGTTTCTCACGCAACTGAATGACAGGGAGCTGCAGGCACATCTGCATTTCTAGAACGCTGCAGTTGTATTTGGTGGAAATATAACCAAAAGCATAGGAGACAGCGTTTCACAAACCTAACTGTAAGAAGCTGAAATATCCCAGCGGTTGAATGTAACAAGAACAAACTCATACCAAATGAAATATTTCAGTTGTACCCGATCCACTGAATGGCACGAATAACACAAGCTACTTAAGACAGCAAAGATACACTATAGTTGATTCACATCAACCGTGCATTTGATGTCTAGGCCAGTCCCTTACGATGCTCCTGATTGGCTATTGATAAGCCAATCACAGGGCTGGAAACTCTCAATCTCTCTCGGGTGTTCACATGGGTAGGATCTATGTTCCAGCTCTCCTGAGGGATACGTCTTTCAAAAGTATCCCTCAGGAGAGGTGGCATATACATCCTACCTATGTGATCTCTAGAGAGATATTGAGAGTTTCCAGTCCTGTGATTGGGTTACCAACGGCCAATCAGGAGCGTCATAAGGGACTGGCCCAGACAGCAAATGCACAGTTTATGTGAATCTACTATAGCTTAGATGCAGTGGGATTAAAATTAAATATATACTCAGAGTGAAAGCAGAAACCTTTTCGACGTACAACACTTTACAGAAAAATTACAAGACCAAAGCTTATAAGACAAAAGGAAATACGGCTAAACGCAAAATATGTAGCCTATAATCAACTGGAAGTTTTATGACGCAAACAAACCCACTAACCTATTCGGCATCATATTCAACTTGAAAAACAAAAAAAGAACCAACTTCTCGATACGCTCGAACTTTTTTTTTTTTTTTTAACCAGCCTATTAATGCAAATCTCGGTTCGAGTGAGAAATACGTGACAAAGCGCCCTTTCATCGGGAATAAAAAGAATTTATTAAGCTTTTCGGAACTCGACGAAGAACGACAAGTATCTATTCGAGTTCCTGCATACTTACATAACACTGTCTGATCTCCATATAACTTTCTGAATCTGAAATAGACCCTTCACCGTATTGTAACAGTTGTACAGTTGTTATAACTTTGCTCTCTCTCTCTCTCTCTCTCTCTCTCTCTCTCTCGCTCTCTCTCTCTCTCTCTATATATATATATATATATATATATATACTATATATATATAATTATATATATATATATATATATATAATATATAGTACTGGTAATCTCTTAGCAACAAGAAGATATAGTAATTCAGTTGTATTCCACATAGGAAAATGAAAAAAGGTATATCTCAGAAAATGCCCAACAGTTTCGTCCTCCAATGGACCTCTTCTTGGAGCGTTTATTAAGGAAAGAGATAAAGTTTACAGTGCATGCGGCCAAGAAAGGCCTAAAATGTTTTTAAACATACAGTTACCAAAAACTAGCAGTTTGAGCTACAAACTATTCAGCAGTAAAATAACAATAAAACAAGAACAGCAGTTGAGCAAATGAAAAATACCAAAATATCTAACGAGGTAATACATCCATTTGAAACAGCATAACATACAGTACATATTAACAAGCCTATACTATATGATAGTTAATGGATAACATTATCCAATTTGTACTGACGTTTCATGACATGTAAGATAAAAGGATCTAATTTATACAAACCAGGCGATAAATTAAAATTTTTTCCTTTGCTGTGAACAATGCAAGCTGTTTCTATCAAATTTCTTTCAATAAAACCTGTGCTCTTAAACAAAATCTTTGACCCGAGCCAGTCAATCGGTGCATTACATAAACTACTATGAACACATAAAGCATTGCTCGTATTATTGTTCGTATATTATATTTATGATTTAAAATACGTTTTTTCGAGTGTCTTCCCAGATTGTCCTATATAAAAACTACCGCACTTGCATGGGAGTCATATATAAGATCCCATGCAAGTGCGGTAGTTTTTATATAGGACAATCTGGGAAGACACTCGAAAAACGCATTTTAAATCATAAATATAATATACGAACAAATAATACGAGCAATGCTTTATGTGTTCATAGTAGTTTATGTAATGCACCGATTGACTGGCTCGGGTCAAAGATTTTGTTTAAGAGCACAGGTTTTATTGAAAGAAATTTTGATAGAAACAGCTTGCATTGTTCACAGCAAAGGAAAAAAATTTTAATTTATCGCCTGGTTTGTATAAATTAGATCCTTTTATCTTACATGTCATGAAACGTCAGTACAAATTGGATAATGTTATCCATTAACTATCATATAGTATAGGCTTGTTAATATGTACTGTATGTTATGCTGTTTCAAATGGATGTATTACCTCGTTAGATATTTTGGTATTTTTCATTTGCTCAACTGCTGTTCTTGTTTTATTGTTATTTTACTGCTGAATAGTTTGTAGCTCAAACTGCTAGTTTTTGGTAACTGTATGTTTAAAAACATTTTAGGCCTTTCTTGGCCGCATGCACTGTAAACTTTATCTCTTTCCTTAATAAACGCTCCAAGAAGAGGTCCATTGGAGGACGAAACTGTTGGGCATTTTCTGAGATATACCTTTTTTCATTTTCCTATGTGGAATACACTAGATATATATATATATATATATTATATATATATATATATATATTTCTCTCTCTCTCTCTCTTCTCTCCATATATATACATATAAATATATCTCTCTTTATAAATATTTACACATATATAGTGTATGTGTGGAGAGAGAGAGAGAGAGAGAGAGAGAGAGAGAGAGAGAGAGAGAGAGAGAGAGAGAGAGTCTCTCTCTTTCTCTCTTTACTGACGGCATTCACTTATCTTCTCAATCTCCTCATATTTTTGTGGTAAATGCTTATCACTAAAAGTCTTGAATCCGAGGAAAGTAATAAATAAAATGGACTCAACTTATTTCCCATAGAATTAGATGCCAAATCGTGATAGCTCTAAGGCTATAATTCTTTACCCAAATTTCCTACAGCCTATACTTCACAAATGAACGATAGGTTGAACTATCGGACTAATTTTTCGTTCATCAGCTACGACATATTAGGGAAAGTAGTCGTTTCCTTCTAGAACTGAAAACAGAAGGATTCCTAATTCAATTAATATATGGATGCAAAACTGTTCTTGTATTTTTTTTCTCGCAAATTGGTGTCTACATGCCGGTATTCAATTAAGTAAGCCTAAGGTCCGAGGGTGTATGTGATATTCGAAAACATATGACACAACTTGCGCAAGCGGACTAATAAGGACTAGTGTCACCCTCTCTCTCTCTCTCTCTCTCTCTCTCTCTCTCTCTCTCTCTCAACTGGCTATGCACGCAAGTATACACCAGTATATACACACCTACGTAGGGCCCGTGAGTAACTGTGATTATATCCATACGCACTCGGTCTAGACATACCTGGACCATGCATACGTACAGGATACACATACAGCATTTGCACAACGGTGAACGAATAGAACTTGTCACCATATCTCTCTCTCTCTCTCCCCTTCCCACACGGCGGGTATCTGACTGAATGCGCAGCCTACCACCATAATTCATCATTGAGGATTCGACGTTGAAAGGCTCCGGCCGGGAGCCGGAGAAGGCCTCCCTCACTCCCCCCACCCCCCCTCCCTCCCTCCCTCATTTCTCGACCCCTGTCCAAAGTCTTCAAAACAAACAAGCTGTTATTTCACAAGACGCAGAAGGACAAAATTCTCGGCGAATTAAGAGGGATGACAAGGAGGAGTTACGAGGATACGGGTGATATCACCTCGTTTTCTCTGGTCTGGCTTTTCTTTGCTGACGCCGGTCTGAGGAGGTTTGTAAGGAGAAATGTACCGGTGCTGCTAAGGGAAATATTATGATTTGTTTGAGTAATTCTCATATCAAAATCTCCTTCAATTGAATCGAATCGTATCAGGATTTTAGGCTAAAGACCAAGCACTGGGATCTATGAGGTCATTCAGCGCTGAAAGGGAAATTGACAGTATAAGCCTTGAAAGGTGTAACAGGAAGAAAACCTCGCAGTTTTTTTTTTCTTTTATTAGAGAGAATATACAATATTTTACAATTTTAACAGAATTACATTCAGAATGTTATCCAAGTTGACTTAAATTTACTAGAATTTAACAAAAATCTTATCTTGTACTTTTTACAAATAATCTATGTATTTTAATGTAAATATTTTTCTGTAGTTACCCATAGAAGATATTATCAGTATATAAAATTTTATTATCCTTGATTTTATAAACAACCTTATACCATCTTTTTCATCTTTATTCCTGCTTTGTGGGATAACAAGATACCAACAACAGTCACAAAACCTCAAAGCAGTTGCACTATGAATCTATTGTCAGAAGAGGGTGGCAAGTAAGATGGATGAAAGAGAATATGATTGGAGGTACAGTAAAAGGAACGAAAAGATTTGCAGCTAAGGGCCGAAGGCACGCTGCAAAGAACCTTAAGGTTAATGCCAACAGTGCACCGCATGAGTGGCACTGACGGCACTAACCTGCTACGGGGAAAATCTCCTCGAGAACATCCTAGAAAAATGGAAATATTCCAAATTTATGGCTTTTGGTTTATCAGAGGTGAAAGCTGCCCTATACACTGACCTACATTTGGAACTCCTAACTACCATCACATTTCCATTTCTTATTGTCTTTATTTGTTTGTTTGAATGGTGCTTTTACGTTCCATGGAACCAGTGGTTATTCAGCAACGGGACCAACGGCTTTACGTGACTTCCGAACCACGTCGAGTGTGAACTTCTATCACCAGAAGTACACATCTCTCGCTCCTCAATGGAATGGCCGAGAATCGAACCCGCGACCACCTAGGAGGGACGCCAACACCATACCAACCACGCCACTGAGGCGCTCATTTTTAAATGTCGAGGTAATTCATGTCTCGCGCGATATCAAGTTTTGGCATCATTAAGGGCTATTTTGAAGTCGCGGGTCATTGGGAAAGACATCCGTTCAAAATTTTATCATGCTAATATAAACTTTTATAACTTAGTAGATGATTAGGTCTATTTACTCACTGAATTGGTGTCATATCACATATTGGGTTTTTACCGCAAGAAATGTATAGATGGGGGTCTATTATCTGAGGGAATCAGAATGATTACATGCATACTATGTGAAATTTCAGTTGATGACATTTTCGTAACAAATATGAAGTGAGAATAATAATAATAATAATAATAATAATAATAATAATAATAATAATAATAATAATAATAATAATAATAATAATAATAATCAAAAACGACTAAGAAAGCATATTGTGCCTCTTTCGAAAACTGAAGTGCCTACGTACAGATGATCTTAAGAGTGCTGAAACACAGAAGTGGTCTCATCAATTCTAAAACATTTTAATTTCAAAACTGGCGGTGGCCGTGTGAACGCTGATGCTCTACTTCCCCCCCCCCCCCCCCACCCCCTCTCTCTGTCTCTCTGTCTCTCTCTCTCTCTCTCTGTCTCCAGATAGCCGACGCCCCTACGGATGTTTCCGACTATGGCACCCATGCAGTTCAAGCAGGAGCAACTTCGCAAGTTCGAAGATCAAGGAGGTTGGCGCAACCAGAGTCAAAGTATATAGGGTCTGCTCACGAGGCGGTACTAAAACCTATCCCCGCCCCTTGTGAAACGGCATCAGTTACAAAAGGACTATATCTTTATGAAACTATATTTACGATAACATTTTCATATAACTATTTTTCCGATGCCGTTTTTTTTTATATAAATTTTCCTTTTATTGCATGTTGCCGTATAAAACGTTAAAGTACAAAGAATGCTCTTTCAAATGATATATGGCACATTACAATTCCGATCACTTTCAAACCCACAAGCGCGCACAGAAAAAAATATCTACGCACAGAAAAATGTGCAATTACTTCATCCGTCAACCTACATACATTCACGTTTCGTAGCGTATCTGACTAAGGGATAATGTTAGAAAGAATCTGAAAAATGGATTAGAAAGCTGATACAATTTACTATATAATGCATAAATAAAATTGATAGGTGTTCTCAGAAATTTTCGAGGAATTCTAGGTCAAAGACGGACCAAAATTTTTAAATTTTATGTAAATATTTACCACATTTTTCTTACATAATTTTTCATCTTATTACATTTCGCCATATACCATGTAAAAGTACAAAAATATCCTTTCAATTGGTACATTACAATTACATCTATTTTCAAACCCATAATCGCGCACAGAAAAATTATCTACGCACGCAAAAATTATAAAAAATTAAGACGTTCGTGGGAGATCTGAAACCTAGCCCCGCCCCTTGTGAAACGTCATCAGATACATCCAGCCAGACTGACGAATACCTTTTTGTACTTTTTCCGAAAATATTATAATCGTCCGAGGCATCCATAATTATTACCTTTATGTATACAGTTTGTGTTATATGTAAACTTATGTGTTCGGAAGTATATTTGTGTGATATGAAGTGCTAATGAGAAATTTGCTGAAAACGTGTTCCCTGTATCATTTTCTTCATCATTTATTCCTTTGATACCTTATATCGTGTAAGATGTAATTCTTATACTTTTGATATTGTTTTCTTTTTTGTGGTCAAGTCGTGCAAATGCAACTGCCATTTTTTACACTGCCTGTATCCACATTTTCTTTGTATTTACTGCATAACAATACGAATTCATAATAAGATTTGGAAAATATCATTAATCTATCTTTCTAACCTTTAGCATAAAAAAAGTTGCTTTTCAAAGTGGGGTATGAACACAGTGACAGAACTAAATGCATTTCTTAAGAATTATTTAAAATCTTGATAATATTACTGAGAGAGAGAGAGAGAGAGAGAGAGAGAGAGAGAGAGAGAGAGAGAGAGAGATTGTCATGTTATAAAAAATGGACTTGAAGAGAATACGGCAAACCAGTATATAGGTAAGTAAATAAATAAGTAAAGAATAATCATATGAAGAAAGCTGAAGTAGCTGTGTGTTCAAACCGGTACATTTTATGTGCAATAAAACAAGGCTTGGTGACTAAATGAGAGAATGGGTATTAAAAAAATCAAACGTGACCTCTGTACAGATTTTATCATCAAGATTTTATCAAAAACACCATGCGATATGGATTAATTGTATAAAAACTAAGCGTTCTTTAAGTAATTCAATGGAGAAGCACTGGAAGTGTTACTCTTGTGACGTCACAGTAGTACCTCCGCCCCCACTGCCGAGTTGAGCAGACCCTATATACTTTGACTCTGGGCGCAACTGCCGATTGAATTTGGAATCGCGTAACTACACCCGAACCAGCACTTCGATGAAGGGCTGTTATCTTCTCGCCCCGCCCACCTTTTTAGATGCTCTTCAGAAGGAAACTACCTACTCACTTAACATTTTAACATCAACACTGAACGATGTTCGTAAGTCTATGATTGTTTTACATAGTAATATACTCTATTCTATAATTGTGGATTTTTATGACTCATTATTATTATTATATTATGAATGATTCAGAAGATAAACCCTATTCTTATGGAATTCATAATTCCAAAAATTATTATATTACTATTATTTGTTTTTATTTATTTATTAATTTTAGTCTATCACAGTCATCCAATTCGACTGGTGGTTTTCATAGTGTGGGGTTCCTTGTTACATCCTGCCTCCTTAAGAATCCATCATTTTTCTCACTACGTGCTCTGTTGGTAGCAGCACACTCTTCTGCATGAGTCCTGGAGCTATCTCGGCATCTAGTTTTTCAAGGTTCCTTTTCAGGGATCTTGGGTTCGTGCCTAGTGTCCCTATGATTATGGGTACAATGTCCAATGGCATATCCCATATTCTTCTAATTTCTATTTTTAGCTAAAGTCTTGATACTTTATCAATTTTTCTTTCTTCTTTCACATATACTACTCTGGCGTCCCATGGTATGGCGACATCAATGAGTGATACTTTCATGATTTTGTCAATCAACGTCACGTCTAGTCTAATGGCACATGTTACCCTATCTGTTCTGATACCGCCATTACCCTATCTGTTCTGATACCATAGTCCCAGTGGATCTTTGCCTGATCATTTTCTATCACTCCGTCAGGTTAGTGTTCTTACCACTTATTACTGCGAGCTATACTCTTGTTTTTTTCCATCTGTCCATCCGCCTGTGGTGTTTGCATTTGGTAACACTGCGTCCGGGGCTTTAGATAGTTACGCTATGTGTAAGTTTTGGGTATTTAAAAGGATATCTGGGTGTACATTTGCAACTGAAAAGTATTTTAGTAATTTACTGTATGTGAATAGTTTATTATTATTGTTGTTGAATGTACGCTGAATGTAACTATCCAAAGCCCGGGACGCAGTGTTACCATACGCAAACACCTCAGGCGGGTGGACAGATAAAAAAAAAAAAAAACGAATATAGTTGGTGTTTCTTGCACAGGCTACCGTGGAGAACTTTTGCTCCTTAATCATGCCTCTTTGTACTGTCTCTGCGCAAGTGCCGGACTTTCGCTTGCTATTATCATAATCATTCAGAAGCTGAACCCTATGGAAAAAGTCCACAGCGGCCACTGACCTGGATTTCAAATCTCCAAAGAACATGGTGTTCATTCGATAGAAGCAACAGAGGTTGACAGATGACACAGAAAGATGATGCGATCAGTCATCAGAACAGATAAAATAAATGAACAAATAAATAAGTAAACAGGTAAACATGTAAGGAAATTATAAGATACGTACTAGTACCAGTCATTTCACTTTGATTTATTTTTACTCATAGTGGGCACAACTACTTCCTTTAACGGAAAAGATGGCAAATTCCTGAATACGCGATGTTAGAAACAAAAAATTAAAAAAATTAAAAAAATAACTTCCTCGCCACGGTTGGTGATCCTGAAATACATTATCATTAACAATATTCCCTTTCAGGTGTGCGTAGTTCTGCTTTTGTCCTTTTGATTCTAAAAGGTGACCAGTCAATGGGAAATTATATAATTATATGTATTTTATATATATATATATATATATATATATATATATATATATATATAATGAGTACGCTTGCCTATGGTGCAGATAAGCTTTGATTCAGGTGTCCTGCATTTGATTCGTCAAATTCCACTTTTGTTCTCCCAGGAAGCGACTCGGCTGTCTTAAGGTGCGTCTACAAGGTCAAACAATGTCCGACGGACAAACATTGTTATCAATTAACAATTGTCTGCCGGTCTGTTCCTCGTGAGTAGAGTAAAAAAAACAGTGGTATACAGCCTCATCTGGTACCACTGTTTGTTGCCAGGTCTACTTCCATCGTTTCGCCGCTTATGACGTCATTCTGCTTCCCCTATGATATGGTAACAATGTCTGTCCGTCGGACAATGTTTGACCATGTGGATGCACCTTTAGTCTAATGACCAAGACATGGTCCGATCGGGGCATTTGGATGCAGCTCACATGTTGGTGATGGAGTTTTTCTTTATCATGTCATGGAACGTTTTGGTCCAGATAAAACAGGCTTTCTGGGCAGGAAATGGAAATATACAGACCTAGGAATGAATAAGTTTTAGTGTTGTCTGATCACACTCCCCTGTCATTTATACAGCGGATGAAAAATCATAATCAAAGACTGACCAGGTGGTCTTTGTGCTTGCAACAGTATAACTTAAAAGTTGAGCACATATCTGGTAAGAACAATGCAGTTGTAGATTATTTATCCCGTTGTGAATCCTTGATTTCAACCCCGGGATAACTAATCTGCTGGGGGAAAGAATCTTATGCTGTGGGTTTCGTAATGCAACTATGGTTTTGGTAATACAATTAATTCCCCTCAGAAACTGTGTATAATGTTGTAAAATGTATATTTTTATGTTCAGTCCCATACGTAAGGCAGAGAGAAAGAGAAAGAAGCATAAGATACCAAAGAGAGGTTGCTCTGTTCAAGCAAAAGTTGTTATTCAACCCCTTGAAAATAAATGAGTTAAGCTTATTTTCTATTGCCTACCATCCCGTTCAGGATGCAGCCGAGCAGAAAATTCCTATAGAAGGATGATGTAACAATTACTCGAGATTGCATTAGATAATTCTGGAATTTTCTATACAGTGATATTTCATTTTTTATTTTTATAATTGTAGATCCTTTAGCTATGAAAGTGTCTAACAGCACTGATAAATTAACTCTTATCTCTTTCAATCTGTCAAAAGAGGGTTTGTTGACTCGTAATTGTTAGTTGTGAATTGAAAAATTCCATGAAGTCACTGAGATGACGGAATATGTTTTTGTCTCGAACTTTTAATCTCAACCAGCCCCCTTACGCCCATATACACAGATAAATAGAAGGCATTCATTCTACTTTGAGACTTAGCTACATGCGTAAGAGAGGCCAATCTCTCTCTCTCTCTCTCTCTCTCTCTCTCTCTCTCTCTCCATATTTTGAGATTGGTCACTCAATAGGTTTAATTTCTTAGCAACGTATTAGTTTATGGAATCTGGACATACGTAGTGTTATTATTTTTGTGTGGTGCTACAAAAGTGCTGAAAAAGTAACAGGCCTTCTTTTTGAGTGAAACTGTAGTGGTAAAAGGTATGGTGTTTTTATAAATTCTAAGTGCACTCAGAACAATTTATGTATTCCAGTTTTGCACATTGAACATTTTTTTTTTCATTTGTCTTTGATTCTTTTTAAGTGTTTATGCAGTATATATATATAATGTTTGTACTGTCATTGCTATTAGTGCTTTTCCATACTATTCTAGGTTTTTGTATTCTTATTTTGTTTAATTAATTTGAATATTTCTTAAAGCATAATTGTTTTGATCTAACACTTGTGAATTAATCTGAATTTGAATTTAATTAATTTTACTTGAATAATAAATTTTTTTGCTTTAATTTTCTTGATAAAATTTGATTTAATTTTGTGTAATGATTAATTCAAGAATCAATTAAGCTTTTGTTTTTAAGTAATAGCAAAGTAATCAGAGACTGTGAATTTCACTTATAACTTTTGAATTATAGATTTTAGTATTCAAAGTTTTAACGAGATATTTTCTTTACTACCAGTATACATTTTAACTTTGTTTAGGTAAAAATATAAAGTGGTGATTACTTTTAAAATTGTTGAAGGAGTGATGCCCTTTAAGATTACATCACACCTATTTTAATGAACTTAGTCTGATTTTTTTTTTCATTATTAATAAATTCTATAAGAGATCACTGTTACCTTAAGAGTATTCAGTCATTTTGTATTTGTGAGGAAGGTTCAGGCATCTGGCTGTTGTGAGGTAACTAATAACCAGGTACTTGGCCAAGCAGTGCACCAAGTATAAATGGTGTCCCAGATCCGAGATTAAGTGTCTCTTGCTCTAACAAGTACAAATAGTAAGTGAGTAACCAGATGCTTGGCACTTCGTCACAATATATATATATATATATATATATATATATATATATATATATATATATATATATATATATATATCCCAGATCCGAGATTAAGTGTCTCTTGCTCTTACAAGTACAAATGGTAAGTGAGTAACCAGATGCTTGGGACTTCGTCACAATATATATATATATATATATATATATATATATATACATATATATATATATATATACATATATATATATATATATATACATATATATATATATACATACATATATATATATATATATATATATATATATATACCACGTGAATATTAAATCTTTGAGAAATTCTGAATATTCTAAAAATGCTAAAACATTTATTATAAGTTACCATGGTAAGATAGGCTTATTTTGACCCGAGTTAAAAAGTATCTAAATTTAGCCACTATATTCATGACATACTCTTAGCCTTTCAACTGCTGGGTTCAAATCATGTCTGGGCAAAATGAAGCCTCACTTGTTTTCTTTTGGATTTCTAAACCTACAGCGAAGAGCGTATCCAAAAAGTTTTGGAAATTCATAATTTAATACATTATATACACACGCATATGTATGTATATATATATATATATATATATATATATATATAGTTATTATATATTAGAGTTAAATCTATATTTAAGTTTGTGACCGTGTGATATCCGATAATCCTGCATTAACTCTTTGATTTTTACCCTTTCGACAATTAACCATCTGGTATTCTTGATCTTTCTGTTTACCCGATAACTTTCTTTCTTACTGTATTTCATTCGCTCCTTGACAATGTCTTAGTAAAGCCGAAAGCGCTTGGATTTCTGCCTATCATTTTCCTGTGGTATTCGTTATATATATATATATATATTATATATATATATATATATATATATTTCAATGTACGTATATATATCTATATGTATGGCTTATTACCACACATATATACATAGCTATATACATATTTATAATTATAAATATACATTATATGTGCGTGTATATAATGCATTTAAAGTCTTGTCTCTATAGAGGAGTACGTACTACCGAGTAACCAACCGCATGCATTTGACGAATCCAATCTAATCCCATTCCACATACACAGACAGACAGACAGACAGACACAAACACACACACACACAGCCCCTCAAACCGAGTCGGTACTGAATATTAACCGCGTAATGGTGTAATGCCCACGTTGATAATGGAATGAATGACAGGGTAATCAGGCTTTTCCCAACAGGTGCACGCGCAAATGAACACAAAATGCCGGGTAGTCCTTTCCCAAACATTTTTTACGACCTTGTCGAGATCATGAAGGGCCGTGTACTCCAGGAAGAAAAGCGGGGAGGAGGAGGAGGAGGAGGAGGATGAGAGAGAGAAAAAAAAAAGAGAAAGGGGGTTAGGGGCATGGAGTGCTGGGAAATGAAGGAATCATAGACTTAAGTGATACATTTAATCCAGTAATAAATCATGGCAATTAAGGGTGAAACTGAAGTAGGGCTCAGAGGGGTGTGGGAAAGTCAAGTGTATCTCTCTCTCTCTCTCTCTCTCTCTCTCTCTCTCTCTCTCTCTCTCTCTCCCAGACTTCCCTAAACCACTACCCTCATCGCGGTCATGTTGCTTAACCTACAGCGTATAAAAATAGGCCTAGGAGTGAGGGTGCCCCACCTCCGGACCTACCTACCACCCCTCCTATCTCATAGTAAGGGTGGATACCCACACTCCCTCCATCATCTCAATTTATCACGAATTTCGTGCAAGTTCTTGGGAACGTTATAACATTTCCAGGAACAGCTGTGTGAAACTGGTTGTCAATCCCGCTGTCTGTAATCTTGTTTAGCCATTCATATTACACACACACACACACGCACACACACACAATTATGACTCAAATAAAAAATATTCGTTTGCTTATTACTAAACAAAAAAATATTACCGTATAACCTTGTAATTCTTTTTAAAATTTGCTTTTCCAAAAATATGCCTATTCTTGGGAAAAAGTTCTACGTTGATTTGTGAAATCCATGATATGGATGGGTCAAATATTTCAACTTTTTTCCCTTTTTTGTAAAATCTATGACATGGTTAGGTCAAGTATTTCAATTTTTTTTTGTGATTAATCTTTTAGTTTTCCAAAAAATGCCCTATTCTTGAGAAAAAAAAATATATAAATATAATAAATACATTATGTAAATAAGATGTACATCTATTATGCATATGTCTGTGGTGTAAATAAGTTACATTTAACATTAGCACATTTAACCATAAAATATTACAGAAAATCAATTACCCATTAATTTTATTTAGAAGAAGCACCGGTTAATAAAAAAAAAATTAAAAGAAAAAGCTGCAATACTTGACCAAATCATACCATAGATTTTACAAATCAACTTAGGATTTTTTTTTTAATAGGGCACTTTTTTTAAACTAATAAGATTAATTACAAAAAAAAGTTGAAATACTTGACCTAACCATATCATAGATTTTACAAATTAAATTTGGATTTTTTTCATGAATAGCGAATTTTTTAAACTAAAAAGATTATTCACAAAAAAAGGAAAAAAAGGTTTAAATATTTAACGTATCCATATCATGGACTTTAAAAATCAACGTAGAATTTTTTTTCCCAAGAATAGGCATATTTTTGGAAAAACTAAAAAGAACTTGCAAGATTGTACGGTATACGAATATTCTTTATTTGAGCAAACGAATATGTTTTTATTTGAGTAATAAGCAAACGAAAATTTTTGAGTAAAAAGCAAACGAATATTCTTTATTTGAGTAATAAGCAAACGAATGAAATTTCATTTCAGTATTAAGCAAACGGATATTTTTTTTCATTTAAGTAATAAGCAAACGAATATATTTTATTTGAGTAATAAGCAAACAAATATTTTTTTTAGTAATAAGCAAGCGAATATTATTTTATTTCAGTAATAAGCAAACCAATATTTTTTAGTTTAGTAATATGCAAATGCCCACTGGTTCACAAGATGTATCCAGTCTATACTCTGTTTTTTTTTTTTTCCTCTGTCCATCCGCCTGTGGTGTTTTTGTATGGTAACACTGCGTCCCGGGCTTTACATAGTTACGCTATGTGTAAGTTTTAGGTAAATAAAAGGATATCTGGGTGTACATTTGCAACTGAAAAGTGTTTTAATAATCTACTGTATGCGAAGTACACCGTTAATATTCGAAATAGGATATTATTATTGTTGTTGAATGTAAGCTGAATGTAACTATCTAAAGCCCGGGACGCAGTGTTACCATACGGAAACACCACAGGCGGATGGACAGATGGAAAAAAACAGAGTATAGTCATCCGCCTTCATAAAAGATAATTATATAAAGAATAATAAACACGATTTTGTATTCTTTTGTCTTTACTCAAATTCTATAGTTGAATATTTGATCAAAGTATGGAAGGTCTAACAATATAGGCTTCTCTGCAAAATACTAAAAATATACCAAAGATGTTAAAAAATAAATAAATAAAAAATGCTCAGAAGACAATCGAGTGTTCTGTATAGTGTATAATGCTGTATAGTGTATAATGCTGTATAGTGTATAATGCTGTAGTGTATAAATTCTTGTCATTGTATATGTTGTTATTGTATAATGCTGTATAGTGTATAATGCTGTAGTGTATAATGCTGTCAGTGTATAATGTTGTATAGTGTATAATGCTGTCAGCAACGAGCGAAACTCTCATCCGATGCCCATGAAAACTCTCAGCCACGGTCCGATGGTGACCTGTGTTGTTGCCACCTACAGCAGTGCCAGACACGCGATCATGGCTAACTTTAACCTTAAATAAAATCAAACCTACTGAGGCTAGAGGGCTGCAATTTGGTATGTTTGATGATTGGAGAGTGGATGATCAGCATACCAATTTGCAGCCCTCTAGCCTCAGTAGTTTTTTAAGATCTGAGGCCGGATAGAAAAATAGCGGACAGACAGACAAATAGCCATCTCAGTAGTTTTATTTTACAGAAAGCTAAACTTATCAACCTCATACACAACATTCCCAAAAGAATTTTCGAGAATCCAAAGAGAGAAAAGAACGAAGGACGAAAGAATAATGTGTCTGGGTGATCCTTGGCCCCGCGCGCTGAAGTAGGCCTACCTTATCATGACTGCCTAATCTGCCACACCCCTCCGCCGGAGCCAAGAGGACGCGCCTAACCCTTCCACGAAGCGCATCGGCAAAAAAAAATAAATAATAAGTAAATAAAAATAAAATAAATAAAAAAAGTATATAATTCACAATATAGATGTTTAAAAAGCAGAAATTACTGACTTGTGCGACTGAGATGGATTAATACCCAACTTTATGCAAATTTTGGTGTCAAGAGTGATCGATGGATCAAAAAATGAAAAATTCTATCTTTCATTTTGATAACCATCAACAATACAGAAATTTTTAAAAAGTAAATTAGGAAGGCTTTTCATAATGGACACTTCTGTAGACCTCAACCTAAGCCGGCAAGCCATTTATTATCTTTGCTGTCTTCGATGAGATTACTGCAGAAGATGGATGCTGGGTACCAACTCAAGGAAGGAGACAACAGAATTAACCATCTTATGTACATGGACGACATCAAACTGTCTGGTAAAAGCATAAGAAAATAGATATCTGAATCCATTCAGTCAGGATTGAATCTGGGGACATCAGGATGGAGTTTGGAATAGAAAAAATGTCAAAATACAAAAAGGCAAAGTGACAAGGACTGGTGGGATAAAGCTACCATATGGAAATAGCATTAGAGTAGTGGAGTGGACAAAGGCTGAACTCCGCAGCATAGACCAGAAAACTAAGAAAAACATTACAATACACAAAGCACTACACCCAAAAGCAAATACAGACAGACTATACATAAAATGAAAGGAATGAGAGAGAGGACTACTAAGCATAGAGGACTGCGTCAACATCGAGAGCAGAACACTGAAGCAATATCTGAAAACAAGTGAAGACGAGTGACTAAGAAGTGCATGGGAAGCGCTGATAAAACTACACGAAGACCCAAAAATATACAGAGACAGGAAAATGACATATAGAATGAAGGGATGGTACAACAAACAAATACACGGACAGTACATGAGACAGACTAAAGAACTAGCCAGCGATGAAACACGGTAATGGCTACAGAGGGGAGAACTCAAGAGGGAAACAGAAGGAACGCTAACAGCGGCACAAGATCAGGCCCAAAGAACCAGATATGTTCGAAGAATGATAACTGGAAATAACATCCTACCCATATGCAGGAAGTGCAATATGAAAAACGAGACCATGCCACTTAGCAAGCAAATGTCCAGCACTTGCACAAAACATAGCAAGGTGGCAGTAATAAGTGGTACGAACACCAACCTGAGGGAGAGATGGAAAACGATCAGGCAAAGGTCCTCTGGGACTATGGTATCAGAACAGATAAGGTGATACGTGCAAATAGACCAGACGTGACGTCGATTGACAAAATCAAGAGGAAAGTTTCACTCACTGATGTCGCAATACCATGGGACACCAGAGTTAAGAGAAAGAAAAAAAATTGATAAGTGTCAAGATATGAAGATAGAAATAAGAAGGATATGGGATATGCCAGTGGAAATTGAACCCATATTCATAGGAACGCTAGTCACGACCTCAAGATCCCTGAAAAGGAACTTGGAAAATCTAGATGCTGAAGTAGCTCCAGACTCATGAAGAAGAGTGTGCTACTAGAAACAGCGCACATAGCAAGATGGACTCCCAAGAAGGCAGGATGCAACAAGGAACCTCACACTACAAAACCACCCAATTGAATAGTAGATTGACTGTGATCGACAAAAAAAATCATCATTATTATATCATTATTATCAACAATGATAAGAAAAACAAAGCAATCAAGTGAAATTTGTTCAAGTATTCTTTTTTTTATATACACTTATTTACATTTGAACAGTTTACCCAATGCTGCTCTTAGCTTAGCATAGCGCCAGCTATCATTCAGAGTCATTGTGATATAATTTTCAGTCTGGTAACCCTAACAGCAACAACAAAAACCATAATAATAATAATAATAATAATAATAATAATAATAATAATAATAATAATAATAATAATAATAATTATTATAATAATAATAACCAATTAAAATCATGAAAATTTTCAAATTTTATTTGGAAATTAAGAGGGTTCTGGAAATCTTTCAACTGTTAACGTTGATCTCTCTATTTAATTCCGGCAATACCATCCCCGTTTATGATTAACTTTACTGTAAACCATATTTTGTCTGGACAGACCAAATCAGCATCGTGATCCCTTACCTATCCCGACCCCACCCGGGGCGGACAAATAGGTTTAGCAGGAGGAGGGTGGATGTCACTCCTACCCTCCCGTTCCCCTAAATACCAGGTTTTCACCAGGGGCGGACAAACCGGCCTGCATTGGGAAGGTGGCTGTGTCATATCTCACCTACGGTCATTCGGGGGTGGACAAACAACATCAAATTGGAATTTATAATTATAGAAAATATACTTTCATTTCAAGTGAGCAGGAACTCAACGGCTACTAAACATATCTCCGGCTTAATAATAATGACAAAGTTCCCTTTTGTACTGCTGTCGTTGATTATATGATTATGCTTTGATTATTTGGTGAAGTTTATGGTTAAGAATTGAAACACTCTTAACGAAGCTGAATTGAAACACTCTTAACGAAGCTGAATGAAACACTCTTAACGAAGCTGAATTGAAACACTCTTAACGAAAACTGCAAGATGTTCACAAAATAATTCCCCTCACAAACGCAGCACACATACACATACATGTATATTTATATACTATATTATATATATATATATATATATATATATATTATTATTATATTATATATGGAGCCATAACTCAGATAACTAATTCAAGGCATATGCATACATAGAAATTATTATAAACAGTAGTTGTAAAAAAAAAAAGCATTATTAATATCAGTCTGTTCCTTTCAAGTAGGTGCTAATAAGAGAAGACAAACACAGAATAAATAACACAAAAGATAAGAAATAAAGCAAAATCATACCATCAAAGATTACATACACGGAAGGACAGTTCTTGCAAAGAGTAGGATAAAAAATTCTAGTTATGATGGACCAAAGAACTTTCCAGTATTAGAATGCGGGTTCGAGTCC
>NC_061103.1:17794487-17813997 GCF_015104395.2 Macrobrachium nipponense
TATCCCATATCCTTCTTATTTCTATTTTCAGGTCTTGAAACTAATTATTATTATTATTTTTTTTTTTTTTTGCTCTATCACAGTCCTCCAATTCGACTGGGTGGTATTTATAGTGTGGGGCCGGGTTTGCATCCTGCCTCCTTAGGAGTCCATCACTTTTCTTACTATGTGTGCCGTTTCTAGATCACACTCTTCTGCATGAGTCCTGGAGCTACTTCAGCCTCTAGTTTTTCCAGATTCCTTTTCAAGGATCTTGGGATCGTGCCTAGTGCTCCTATGATTATGGGTACGCTTTTCCACTGGCATATCCCATATCCTTCTTATTTCTATTTTCAGATCTTGATACTTATCCATTTTTTCCCTCTCTTTCTCTTCAACTCTGGTGTCCCATGGTATTGCGACATCAATGAGTGATACTTTCTTCTTGACTTTGTCAATCAACGTCACGTCTGGTCTGTTTGCACGTATCACCCTTCCTATTCCGTTCTGATACCATAGTCCCAGAGGATCTTTGCCTGATCGTTTTTTATCACTCCCTCAGGTTGGTGCTCGTACCACTTATTACTGCAAGGTAGCTGATGTTTATTGCACAGGCTCCAGTGGAGGGCTTTTGCCACTGAATCATGCCTATTTTTGTACTGGTTCTGTGCAAGTGCCGGGCATTCGCTTGCTGTGGTTTATGGTTTCATTTTTCGTATTGCACTTCCTACATATGGGAGAGATGTTATTTCCGTCTATCGTTCTTTGAATATGTCTGGTTCTTAGGGCCTGATCTTGTGCCGCGGTTATCATTCCTTCAGTTTCCTTCTTTAGCTCTCCCCTCTGTAGCCATTGCCATGTGTCATCGCTGGCTAGTTCTTTAGTCTGTCTCATGTATTGTCCGTGCATTGGTTTGTTGTGCCAGTCCTCTGTTCTGTCTGTCATTCTCCTGTCTCTGTATATTTCTGGGTCTTCGTCTACTTTTATTAGTCCTTCTTCCCATGCACTCTTTAGCCACTCGTCTTCACTGGTTTTCAGATATTGCCTCAGTGCTCTGTTCTCGATGTTGACGCAGTCCTCTATACTTAGTAGTCCTCTCCCTCTTTCCTTTCGTGTTATGTATAGTCTGTCCGTATTTGCTCTTGGGTGTAGTTCTTTGTGTATTATCATATGTTTCCTGGTTTTCTGATCTATGCTGCGGAGTTCTGCCTTCGTCCATTCCACTATTCCTGCGCTGTATCTGATTACTGGCACTGCCCATGTGTTTATGGCTTTTATCATATTTCCGGCGTTGAGTTTTGACTTGAGTATCGCCTTGAGTCTCTGCATATATTCTTTCCTGATCGTGTCCTTCATCTCTTGGTGTTTTATATCCCCTCCTTCCATTATTCCCAGGTATTTGTATCCTGTCTCATCTATGTGTTTGATGTTGCTCCCATCTGGTAGCTTTATCCCTTCAGTTCTCGTTACTTTGCCTTTTTTGTATGTTGACTAAGGCGCATTTTTCTATTCCAAACTCCATCTTGATGTCCCCAGATACAATCCTTACAGTCTGGATTAGGGTATCTATTTCCTTGATGCTCTTACCATACAGCTTGATGTCGTCCATGATCATCAGATGGTTAATTCTGTTGCCTCTTTTCTTGAGTTGGTACCCGGCATCCATCTTCTGTAGTACTTTTGTTATGGGAATCATGGCTACTACGAAGAGTAGTGGGGACAGTGAGTCGCCTTGAAAGATTATTATTATTATTATTATTATTATTATTATTATTATTATTATTATTATTATTATTATATTATTATTATTCAGTCTTTGTAATGAAAAAAAAAAAATTATTTCACAAAGAAAACATATATAGGTAAATTACATGATGGTATATTTCACTGTATTCAATCTTCATACGTTTAACGTTTTTTGAAACCCCTTTGCTTAATTCCTTGAAGAACTAGAACACAAAACAAATTTGTATAAGTAAAGACCAATGATTATAAATAAGTAGAATTTGTTAGTTAATGTTTTGCAATGTTTCTCATTTAATGAAGAGTTCAGAGTGACATTTTGTAAGGTTTCTTATTTCACTGTGGAGTTCTCGATTACACGCTTTCCGCTAAATCGTCTTTGAGGATTGCACCTCTTAGAGTTCAAATGCACTGTTCCGTTTTGGACTATTTTTATCATCATATAAATCACCCAACAACTGCACATGCTGCAGCAGCAGCAGCAGCAGCGGCAGCAGCAGCAGCAGCAGCAGCAGCAGCAGCAGCAGCAGCAGCAGCAGCAGCAACGGCAGCAGCAGCAGCAGCAGCAGCCGGCGGCAGCAGCAGCAGCAGCAGCCGGCGGCAGCAGCAGCAGCAGCAGCCGGCGGCAGCAGCAGCAGCAGCAGCAGCCAAAAGAAGAAGAAGAAGAAGAAGAAGAAGAAGAAGAAGAAGAAGAAGAATAATAATATGCTGGAAGAAGGCCTTCATTAATACAGCTTTTATAGAAAATAATGACTATTTCAGCCGCGTTTATTTTTTGTAGGATTTTCTCCATTCTTCTTATTACTGAATTTACTTGTGTACACAAGTTTTCATAGCCAACTTGAGTACAGAAGAAAAGTCAGTAATAAGAAGAATAGAGAGAATTCTATACAAAGTAAACGTGACTGAAATAGTCATTGTTTCCAATAATATTAATAATATTAATAATAATAATAATAATAATAATAATAATAATAATAATAATAATAATTGTGAAATATATCATTAGGTAACTTTGTAAAAACAAATCGTTTTCCTTTACTTACGTATACACCTGGTCTCCACTCCTTTCTCACCTACGAGAGAGAGATGTTATCTCTCTTATATATAAGGTCTTTAGATTTCCTTCCTTGTTATCATCTACCATCTGGGTGGATACAATATCGCTGTGCGCCGCCCAACCCATTGCAGCCGGGCCATTATAATAGTTTAGAGCTACTGGTTCTGTCATATTACTTCTTGTTTATTGCCCAGAATTATGCGGAAATGAGAGAGAGAGAGAGAGAGAGAGAGAGAGAGAGAGAGAGAGAGAGAGAGGAGGAGGAGGAGGAACAAGTATCTGGAAATGGAGAGAGAGGAGGAACAAGGATTGTGAAATGGAGAGAGAGAGAGAGAGAGAGAGAGAGAGAGAGAGAGAGAGAGAGGATGGAACAAGTATTGTGAAATGGAGAGAAAGAGAGAGAGATATGGAACAAGTATCTGAAATTGGAGAGGTAGAGAAAGAGGTAATAAAACTAGTATTTTGTGAAGAGAGAGAGGGAGAGGAGGAGGAGGAGGGGGAACAAATATCTGGAAGCAGAGAGAGAGAGAGAGAGAGACACCTTACCTTACAGACCTTAAATCTTGTTCGGGTTGCCACAGGTCCCTCAGTGTGAGGCACCTCTAATGTCTACCAGAGAGTGATTAGCTGGCAACGCATTGAATAGACGCTGCATTGTCGATGCTGGTGCATAGTAGATTAATGTCCTGTGTGCTTTCCTTATTTTTCCTGGTATTGTTTTGGGCACTATTAATCTACCTCTAATTGCTCTTTCTGATATTTTTAGCTCCATAACGTTTTCGGCAATTCCTCCTATCTGTTTCCATGCCTGAATTATCATGTAGCGTTCTCTTCTCCTTTCTAGACTATATAATTTTAAGGATTGTAGTCTTTCCCAGTAGTCAAGATCCTTAACTTCCTCTATTCTAGCTGTAAAGGACCTTTGTTCACTCTCTATTTGTGCAATATCCTTTTGATAGTGTGGGTACCATTTCATATTGCAATATTCAAGTGGACTACGAACATATGTTTTATAAAGCATAATCCTGTGTTCAACTTTTCTTGTTTTGAAGTGCCGTAACAACATTCCCATTTTTGCTTTACATTTTGCCAATAGAATTGCTATTTGATCATTGCATAACATGTTCCTATTCAACATCACACCAGGGTCTTTAACTGCTTCCTTATTTGTGATTGTCTCATTATTAGGTCCCCTATATGCATATAGCTTTCCTTCTCTGTCTCCATAATTTATTGATTCAAATTTATCAGAGTTGAATACCATCCTATTTACCTCTGCCCAATCATATACTTTGTAGCGCGTTCCTATCTTCATCACAAGTAATTTCTCTACTTATTCTTGTGTCATCGGCGAAACTACTCACTACCGATTCCTTAACATTACTGTCTATTGAATAAGAAACCCACAAATTCACTTTGTAACTTGTTTACTTCTAAGTATTTACATTTAGTTTTACTCCACACTCGAGTACTTTCAGGCCCTTCTGTGGCCCATTCTCAAGAGATGTTTGGGATGTTAGCCTGGGTCAAGGCCCAGCAGTCTTCTGGAACTTCTTCTCGTTGTGCTGTCATTTATGCGATGGCTGTTCTGGTTTTCCTTGAGAGTTTTGCCTCAATCCCCTCTTGTCGCTCTGATATCCTTTTTTGGAGCTGATGGTCAGTGGGATTCACCCTTGTGGTAAGGGTGTGGTCACCAAAAGTCTGTTGGGCAGGAAACCGAATCTCCAGGTCAGCAGGGTCAATCTTAGCTTCTTTTAATATCAAAGCTCAGCTTATGGGATCTTCTGAGGTAAAACCTTTGTTTCCTTCAATTACTTTAATCTCTCTGATAAGTGCACCTTCTACTACCCTCCTGTGACTAATTTTGTTGCTTTTGTATATAAGCCTACTGTTTTTGAAATCCATCCTATGGTCATTTTCCCAACAATGTCTAGCTATAGCACTCCCCTGAGAGTTAAGCTGTTAACTGCCCCTCTATGTTCTTGGACTTCTAGTCCTTATTCCCCTACCTGATTCCCCCACATAATCTGTCTCCACAATTATTGCAATTGATTATGTATACCCCCGCTACATCATCTGTATTCCTGGTCTTTCTCCTTCCAATTTATTTTTACATACTTTGTAAGGTATTATCAAAGGTATATACAAAATTTATACTGACTTTCTTTCATTTTTGAAGTGATTTGTTTCATTTTAGCATAAAAGGGAGGGCAACTATTTTCTTGTTTTCTTTATTCCATGTACTCTTTACATTCGCTCTGTAAAATATTTTTCTAGCTTTGTTGAGTGCCCTTTTTCTGAACCATTCCGGGTATGCTAATGCATCGAAGCTTTTATTCGATGTAATTTATTTCTTGCTCTATCTTGCAAGGGTCACACATTCTCATTGCCCTAAGAAATAAACCGGTTAGAACCCCTATTTTTATATCATGACTATGAAAAGAGAAGAAAAGAATATATGAGTTTGTATGTGTGGGCTTTCTATATGTGCTGAATTCATATCCTGGTTTTCTTTACTTTCTATGAGTATGTCTAAAAAGGGCAGTTTATTATTGTTACTTTTCTCTAAAGTGAACTGGATATTGTTATCAAACTTATTGAGCTCATCTAGAAAAGTTTCTATTTTATTTCCATCCCCTTGCAGAATAGCAGAGAGATTAAAGTAATTGAAGGAAACAAAGGTTTTACCTCAGAAGATCCCATAAGCCGAGCTTTGATATTAAAGAAGCTAAGATTGACCCTGCTGACCTGGAGATTCGGTTTCCTGCCCAACAGACTTTTGGTGACCACACCCTTACCACAAGGGTGAATCCCTGACCATCAGCTCAGGATATCAGAGCGACAAGAGGGGATTGGCAGACTCTCAAGAAAACCAGAACAGCCATCGCATAAATGACAGCACAACGAGAAGAAGTTCCAGAAGACTGCTGGGCCTTGACCCAGGCTAACATCCCAAACATCTCTTGAGAATGGGCCACAGAAGGGCCTGAAAGTACTCGAGTGTGGAGTAAAACTAAATGTAAAATACTTAGAAGTAAACAAGTTACAAAGTGAATTTGTGGGTTTCTTTTTTTCTTTTTCAATCTTCAGAAGAAAACTGAAAGAAGTTTTTGTTTGGTTCATTACTGTCTATGTCTGCCATCATAATAACAAACAGTAATGCATCTAACACCGTACCTTGTGGCACACTGGATATTACCTTAGCTTCATCCAATTTCTCATCGTTTGCAATAACTATCTGTTTTCTGTTGTGCAAAAATTCTTTTAACCATCTTCCTACTTTGTCCATTATATTATGTTTTCTAATTTTCTTCGCTAATATATTATGATCTACCTTGTCAAAAGCTTTTGCAAAGTCTAGATAAACCACATCTGTTTCATTTCCGCTTTTCATATTTTTGTATATGTTCTCACGGTGGACTAACAGTTGGGTTTGTGTACTTTTTCCGGGTACAAAACCCTATTGTCCTACATTAAACAAATTACTTTTTATTAAATATTTCATAATATTTTTCTTCATTACCCTTTCATACACTTTTCATAATATGTGATGTTAGACTCACAGGCCTATAATTACTGCCTCTAGTCTTGATCCACTTGTGAAAGTAGGGGTAATATATGCTAATTTGTGCTCATCATAAATCGTGCTTGTACCTACACTTTGTCTTAATAATATTGCAAGTGGCTTTGCGATAGAATGAACTACTTTCTTTAACAAAATAGCAGGGACACCATCAGGCCCAGCTGCAGCTCCATTTTTAATATCATTAATAGCCTGCACAATATCAGCTTCATTAATATCTATGTCTGCTAAATATTCACTATTTTCATCCCTTACCTCTATATCATTATCTTTATTATCAATTCTAGGGGTGAATTCTCTCTCTATCTTTCTGTCAATATGTTGCATATTTCCTCTTTTTCATTCGTTAATCTCCCTTCAATCTTAGGGAGCCTATTTCTATTCTTCTTTTATTCATCTTTTTCGCGTACGAGAACAATAGTTTGGGGTTTTGCTTGATATTTACCAGGGTTTTTTCTTCCAAGTCCCGTTTTTAATTTTCTTTTGATTGTATAATCTTTTGTTCTGCATTTTCTCTTACTTTTCAGTTCCATAACTTTCCATGCATTTTTTTTCTTTTTGCAAGACCTTTTTTCCACTTTCTGATTTTCTGGAACAAGATCCTTTTGTCTCTTGGTATGCATGAGTGATGTTTACTTTGCTTCTTCGGTATATATTTATCCACTATTTTCTCTAATATTTTATATAATATCTCCGTATTTACCTTCATATCATCACTTACGAAAATGTTATCCCATTCTTTGTTTAATTCTTCATTTATATCTGACCATTTTATATTTTTACTGTAGAAGTTGTATTTTCCATATCCTTCCCACTTTTTCGTTTCTTGCTTATCTCTGTTTTCACTTGCTTTGGCATGGACTGTTAATTCTATGACATTATGGTCTGAAATACTCGCATTATAAATTATTATTTCTGTAACATAATTCGCCTTGTTCACAAATACTAGGTCTAAAGTATTTTCCTTTCTTATTGGCAGGTGATTTATTTGTTGAATGTTGTATTCTAGTTGCATATCTAATAGCTTTTCGAATTGCCTCTTATCTTCTGAACTACTATTACTCTCTTTTTTTATATGTATAAATACAACCACAATCTCCTATTCGTTCTTTCCAGTCTACGAAAGGAAAGTTAAAGTCTCCGGATAGGGGAATAGTCCAGTCCTTGTGATCTCTACATATATCATCCAATTTTTCTATTATTGTGTCAAACTCTTTAGTATTTGGGGGTCTATATACTACTATGTTCATTAATTTTCAGATTAAAATCCTACTGCTATTAGTTCATATTCTGAGTTACTATATTTCTCATATATTTTTCCTTGTTTTTTGTCTTTCCAATATATTGCGGTTCCCCCTTGATTGCTATTTTTTTCTATCAGATCTATACATTTGGAAACCTTTTATTTGATCGTCATTACCAGTCTCTTGGGAATACCAGGTTTCAATTATATTCATTATATCTATTTTCTTTTCAATTTGGGTTAGTTCTAAGTATTCGTAACTAAACCCTGCGCATTCATCACTATGATGGTTTGCGTGTTATCTCCTTCATTTAATATGGGTAATAATAAGGATTTTCCCATGTCTCTTTCCTGTTCTGGTATGTTGTTCTTTTCTTCATTTCCTGAAATTCTGACATTAAAAAAATCAAACTTTTCCAAAATATTTGACCTTCCTTCATCATAATTATTCATTTTGTGTCTGAATCTGCAATTTTCTCTGTATCTGCAATATCCCTTAGCTGCGTACTTACAGTGTTTATCTCATGAGCTGTAGTATCTTGGAGCTGATGCTTGGAAATTCTTTGCTGACACTCCATATCGCGATGATGGCTTGCTTTTTTCCTTCACCTCATGTTCTTTGTTCCTCTCTTTATTTGTTTCTTTCTTATTTTGGATTTTATTATTTAATTGATTATTTAATTGATTTTGATTTATGGCTACAGGGTGCATATATTTACATTTTTTGTCGAACTTACATCCTTTTCCTTCTTTTAGGTTTTTGCATATTTTTGGATGTAGATCTCTGCACTCATCGTCATAGCCGTCTAGGTATGCACATTTAACATAGATTTCATAGTTGTGACATACCTTAGGATGTTTGTAGTAACATCTTTCTCCGAAGCTGCAATTCCCTCTTTTCAAAAGGTTGCAGACTTTGTCTTTCTTGTCTATTTTTTTCTCTTTCCCATCATTGTGCAGATCTGGGTAGAGCCTCTTCGGGATTTTATTTTGTGTTGTCGTGTCGTAATTTCTTTCTTCATATGTATGCTGCTTGATTGCCTCATATGTAGTATCAATGATATCTCTGCATCCATACTCTTGTCTTGTTCTTTGTTTTCCCTATTTTTTTTCTGTCATTTCAGTTTTGTTTTCTTGTCTTCCATTTTCCTCGTCTTTTTCATCCTCAACTATTTGCACATTAAGTTTTGATTTAATAACATTGACTATCCATGATAGACATGTTGAGCAAAATATTCTGGCACCCTTACTCATATTTTGCATTACTTTAGCACATTGAGGATGCGTTGGAATGTTGCATGCAGAACATTTTCTGATCAGATTTGTGGATTAACTATGCTATAAACCACACCTTACACAGTTTGCATGCTTTTGGCATTCTTTTTCCTATTGCATCAATTAGTATATTCACAATCTTCACCTTATTCATTTTCTTTGTCGGAATATGCTGATTGATGTTAATTTTCTTTATGAGTCTCTTGACCAATTGGATTTTATTTGGAACTTCTTCTAATATGTCTATGAATGCTTTTGTATCTTTTTGATTAGGGCTGTTATTGATTGATCTCGTATATGAGAAATGCCAGCTCCCTTCCTGCTACCTCATCATATTGTGAATCTGCTAGACACGCAAGATTTCGCCATTTTTTTCCACAGTTGGAAAAGAGAGAGAGAGAGAGAGAGAGGATGGAACAAGTATTGTGAAATGGAGAGAGAGAGAGAGAGAGAGAGAGAGAGAGAGAGAGAGAGAGAGAGAGAGATGGAACAAGTATCTGAAATTGGGGAGGGAGAGAAAGAGAGATAATAAAACTAGTATTTTGAAATGAAGAGGGAGAGAGAGAGGGGGGAGAGGAGGAGGAGGAGGAACAAGTATCTGGAAATGGAGAGAGAGAGAGAGAGAGAGAGAGAGAGAGAGAGAGAGAGAGAGAGAGAGGATGGAACAAGTATTTGGAACGAGAGAGAGAGAGAGAGAGAGAGAGAGAGAGAGAGAGATGGAACAAGTATCTGGAATGAGAGAGAGAGAGAGAGAGAGAGGAGAGAGAGAGAGAGAGAGAGGAGAGAGAGAGAGAGATGGAACAAACATTTTAAAATGGAAAGAGAGAGTGGAGATGGAACAAGTATTTTGAAATGGTGAGAAAGAGTGAGAGAGTGGACAAAATATTTCCGACATTAATACACCCCTCATACTCATAGGTTATCACGTGAAAATGCTATTATTTTATTAACATTTGTAGGAGCTGGGGTCCCTTTAGTTGTAAATCACATCCAATGGCCAACTATGTGAAAGTTCTATTTCCCTCCATTTCTGTGACCCCGTCAGACACTTCAGAAACCAGGTAGTAAAATGAAGATCCAAATGCGCAGCGCTTGTGAAAAATGAGTATTTTTATGACCATACTCTGTTTTTTTCCATCTGTCCATCCGCCTGTGGTGTTTTTGTATGGTAACACTGCGTCCCGGGCTTTAAATAGTTACGCTATGTGTAAGTTCTAGGTAAATAAACGGATATCTGGGTGTACATTTGCAACTGAAAAGTGTGTTAATAAGTTACTAAATGCTAATTACACCGTTAATATTCGAAATAGGGTATTGTTATTATTGTTGAATGTAAGTTGAATGTAATTATCTAAAGCCCGGGACGCAGTGTTACCATACGCAAACACCACAGGCGGATGGACAGATGGAAAAAAACAAGAGTATATACTTTATTATTATGATTTCTGTATCTTTAAAAAGACAAACGAAAATGCTTTCGTCAGTCGTTTTTTTAAATCTTTATGGAATCATATGGAGATCTTTTCGTATTTAAAACCGTACATTCACACAAGTTCGTTCATAGATGCATTTGTCATATGTAGTCTCGTGTAATTTAAATCCGACACGGAGAGTTGATGCAAATAGAATTTGTCGGGATGAGTAGAATTCATGTTTGTGATTCGTTTGTCAGTTTGTGTTCACAGAATTATGCAAAATTTATGTTCATGATGACCTGGTTTAACATAATGTTCCTTTTAAACTTTCAAGGGGTGACAACAAGCAAGTTTTTTCCCTCATTGGTGAAATGGCCTTTTATTCTAAAATAATAAAATCCGATAGTATCTGTCCCTGGGTGACAGTAAAAGAGACATGACATGGCCACCCATTCACTGCAAACCAGTTTGTCCGCCCCGGGTGGGGACGCGGTTATGGGAGACATCCACTCCTGCAGACCTGTTTGTCCGCCCAGGTGGGATGGGGTAATTAAGGGATCAGGAGTGTAGAAGAGAAAGTAGCCCTGGGTTGCAGCATGCGTAGCACGTGTCAACAAGCTCGCTGATAATAATGAAGAGGATGAGAACAACGAGAGGTATATATTTGAAGAATTTACCTTCGATTTTCCTGTTTATTTCTTTGTTTTTAGCAGGGTTACACAATGTTACGTATGGATTTTTATGGATTTTTACAGGATATTTAAACGAAAGTTGATATTATGGCCGGCAACAGTTGGGTAGATTTAGGGAGAGATAGGAATGTAACTCTTGGGAAGGAAGGGTGTCTTACTCAGCCTTGGTGGAGGAAAGGTATCTCAGGCACTCTTTATTCATTTTTTTTTTCTGATTCCAGGTGCTCGCTGCTGTTCAGCTCCTCAGGCACTCGGCTATCTAGTAAGGTAAGTGTATTATTAAATTTTTTTTATCGCTGTTCCATTTTTTGCTTCTTAAAATCACTAGACTTTATTTTCTAACTTTGTAGTGTTTCGCGACGAAGTAATCAAATATAAAAACATAAGATGTGAAAAATATATATTTTTATAAATATCTGGATATTCTAGAAAGTTTGGTTTTTCACCGAATGAGTTTATGCTCGCAAAGCATTGCAACGTAATAAAGGCTCAATTTACGGTTGCAGAATAATAACAAATGTATAACGGCGCCTCAGTGGCGTGGTCAGTATAGTGTTGGCCTGCCACCTCGGTGGCCGCGAGTTCGATTCTCGGGGATTCCATTGAGGGTTTAGAGATGTGTATTTCTGGTGATAGAAGTTCACTCTCGACGTGGTTCGGAAGTCACGTAAAGCCGTTGGTCCCGTTGCTGAATAACCACTAGTTCCATATAGCGTAAAAACACCATACAAACAAACAGTATGATTTCAGAACATTTATTTGTTGAATATCCCATTCACTGAGTGTGAAGCGTTAATTGTCCATTCTCAGAAATTATTTTTTAAGGTCAAGATACGAAATAAATTTCAGTCTTTTTCATTCAGATTAAAATCATTTCGCTTCACGAGGCCATTCATGAAAATAAAGTGAGCGAGTGAAAATTCCCTCTCATAAACATGGTCGTTAGCAGTTACTTAATTTAGCGTTTACCTAAATTGCGTTGAATTAAGTAGAGTAAAATGTTCTCATTTTTCACGAAGTCTGAGCTGAGCAGGACCGCCAAAGGTTACGGGAGCTGAAGTCGCCGTAGATCAGCGTGATTTAGTGGGTGGTAGTCTGGGCATATAAAAGTCAGCTTAGTTCTGGTTTAGGGGTATCCCGTGACATTGCCCCTTGAGGAAAGGGGTCTGTTCACTTTGGGCAATGGCCCCTTTGTCAGCGTTACTTGTTAGCTCTTTGAGCTAGGGGGGGTGGTGTTTAGCCATGGAGGCTCGTGTTGCATCGCCGTCCATTCTGGCAATCTCTCACATTGCCTCTTTTTTCGTACTTTTTTTCTTCTTTGTCCATCTGCTGTTTTTTTTTTTTTTCTTTTTTCTTTTTTTACCCTACGCCAGAGGGACTAATGAATGTTCCTTCTCTTTCATGGGTGTTTTCATCATATTTCTTTTGTGTGGCCTTTACGCCGAATGTTTTTTTTTTTTTTTTTTTTTTTTTTCATTTTTTTTCCGGTCAAAGGTTTCCATGCGAATTTTTTTCTCTCGCACATATTTCTATTGGCTTATGTGAGCAAATTATTTCTGGAGTGTAGGTTCAGGTCTGACGCAACTTAAGATAATCACACACTTACACATTTATAATATATATATATATATATATATATATATATATATATATATATATATATATATATATCACAAGGCGGAGAGGTAAAGGCATGTCTCAGCGTACATAAGATTTATCGCCGACGTTTCACATAGCTTCGATGCATTTTCAAGGCTGGGGAATTGATAAGAATGCAAACATATAAGACTTGTGGTATTTCTACATAAGCAGTCCGCACGGACTGCAAGGAACGTAACCGCGGATACGACATCCACTAGAGATTGGGGCATCCAATGTATTTCGCCGTGTTTAGTACTGGCCCCTGGGGGGTTAATTACAGTCGTGCGAATAAATATTACTTAAAATTCTTGTTCAGGAGGTAAAACTGCATAGAAAAACCGCAACTGCCATAGACAAAACACCAGGTTGGAGAGACAACCTACCAGATTAAAAGTTAGAGAGTGACTGAAGGACAGACAGAGCGGGGAAAAGAAAAAAAAAAACACACACAAAACTATACAAAAGACGAGAGACTGAGACTGAAGTAAACAAACAAGTAGTTAGGCTATGAACAATTAAACTGACGAGGACTAGGCATTTAAATTCGGTACATTGGTTGATTAAAATGGATTCCAATGTTAAAGGCTCATCATCTTTATTGGCTGATCCAATAATTTTAAAATCACCGATGTCCAAACGGGAGCGACAGGTAATAGAGTGATTACGGATGCTAAATAACTCTGGATGGGATAGTTTGCATCCTGTTCGGAAACTGCCTCCTTTGTGGGCGCAGAAACGGGACTTGTAGCAGTCTCTTCTTGCATAAGTACCCCGATTACATCTGGGGCAAGTGTATTTATAGACTATGTTGGACATCAAAGGCGGACTTAATCTGTCTTTGGCGCTGAAAAGAGATCGGATGGTTAGAGGATTTTTCGGAATTAATTTTAGATTCAAGGCTGGTAATTCATGTTAATTAATTGCATAACTTTCTTTTTGAAGGAATTGTCATGGAGGAAAGGGAACTTAGCATAGATGATTAACTTGGGAACGATATGTATAGGAGGTGGGGGGGTTAATTTTCATGTTTAAAATTTTTTTGAGAGTTCTATAAAAGTGCACAGAGGGGAAACAATTGTTGTTAAAAAAGTTTATTAAAAAATCTATTTCGTTGTGAAATAGATTTTTTAAGTGAGGACAAAGGCTGGAGGAGACCATCTTTGACAGTTGCTCCCTCAACATTTACCACCTATTTTACACAAGGTACGTGGATGATTTTTTTGCATTATTTAGGTTTGATTTTAATGCTGAAGCTTATTTAGAATTTATTAACTCTCAACATCCTAATATTAAGTTCACCATAGAGAAAGATCCCATGACTCCCTGCCTTTTTTTAGATTTACATGTTTCCAGAGACAATAATAGCTTTCACACAGGAATTTACAGAAAGAGCACATTCATACACACACAATATATATATATCTATATTATTATATATATAATATATATATATAGATAGATATATATATATATACTATATATATATATATATACATACATACATACATACTACATACATACATACATACATACACACCACACACACACACACACACACAGCACACACATAATTATTATATATATAATAGTATAATATATATATATAACACACACACCACACACAACACACACACACCACACACACACACCACACATACATTACTACCAATACATGATATATGTATAATATAATAAGCATATTATAATATTATACATACGTCTATATATATATATATATATATATATTCATTTACACTTTTACCTTAATACATTCATACATACATCAATTTATACATGTATTTTTACGTGTGTGAAATGTCTTTGAAGCGGTATTAGTATTATGAACAAATGTTTCATTCATGGATCAAGAATTAGAGGATATTTTGAGGATCGCTTTCATGACTATATACCACTAGTTTTAAATCTGTTTGGGTGTCTCTAGTAAAACGCAATTTCTTTAATTAATCTGACAAAAGTGGCAATTGTTTTGCCAACGTGGAATCAAAGTAATTTATTTTTGGTGATTAGAATTTCATTTCTCGTTATAATGTGGTTCGAACACCACAATAAGCTGTAGGTCACGTTGCTAAGTAACCAATTGGTCCGTAGCCACGTAAAAATATCTAATCCATCCGACCATCCCTAGGAGAGCTGCTAATCGGCTCAGTGGTCTGATTAAACTAAGATATACTTAACTTTAGCGTATTTGAGTACAAATCCTCTCTAGACGTGTGTAAAAGACCTCTTCCTCACGAAGTACACAAATTTAAGTATATCTTAGTTTTACAAGACCACTGAGCTGATTAATAACTCTTCTAGGGCTGGCCCGAAGGATTAGATATTTTTACGTGGCTAGGAACCAATTGGTTATCTAGCAACGGGACTTACAGCTTATTATGGGATCCGAACCACACGTTAACGAGAAATGAATTTCTATCACCAGAAATAAATTCTTCTGGTTCCACGTTGGCAGAGCCGAGAGTCAACACACCGGATTGGTAGCCGAGCGCGAAATCCACTCGTCCAACGAGAAACTACGAGGTGCACAAAGGAGCCTCAGAGCTACACACACCCTGATTTTGTTATCACGGAAGCAGAAGCAGCATCGGAGGAGTTATTACAAGACGAACCTCCTCCATTCATCATTCTTTATCGTTGGCCCTCGCGGGAGCCGTGGATTTCAAGGTCTTTGGAGATAGATAGGAGTAAGTACTACACACACACACACACACACACTCGCAACATCTGCTCCTTACAGAGCACCGGACTATTTTTGTTTATGGACTCTCAAACAACCTGTTATTAATGATCTGCCTCGCTGGGATAATGTTTCTTGCTCACTTTTTCCCGTTTTTTTTTTAATGTCTGTTCTTGTTTGTTTGTTTGTTTGTTCCCCTTATGCCATGTTTATCATTTTTTTTCTTTTTAAGCCCAAGTTTATTTGTTCGTTCCTAGGACGACAAGTTGTGAGATGCCTAATGTTCTCAAAGTTGCTACTTGTATATATTATATATTAATATATATAAATATATATATATATATATAGTATATATAATATATAGATATACCAGATTATGGTAGAATATATGATATTGATATATTAATATATAATATATTATATATACTCACATTTATATATATGGTATAATATATATATTATATTATATATGTATATATATATATCATATATATTATATCAGTACTATTTATTAATTAGTAAATGTATTATTTAATAATAAGATTAGATATATATATAATGTATATATATTGTATATATATATAATATATATTATATGATATATTATATATCTATATATTATATATTATATATTATATATATATAGATATATATATAATATATATATATATTTATATATATATTATATATATATATAGTATATATCTAGATTATCATATATATACTATTATATCTTATATATATTATATATATATATATATATAGATAATAATTATTATATATATATTAATATATATTATATTATATATATTATATATAATATATATATATTTATATATAATATTATATAATATGATATATATATTATATATACTATATATATATATATATATATATATATATATAGTATATATATCTATATATATATATATATAGATATATAGACAGATATAGCGACTCCAGGAAAAGATAAGAATCAAGCGCTTTCGTCTTTACTAAGACATTGTCTTAGTAAAGACGAAAGCTCTTGGTTTTTCTTGCCTGTCATTTTCCTGTGGTATTCGCTTATTTAATGAAGTAACGTGCATCTAATGTGATTTTTTAAAGCATATATATATGCCGGGTCTAGTTTAAAATAATCTATGCATGGATGATGCACAAGAGTCTGGTTTATCTCGGTTGTTATATCGGTATTTTTGCTAGTACCACTACTACTACTATACTATTAGCGATGTTAATTTTACTGTATTTCCCATTACCTTCTTTTGAATGAACACCATATTCTTTGGAAGCTTGAATTTCAAGTCAATGGCTCCTGTGTGCTTGTTCCATATGAATAGGGTTCATCTCTGAGTATAATAATAATATTGATAATAATAATAATAATAATAATAATAATAATAATAATAATAAGGTTATTGAAGTCACATTGACAAATTTACATGATTCCCCATTTGGCGTTTTAATAGCCAATTTGATTACGGAAGAAAAGTCAGTAATAAGAAGAATAGAGAGAAACTTCTATACAAAATAAACGCGGCTGAAATAGCCATTGTTTTCAATAAAACCTATATTAATGAACGTCTTCTTCCGGCAAATAATAATAATAATAATAATAATAATAATAATAATAATAAGCAGTTGTAAAGTATTTTACCTCTGTAGTATTTTTATCATTAATTACCCTTTGGAAGACTCCACTAGTCCAACGTCAAAGAGACGAATTGGAAGCCCTACCAAGCCATTCCCACACAGGGTCATCTTTTTAAGTAGTTGTAATAGTAGGGCCGTCCCCTCCGGCTGCGCCTTCGTCAGTTATCTCCCAGTAACTCACGCGGTAGGTTGTGGCAGTTCTTCTGATGGATTACTCTGCCCTCCGTATGCCCTCTGAGCCCATCTATCTAGGCCTACCTCTTTCGCTACATTCATTTACCTTTTTTTTTTCTTTTTTCTCCTCTCGACTTTCCTTTTAGTAGGAGTTATGGCTTATGCCAGACACCCGCTCCCAGAAGAGGTTCTGTGATTTTGTAATTTTCGTTCATGAGACGTGTATATATGTATATATATATAGATATATATATATATATATATATATATATATATATATATATATATTCTTCAGTTTTACCAGATGCACATATCTTTGCTGTAGCTAAAATGAAACCGAGAAATAAGGGGTCATTGCATCTGTTAAAAATATACATATATCTAGTAAAGATGACCAGAATATTATATATATATATATATATATATATATAATATATATATATATATATATATATATGCACACTAAAAACACTGCTACAATAGACAGATTGTGTTGTGTTTGATGTAGCTCCAACAAAATGTATATGAATTCGGTAGATCGAATTTTGTACGCATGAAGAGTGACAGAATTCGTCCATCCTTCTCGGTTGAGAAAAGTAGATTTGCGCTGATTCGATTCTTCTGATTGGAATTTGACCTTCGGTCTTTGATCTTCATTCATATTCAAGGTTTTGCAGTGACCAGTGCTTCCAATATTAAAAGAAATCGATAGGTTAGGAGGTTCATTGTTCATATCATTAATTCTTGGAGGGTTTGGTGTATGTCTTCATAATCGTCTCCAAGTCGTGTGATGCAGGCGACCTGTGAGAATTTCTACCATTTATGTCTCTCCTGTGGTTTTGCTTTCACAGATCTCCACTTATTTAAATGCTTTTCTCTCTCAGTTTTATCCAAAAAGGTCTGTGTCTTCCAATTCTTCTGTAGCCGTCGGAGCTTAGCCGAAACTAGCATGTACTATATTCTCGCTCAAAAGACATTTTAATCTCTCTCTCTCTCTCTCTCTCTCTCTCTCTCTCTCTCTCTCTCTCTCAGACTCTACGTACGGAACATTTTTAATTAACCCTATGGTATCATTTCTCTCTTTATCCTGCCATCTGAGCCATAATATTTCACTAGATGCTTTATTACTAAATCGACTTAATCTTCTAAATATATCATTAACGTACCATGATTCGTGTCCTAGCGCTTCTGTGGCGTGATCGGTATGGTCTTGGCCTGCCCCTCGGTGGCCGCGAGTTCGATTCTCGGCCATTCCACTGAGGTGTGAGAGATGTGTATTTCTGTTGATAGAAGTTCACTCTCGACGCGGTTCGGAAGTCTCGTATAGCCGTTGGTCCCGTTGCTGAATAACCACTGGTTCCATGCAACGTAAAAACACCATACAAACAAACAATGATTCATATCAACACAGCAATACAGATCGTCATAAACTAATGTAGAGTTTTACTTTCGTTGGCAATTTCTATCTATTTGTCCTCCTAATTTTAATCAGCTTATCCATCGTTTTGATGTATCTTTTCAGTCTTGATAAGCTCCAGATAAGGAGGAACTGTGTTGGTATAACATTGTCTCTTAAGTATTTTAAACCCCCGGTCTTATTTATCTTCCTCTAATTCTGTTTCATCCGTTTGTGCATACTATGTCCTCATTATTTCTAGTTTTCCTTTATTTCTCAAGCCCTACCTCTTCACAATTGTTGTGGTGTTTTGCCGATTCAACCTAGATAATCGGCATGGTCTAAAACGACAGTTACCTGTTATTACTCCAATCTAAGCGGTCTTGTCCATTTTTTTTTTTTTATCATAAAATCAGATTGAACAAGCAGCAAAAGTGACGTAACACTCCTCTGTGACTCCCCAGGAATTACTCCAAATTCTTTTGACAAAACGCCATCAACATTCCTTGCTTTTGCTTCGTTTATGGAAACTTTCCATTAGTTTTACATATTTACCGGGAATGTCAAATAATGTAAGACCTTCCCGAATATTGGTCTGTGAACTCTGTACGCTACAATACACTCTCTCCTAATCAACAAAAGCCATCAGAAGGGGATTTTTAAAGTCCACCCACCTCTTACAGTAAGCCATAACACAAATATTTGATTTGTACAGCTCCTGCCTTTTTAAGAACCAGGTGTGTGTGTATGTATATATATATATATATATATATATATATATATATATATATATATGATTTATGAGTGAGGCTGTGTGCGTGTGTATGTATGTGCGTAATGTAAGGAGAGAGAGAGAGAGAGAGAGAGAGGAGAGAGACGAGAGAGAGAGAGAGAGAGAGATCCTCACTCTTAAGATCAAGTGAAGAAGTTCTGAAGTCCTAGCAGGACTCGAACCCGC
>NC_061103.1:17814497-17819497 GCF_015104395.2 Macrobrachium nipponense
GCGGGTTCGAGTCCTGGTAGGACTTCAGAACTTCTTCACTTGATCTTAAGAGTGAGAATCTCTCTCTCTCTCTCTCTCTCTCTCTCTCCTTACGCACACAGCCTCACTCATAAATCATATATATATATATATATATATATATATATATATATATATATATATATATATATATATATATATATATATATATATATTTATAATTATAAATTGCTAATTTCAAAATGCATATTTCCCCTCTTTGAAATGTCATGTAGAATTGTGCAACATTTTTTTCAGATTCCTAGATAGCTTAGAGATAGGATGTTTTAAATATGTGTTCAGATTTTGCATTACATATTGTAAAAGAATATATATATATGACGTAGAATGTAAAAAGAGAGAGATTTTCTTTGTCCGTTCGAAACTACGAGTCGTTTCCCTATTACGTCAACACTTTGAGACTGGAGGGTCTGCGAGTTCCGTTTGCTTTCCTAATTCTGTCAACGCATTTGATAAGCGAGCTCAAATCTTCCTTTGTGTTTTGGAGAATCTGTCATCATATGTGATAAGACTTCTGCTTCGAGCGATCGAGTAGAGTACGTGTTTTTTTTTTAACAAACTGGACTCACACGTGTATGTCTTTGATCAAAGCCACATGGAGGTTGCACATTTTTGTGTGAGATTGCGTAAAATTTCGAAGCTTCTGGAAGCATTTGTGCCAAAAACGTTTTGTGTCATCTCCTCCTTCCAGTTTTCGCAAGGGAAGAAGATTTCATTACATCTTAGAACCGTGAAGCGATCAGATCTCTCTCTCTCTCTCTCTCTCTCTCTCTCTCTCTCTCTCTCTCTCTCCATCGCATAGCACTTTTGATCTTAAAGTCACCCATAACTTGAGGATTTCATACTAATAACTAATAACGGGTAGGAACTGTGGTTAACTAATAACGGATAGGAACTGTGGTTAACTAATAACTGATAACAGATGTTTACGAAGGTTTGGTAAAAACTGATGGTTACAATGTTTTGAGTGAAAAAGATTTACACTTTTACACATTGCGTATTTTTGTGTTTTGTGTTTGTTCCATTGTTTGTGCACTTGTTTTTTTTCTTATTGAAGTGTGCCTTTTTATTCTATATTTTTATTTGCATTCACAATTTAATTGACTTAGTTATTTTCATTGCTTAATCATTGCACATTTAATTAAATTTAACATTTGTGAATTAATTTGCATTTACTTAGAATTCTTTTCAAGTGTTATTATTGTTTAGCACTTGTGAATTAATTTCAAATTTTCAATTATTGCCTAACACTTTTGAATTTCAATTGAATTAATTTTCTTGAATTTTGTGATAAATTAATTTTGATTTAATTTTACTTAATTTGATTCAAGAATTAATTAAACTTTACTTTGTTTTCAAGTAACAGTAATTTTCCCTGATATTGTGAATGTTACTTATAAATTTTGAATTTAATAATAAATTTTTGTATTTCAAATTTTTATAAGTATTTCATTTTTATACCAGTATATTTGATTATATTTATGTTAGGTAGAAACATAGAGTGGTAATTGATTTGCTTTCCTTCAATTTACTTGAAGTGACGTAGAAAAAGGGAAGTACTTAGACTTCTGAAATCAGGGAAATACTTAGACTTTTAAAGTTGTTGATGGAGTGATGCCCTTTGACTAATTTAATTACTTACAAGATTACATCACACCTGTTTTGATGAACTTAGTCTGATTTTCTACAATACTGGTAAGTGTTAAGGGATCACTGTTGCCTTTAGAGTATTCAGTCGTTTAATACCTGTTATGAGGGTTCAGGTGCCTGGCTTTTGGTGAGGTAATAATTGATGAATGGTAACCAGATACTTGGCACTTCGTAACAATATATACAGACACACACACCTGATTCTTAAAAAGGCAGGAGCTGTACAAATCAAATATTTGTGTTATGGCTTACTGTAAGAGGTGGGTGGACTTTAAAAATCCCCTTCTGATGGCTTTTGTTGATTAGGAAAGAGTGTATTATAGCGTACAGCGTTCACAGACCAATATTCGGGAAGGTCTTACATTATGTGACATTCCCGTTAAATATGTAAAACTAATTGAAAGTTTCCATGAACGAAGCAAAAGAAAGGAATGTTGATGGGGTTTTGTCAAAAGAATTTGGAGTAATTCCTGGGGAGTCACAGGGAGCGTTACGTCACTTTTGCCGTTTGTCTAATGGGATTTTATGATAAAAAAAAATGGACAAGACAGCTTAGATTGGAGTAATGACAGGTAACTGTCGTTTTGGACCATGCCGATTATCTAGGTTGAATCGGCAAAACACCACAACAATTAGGAAGAGGTAGGGCGTGAGAAATAAAGGAAAACTAGAAATAATGAGGACATAGTATGCACAAACGGATGAAACAGAATTAGAAGAAGATAAATGAGACCGGGTGTTTAAAATACTTAAGAGACAATATTATACCAACACAGTTCCTCCTTATCTGGAGCTTATTAAGACTGAAAAGATATTTCAAAACGATGGATAAGCTGATTAAAATTAGGAGGACAAATAGATAGAAATTGCCAACGAAAGTAAAACTCCACATTAGTTTATGACGATCTGTATTGCTGTGTGGATATGAATCATTGTTTGTTTGTTTGTTTGTATGGTGTTTTTACGTTGCATGGAACCAGTGGTTATTCAGCAACGGGACCAACGGCTATACGAGACTTCCGAACCGCGTTGAGAGTGAACTTCTATCAACAGAAATACACATCTCTCACACCTCAGTGGAATGGCCGAGAGTTGAACTCGCGGCCACCGGAGGGGCAGGCCAAGACCATACCGATCACGCCACTGAAGCGCTAGGACGCGAATCATGGCATGTTAATTATATATTTAGAAGATTAAAGTCGATTTAGTAATAAAGCATCTAGGAGAGAGAGAGAGAGAGAGAGAGAGAGAGAGAGAGAGAGAGAGAGATTAAAATGTCTTTTGAGCGAGAATATAGTACATACTAGTTTCGGCTAAGCTCCGACGGCTACAGAAGATTTGGAAGACACAGACCTTTTTGGCTACTACTGAGAGAGAAAAGCTTTAAATAAGTGGAGATCTGTGAAAGTAAAACCACAGAAAAGACATAAATGGTAGAAATTCTCACAGGTCGCCTACATCACACGATTTGGAGACGATTATGAAGACATACACCAAACCCTCCAAGAATTAATGATATGAACAATGAACCTCCTAACCTATCGATTTCTTTTAATATTGAATGCACTGGTCACTGCAAAACTTTGAATATGAATGAAGATCAAAGACCGAAGGTCAAATTCCAATCAGAAGAATCGAATCAGCGCAAATCTACTTTTCTCAACCGAGAAGGATGGAATTCTGTCACTCTTCATGCGTACAAAATTCGATCTACCGAATTCATATACATTTTGTTGGAGCTACATCAAACACAACACAATCTGTCTATTGTAGCAGTGTTTTAGTGTGCATATATATATATATATATATATATATATATATATATATATATATATATATATATATATATATTATATTCTGGTCATCTTTATTGGTTATATGTATTTTTTTAACAGATGCAATGACCCCTTATTTCTCGGTTTCATTTTAGCTACAGCAAAGACATACGTATCTGGTAAAACGGAACGGAAGAATATACATGCAATATATAAATATATAAATTATATATACACACACACACACACACAAACATAATATATTATATATATATATATATATATATATATATATATATATATATATATATATACATAAAAACATATCTACATATAAGTAAATCTAAGCAATTATTCATACACTGTCTCATGAAACGAAAATCACAAAACCACTTCTGGGAGCGGGTGTCTGGCATAAGCCATAACTCCTACTAAAAGAAAAGTCGAGAGAGAGAGAGAGAAAAAAAAAAAAAAAAAAAAAAGTAAATGAATGTAGCGAAAGAGGTAGGCCTAGATAGATGGGCTCAGAGGGCATACGGAGGGCAGAGTAATCCATCAGAAGAACTGCCACAACCTACCGCGTGAGTTTACTGGGAGATAACTGACGAAGGCGCAGCCGGAGGGGACGGCCCTACTATTACAAACTACTTAAAAAGATGACCCTGTGTGGGAATGGCTTGGTAGGGCTTCCAATTCGTCTCTTTGACGTTGGACTAGTGGAGCCTTCCAAAGGGTAATTAATGATAAAAATACTACAGTGGTAAAATACTTTACAACTGCTTATTATTATTATTATTATTATTATTATTATTATTATTATTTGCCGGAAGAGGACGTTCCTTAATATCGGTTTTATTGAAAATAATGGCTATTTCAGCCGCGTTTATTTTGTATAGAAGTTTCTCTCTATTCTTCTTATTACTGACTTTTCTTCCGTAATCATATTGGCTATTAAACGCCACATGGGGGATTCATGTAAAAAACGTGGTATTTGTCAATGTGACAAATTTGACAAGTACCACATTCTTGACATGAATCCCCCATTTCGCGTTTAATAGCCAACTTGAGTACAGAAGAAAAGTCAGTAATAAAAGGAATAGAAAAAACTTCTTTACAAAATTAACGCTGCTGAAATAGCCATTATTTTCAATGAAACCTATTATTATTATTATTCTTATTATTATTATTATTATTATTATTATTATTATTATATCAGAGATGAACCTATTCATATGGAACAAGCACACAGGGGCCATTGACTTGAAATTCAAGCTTCCAAAGAATATGGTGATCATTCAAAAGAAAGTAATGGGAAATACAGTAAAATTAACATCGCTAATAGTAGGAGTAGTAGTAGCATAATTACCGATATAGCAACCGAGATAAACCAGACTCTTATGCATCATCCATTCATAGATTATTTTAAACTAGACCCGGCATATATATATATATATATATATATATATATATATTATATATATATATATATATATATATATATATATATGCTTTAAAAATCAAATTAGATGCACGTGA
>NC_061103.1:17821997-17835080 GCF_015104395.2 Macrobrachium nipponense
TCACACTATATAGGACAAAATTAAGGTTCACACTATACAGAACAAAATTAAGGTTCACACTATATAGGGCAAAATTAAGGTTTACACTATACAGGACAAAATTAAGGTTCACACTGTATAGGACACAATTAAGGTTCACACTATACAGGACAAAATGAAGGTTCACACTATATAGGACAAAATGAAGGTTCACACTATATAGGACAAAATTAAGGTTCACACTATATAGGACAAAATGAAGGTTCACACTATATAGGACAAAATGAAGGTTCACACTGTATAGGACAAAATTAAGGTTCACACTATATAGGACAAAATTAAGGTTCACACTGTATAGGACAAAATTAAGGTTCACACTACATAGGACAAATTAAGGTTCACACTTTACGGACAAAATTAATTGGTTTCACGATTTAGAACAAAATTACGGCTCACACTATATAGGACAGGAACAAAATTAAGGCTCACACTATATATGGACACAATTAGGTTCACACTATATATTGGACAAAAATTAAGGTTCACACTGGTATAAGGACAAAATAAGGTTCACACTATATAGGACACAATTAAGGTTCACTATTAGGAACAATTAAGGTTCACACTTATTAGGACAAATTAAGGTTCACACTATATAGACAAAATTAAGGTTCACATATATAGGCAACAAAATAAGGTTCAACACTATATAGGACGAAAATTCAAGTTCACACTATATATGACACAATTAAGGTTCACAACTGGTATAGGCAAAACAATTAGGTTCAACACTGGTATAGACAAAATTTAAGGTCACTACTTATAATAGGACAAATTAGGTTCCACTAAATATAGGACACAATTAAGGTTCAACACTATATAGGACAAAATTGAAGGTTCCACACTTCTAGAGGACAAAAGAAGTTCACACTCTAGGGAGGACAAAATTAAGGTTTCACACTGTATGGGACCAAATTAAGGTTCAACCGAAAACTATATAGAAGGCAAAATTGAAGGTCACATATATAGAAACAAATTAAGGTTCGCACTACATAGGACAAAATTAAGGTTCACACTATATAGGTCAAAATCAAGGTTCACACTATATTGTTGTTAAAAAAGTAGACTAAAAAATCTATTTCGTTGTGGAAAGAGACCCAACTGGAAGTGAGGACAAATGTTCTATGAAGGAGGGTGGAGAGGGCATTTAATTTAAAATTGAAATGACAAGAGCTATAGAAATTTGTTCCTAAGCCTGTGAATGTGCTCTTTCTGTAAATTCCAGTGTGAAAGATATTATTGTCTCTGGAAACATGTAAATCTAAAAAATGGCAGGGAGTAATGGGATCTTTCTCTATGGTGAACTTAATATTAGGATGTTGATAGTTGATAAATTCTAAATAAGCTTCAGCATTAAAATCAAACCTAAACAATGCAAACGCGTCATCCACGTACCTTCTGTAAAATAGGAGGTAAATGTTGAGGGGGCAACTGTCAAAGATGGTCTCCTCCAGCCTTTGTCCTCACTTAAAAAATCTATTTCACAACGATATAGATTTTTTAAGTAAACTTTTTTTAACAACAATTGTTTCCCCTCTGTGCACTTTTATAGAACTCTCAATAAATTTTTAAACATGAAAATGAACCCCCACCTCCTATACATATCGTTCCCAAGTTAATCATCTATGCTAAGTTCCATTTCCTCCATGCCAATTCCTTCAAAAAGAAAGTTTTGCAATTAATTAACAGTGAATTACCAGCCTTGAATCTAAAATTAATTCCGAAAAATCCTCTAACCATCCGATCTCTTTTCAGCGCCAAAGACAGATTAAGTCCGCCTTTGATGTCCAACATAGTCTATAAATACACTTGTCCCAGATGTAATCGGGGTACTTATGTTGGATGCACGAAGAGACCGCTACAAGTCCGTTTCTGCGCCCACAAAGGAGGCAGTTTCCGAACATGATGCAAACTATCCCATCCAGAGTTATTTAGCATCCGTAATCACTCTAATACCTGTCGCTCCCGTTTGGACATCGGTGATTTTAAAATTATTGGATCAGCCAATAAAGAAGATGAGCCTTTAACATTGGAATCCATTTTAATCACAATCAATGTACCGAATTTAAATGCCCAGTCCTCGTCAGTTCAATTATTCATAGCCTAACTACTTGTTTGTTTACTTCAGTTCTGTCTCTCGTCTTTTGTATAGTTTTTTTCCCCGCTCTGTCCTTCAGTCACTCTCTAACTTTTACTCTGGTAGGTTGTCTCTCCAACCTAGTGTTTTGTTGTACAGTAATTTTTACATTTTAAATGTTTAAGTGTTTATTGTCCAATGTCAAATATTGTACCGTGTTTTAATAGTGACAAGTCTTATATGTTTGCATTCTTATCAATTCCCCAGCCTTGAAAATGCATCGAAGCGATGCGAAACGTCGGCGATAAATCTTATGTACGCCGAGACATGCCTTTACCTCTCCGCCTTGTAATATATATATATATATATATATATATATATATATATATATATATATATATATATATATATATAAATCTTGTGTGTATGTGTAATTATCTTAAGTTTGGTCAGACCTGAACCTACCCTCCAGAAATAATTTGCTCACATAAGCTAATAGAAATATGTGCGAGAGAAAAAAAACTCGCATGGAAACCTTTGCACATCTAATCACTTCTGACCGGAAAAAAAAAAAAAAAAAAAAAAAAAAACATTCGGCGTAAAGGCCACACAACGAAATATGATGAAAACACCCATGAAAAAGAATGAAAGAGTAGGGAAACATTCATTAGTCCCTCTGGCGTAGGGTAAAAAAGAAAAAATAAAAACAGCAGAAGGACAAAGAAGAAAAAAAATACGAAAAAAGAGCAATGTGAGAGATTGCCAGAATGGACGGCGATGCAACACGAGCCTCCATGGAAAACTCCCCACCCCCCCCCCCCCCCAGCTCAAAGAGCTACACAAAGCTAACGCTGACAAAGGAGCCATTGCCCAAAGTGAACAGACCCCTTTCCTCAAGGGGCAATGTCACGGGATACCCCTAAACCAGAACTAAGCTGACTTTTATATGCCCAGACTACCACCCACTAAATCACGCTGATCTACGGCGACTTCAGCTCCCGTAACCTTTGGCGGTCCTGCTCAGCTGAGACTTCGTGAAAAATGAGAACATTTTACTCTACTTAACTCAACGCAATTTAGGTAAACGCTAAATTAAGTAACTGGTAACGACCTTGTTTATGAGAGGGAATTTCACTCGCTCACTTTATTTTCATGAATGACCTCGTAAAGCGAAATGATTTTAATCTGAATGAAAAAGACTTAAATTTATTTCGTATCTTGACCTTTAAAAATAATTTCTGAGAATGGACAATTAACGCTTCACACTCAGTGAAAGTGATATTCAACAAATAAATGTACTGAAATCATACTGTTTGTTTGTATGGTGTTTTTACGCTATATGGAACCAGTGGTTATTCAGCAACGGGACCAACGGCTTTACGTGACTTCCGAACCACCTCGAGAGTGAACTTCGATCACCAGAAATACACATCGCTAAACCCTCAATGGAATGACAGAGAATCGAACTCGCGGCCACCGAGGTGGCAGGCCCAGATCATACTGACCACGCCACTGAGGCGCCGTTATAAATTTGCTATTGTTCTGCAATCGTAAATTGAGCCTTTATTACGTTGCAACGCTTTGCGAGCATAAACTCATTCGGTGAAAAACCAAACTTTCTACAATATCCAGATATTTATAAACATATATATTTTTCACTTATGTCTTATGTTTTAATATTTGATTACTTCGTCGCGAAACACTACAAAGTTCGAAAACAAATTCTAGTGATTTTAAGAAGCAAAAAATGGAACAGCGATAATAAAATTTAATAATGCACTTACCTTACTACTAGATAGCCGAGTGCCTGAGGAGCTGAACAGCAGCGAGTACCTGGAATCAGAAAAAAAAAATTAATAAAGAGTGCCTGAGATACCTTTCCTCCACCAAGGATGAGTAAGACACCCTTCCTTCCCAAGAGTTGCATTCCTATCTCTCCCTAAATCTAACCAACTGTTGCCGGCCATAATATCAACTTTCGTTTAAATATCCTATAAAAATCCATAAAAATCCATACATAGCATTATTGCGTAACCCTGCTAAAAACAAAGAAATAAACAGGAAAATCGAAGGTAAAATCTTCAAATACCTCTCGTTGTTCTCATCCTCTTCATTATTATCAGCAAGCTTGTTGACACGTGCTACACATGCTGCAACCCAGGGCTACTGTCTCTTCTACACTCCTGATCCCTTAATTACCCCGTCCCACTTGGGCGGACAAACAGGTCTGCAGGAGTGGATGTCTCCCCTACCCGCGTCCCCACCCGGGGCGGACAAACCGGTTTGCGGTGAGTGGGTGGCCATGCCATGTCTCGTTTACTGTCACCCGGGGAGGACAAGCAAGATCAGATACTCTCGGATTTTATTATTTTAGAATAAAAGGCCATTTCAGCAATGAGGGAAAAAACTTGCTTGTTGTCACCCCTTGAAAGCTTAAAGGAACATAATGTTCAACCAGGTCATCATAAACATAAATTTTGCATAATTCTGTGAACACAGACTTACAAACGAATCACAAACATGAATTCTACTCATCCCGACAAATTCTATTTGCTTCAACTCTCCGTGTCAGATTTAAATTACACGAGACTGCATATGACAAACGCATCTATGAACGAACTTGTGTGAATGTACGGTTTTAAATCAGAAAAGTTCTCCATATAATTCCATAAAAATTTAAAAAAACGACTGACGAAAGCATTTTCGTTTGTCTTTTTAAAGATACAGATATCATAATAATAAAGTATATACTCTATTTTTTTTTCAATCTGTCCATCCGCCTGTGGTGTTTCCGTATGGTAACAGTGCGTTCCGGGCTATAGATAGTTACATTCAGCTTACATTCAACAATAATAATAATATCCTATTTCGAATATTAACGGTGTAATTCGCATACAGTAAATTATTAACACTTTTCAGTTGCAAATGTACACCCAGATATCCTTTTATTTACCTAAAACTTACACATAGCGTAACTATTTAAAGCCCGAAACGCAGTGTTACCATGCGCAACCACCACAGGCGGATGGACAGATGGAAAAAAACAGAGTATAGTCATAAAAATACTCATTTTTCACAAGCGCTGCGCATTTGGATCTTCATTTTACTACCTGGTTTCTGAAGTGTCTGACGGGGTCACAGAAATGGAGGGAAATAGAACTTTCACATAGTTGGCCATTGGATGTGATTTACAACTAAAGGGACCCCAGCTCCTACAGATGTTAATAAAATAATAGCATTTTCACGTGATAACCTATGAGTATGAGGGGTGTATTAATGTCGGAAATATTTTGTCCACTCTCTCTCTCTCTTTCTCACCATTTCAAAATACTTGTTCCATCTCCACTCTCTCTTTCCATTTTAAAATGTTTGTTCCATCTCTCTCTCTCTCTCTCTCTTCTCTCTCTCTCTCTCTCTCTCTCTCTCTCTCCATTTCAAAATAATAGTTTTATTATCTTTCTTTCTCTCCCTCTCCAATTTCAGATACTTGTTCCATCTCTATCTCTTTCTCTCTCTCTCTCTCTCTCTCATTCCAGATACTTGTTCCATCTCTCTCTCTCTCTCTCTCTCTCTCTCTCTCTCTCTCTCTTTCACAATCCTTGTTCCACCTCTCTCTCTCTCTCTCTCTCGTCTCTCTCCATCTCTCTCTCTCTCTCCTCTCCTCTCGTTCCAGATACTTGTTCTCTCTCTCTCTTTCTCTCTCTCTCTCTATTTCCAGATACTTGTTCCTCTCTCTCTCTCTCTCTCTCTCTCTCTCCATTTCCAGATACTTGTTCTTCCTCCTCCTCCTCTCCCCCTCTCTCTCTCTCTCTTCATTTCAAAATACTAGTTTTATTATCTCTTTCTCTCCCTCCCCAATTTCAGATACTCGTTCCATTCTCTCTCTCTCTCTCTCTCTCTCTCTCTCTCTCTCTCTCTCTCTCTTTCACAATACTTGTTCCATCCTCTCTCTCTCTCTCTTCCAACTGTGGAAAAAAATGGCGAAATCTTGCGTGTCTAGCAGATTCACAATATGATGAGGTAGCAGAAAGGGAGCTGGCATTTCTCTTATATGAGATCAATAATAGCCCTAATCAAAAAGGATACAAAAGCATTCATAGACATATTAGAAGGATATGATCCTCCAAACTGGAACAAATCATCAGAAAACATCTTGAAAATAATTGAAGAAGTTCCAAATAAAATCCAAGTGGTCAAAAGACTCATAAAGAAAATTTACATCAATCAACATATTCCGACAAAGAAAATGAATTAGGTGAACATTGTGAATATACTAATTGATGCAATAGGAAAAAGAATGCCAAAAGCATGCAAACTATGTAAGGTGTGGTATACCATAGTTAATCCACAAAACCTGAACAGAAAATGTTCTGCATGCAACATTCCCACACATCCTCAATGTGCTGAGGTAATGCAAGATATGAGTAAGGATGCCAGAATATTTTGCTCAACATGTCTTTCATGGATAGACAATGTTATTAAATCAAGACTTAATGTGCAAATAGTTGAGGATGAAGAAGAAGAGGATGAGGAAGAAGAAGAAGAGGAAAATGGAAGAGAAGAAAACAAAACTGAAATGACAGAAAAAATAAGGAAAACAATGAACAAGGCAAGAGTATAGATGCAGAGATATCATTGATACTACATATGAGGCAATCAAGCAGCATACATACGAAGAAATAAATTACGACATGACAACACAAAATAAAATCCCGAAGAGGCTCTACCCAGATCTGCAAACTAATGGGAAAGAGGAAAAAATAGACAAGAAAGACAAAGACTGCACCCTTTTGAAAAGAGGGAATTGCAGATTCGGAGAAAGATGTTACTACAAACATCCCAAGGTGTGTCACAATTATGAAATCTATGGTAAATGTGCATACCTAGACGGCTATGAGGATGATTGCAGAGATCTACATCCAAAAATATGCAAAAACCTAAAAGAAGGAAAAGGATGTAAGTTCGACAAAAAATGTAAGTATATGCACCCTGTAGCCATGAATCAAAATCAATTAAATAATCAATTAAGTAATAAAATACAAAATAAGAAAGAAACAAATAAAGAGAGAAACAAAGAACATGAGGTGAAGGAAAAAAGCAAGCCATCACTGCGATACGGAGTGTCAGCAAAGAATTTCCAAGCATCAGCTCCAAGATACTACAGCTCAAGAGATAAATACTGTAAGTACGATGCTAAGGGAAATTGCAGATACGGAGAAAATTGCAGATTCAGACACAAAATGAATAATTATGATGAAGGAAGATCAAATATTTTGGAAAAGTTGGATTTTTTAATGTCAGAATTTCTGGAAATGAAGAAAAGAACAACATACCAAAACAGGAAAGAAACATGGGAAAATCCTTATTATTACCCATATTAAATGAAGGAGATAACACACAAACCATCATAGTGATGAATGCGCAGGGTTTAGTTACGAGTAACTCAAAAAGAAAAATAGAGTACTTAGACGAACTAACCCAAATTGAAAAGAAAATAGATATAATGAATATAAGTGAAACCTGGTATTCCCAAGAGGCTGGTAATGACGATCAAATAAAAGGTTTCCAAACGTATAGATCTGATAGAAAAAATAGGAATCAAGGGGGAACCGCGATATATGGGAAAGACAAAAAACAAGGAAAAATATATGAGAAATATAGTAAATCAGAATGTGAACTAATAGCGGTAGAATTTTAATCTGAAAAATTAATGAACATAGTAAGTATATAGACCCCCTAATACTAAAGAGTTTGACACAATAATAGAAAAATTGGATGATATATGTAGAGATCACAAGGACTGGACTATTCTCCTATCTGGAGACTTTAAGTTTCCTTTCGTAGACTGGAAAGAACGAATAGGAGATTGTGGTTGTATTTATACATATAAAAAAGAGAGTAATAGTAGTTCAGAAGATAAGAGGCAATTCGAAAAGCTATTAAGATATCTACTAGAATACAACATTCATTCAACAAATAATGTACCATGCCAACAAAGAAAAGGAAAATACTTTTTGTTAGACCTAGTATTTGTGGATAAGGTGAAATTATGTTTAAAGGAATAATAGTTTATAATGCAAGTATTTCAGACCATAATGTCATAGAATTAACAGTCCATTCCAAAGCAAGTGAAAACAGAGATAAGCAAGAAATGAAAAAGTGGGAAGGATATGGAAAATACAACTTCTACAGTAAAAATATAAAATGGTCGGAAATAAATGAAGAATTAAACAAAGATTGGGATAACATTTTCGTAAGTGATGATATAAAGGTAAATACGGAGATATATAAAATATTAGAGAAAATAGTGGATAAATATATACCGAAGAAGAAAAGTAAACATCAGTCATGCATACCAAGAGACAGAAGGATCTTGTTCCAGAAAATCAGAAAGTGGAAAAAAGGTCTTGCAAAAGAAAAAAATACATGGAAAGTTATGGAACTGAAAAGTAATACAGAAAATGCAGAACAAAAGATTATACAATCAAAATAAAATGAAAAACAGGACTTGGAAGAAAAAAACCCTAGTAAATATAAAGCAAAACCCCAAACTATTGTACTCGTATGCAAAAAAGATGAATAAAAGAAGAATAGAAATAGGCCCTCTAAGAATTGAACGGAGATTAACGAATGAAAAAGAGGAAATATGCAACATATTGGCAGAAAGATATGAGAGAGAATTCACCCCTAGAATTGATAATGAAGATAATGATATAGGTAAGGGATGAAATAGTGAATATTTAGCAGACATAGATATTAATGAAGCTGATATTTGTGCAGGCTATTAATGAAATTTATGGAGCTGCAGCTGGGCCTGAGGATGGTGTCCCTGCTATTTTGTTAAAGAAAGTAGTTCATTCTATCGCAAAGCCACTTGCAATATTATTAAGACAAAGTGTAGATGCAGGCAAGATTTATGATGAGCACAAATTAGCATATATTACCCCTACTTTCAAAAGTGGATCAAGACTAGAGGCAAGTAATTATAGGCCTGTGAGTCTAACATCACATATTATGAAAGTGTATGAAAGGGTAATGAAGAAAAATATTATGAAACATTTAATAAAAAATAATTTGTTTAATATAGGACAACATGGTTTTGTACCCAGAAAAAGTACACAAACCCAACTGTTAGTCCACTGTGAGAACATAAACAAAAATATGAAAAGCGGAAATGAAACCAGATGTGGTTTATCTAGACTTTGCAAAGCTTTTGACAAGGTAGATGATATATTATTTGCGAAGAAAATTAGAAAACTAATATAATGGACAAAGTAGGAATATGGTTAAAAGAATTTTTGCACAACAGAAAACAGATAGTTATTGCAAACGACGAGAAATCGGATGAAGCTAAGGTAATATCCGGTGTGCCACAAGGTACGGTGTTAGCTGCAATACTGTTTGTTATTATGATTGCAGACATAGACAGTAATGTTAAGGACTTGGTAGTGAGTAGTTTCACCGATGACACAAGAATAAGTAGAGAAATTACTTGTGATGAAGATAGGAACGCGCTACAAAGAGACCTTAACAAAGTATATGATTGGGCAGAGGTAAATAGGATGGTATTCAACTCTGATAAATTTTAATCAATAAATTATGGAGACAGAGAAGGAAAGCTATATGCATATAGGGGACCTAATAATGAGACAATCACAAATAAGGAAGCAGTTAAAGACCTTGGTGTGATGATGAATAGCAATTCTATTGGCAAAATGTAAAGCAAAAATGGGAATGTTGTTATGGCACTTCAAAACAAGAAAAGCTGAACACATGATTATGCTTTATAAAACATATGTTCGTAGTCCACTTGAATATTGCAATATGAAATGGTACCCACACTATCAAAAGGATATTGCACAAATAGTGTGTGTACAAAGGTCCTTTACCGATAGAATAGAAGAAGTTAAGGATCTTGACTACTGGGAAAGACTACAATCCTTAAAATTATATAGTCTAGAATGGAGAAGAGAACGCTACATGATAATTCAGGCATGGAAACAGATAGGAGGAATTGCCGAAAACATCATGGAGCTAAAAATATCAGAAAGAGCAAGTAGAGGAAGATTAATAGTCCCCAAAACAATACCAAGAAAAATAAGGAAAGCACCACATGACATTAATCCACTATGCACAGCATCGACAATGCAGCGTCTATTCAATGCGTTGCCAGCTCATCTGAAGAATATTTCAGGAGTGAGCGTAGATGTGTTTAAGAATAAGCTCGACAAATATCTAAGCTGCATCCCAGGCCATCCAAGATTGGATGATGCAAAATATACCAGAAGATGCACTAGCAACTCTCTGGTAGACACTAGAGGTGCCTCACACTGAGGGACCTGGGGCAACCCGAACAAGATGTAAGGTCTTTAAGGTAAGGTGTCTCTCTCTCTCTCTCTCTGCTTCCAGATATTTGTTCCCCCTCCTCTCCTCCTCTCCCTCTCTCTCTTCACAAAATACTAGTTTTATTACCTCTTTTCTCTACCTCTCCAATTTCAGATACTTGTTCCATATCTCTCTCTCTTTCTCTCCATTTTTCACAATACTTGTTCCATCCTCTCTCTCTCTCTCTCTCTCTCTCTCTCTCTCTCTTTCTCCACAATCCTTGTTCCTCCTCTCTCTCCATTTCCAGATACTTGTTCCTCCTCCTCCTCTCTCTCTCTCTCTCTCTTCTCTCTCTTCTCTCTCTCTCTCTCTCTCATTTCCGCATAATTCTGGGCAATAAACAAGAAGTAATATGACAGAACCAGTAGCTCTAAACTATTATAATGGCCCGGCTGCAATGGGTTGGGCGGCGCCCAGCGATATTGTATCCACCCAGATGGTTGATAATAACAAGGAAGGAAATCTAAAGACCCTATATATAGAGATAACATCTCTCTCTCTCTTAGGTGAGAAAGGAGTGGAGGCCAGGTGCATTCTAAGTACTTGGTGTATACGTAAGTAAAGAAACGATTTGTTTTACAAAGTTACCTAATGATATATTATTAATTATTATTATTATTATTATTATTATTATTATTATTATTATTAGCAGCAGCAGCAGCAGCAGCAGCAGCAGCAGCAGATGATGATAAAAATAGTCCAAAAATGGAACAGTGCATTGGATTCTTAAAACTGCAGTTCAGTTTGAACTCTAAGAGGTGCAATCCTCAAAGACGATTTAGCGGAAAGCGTGTAATCGAGAACTCCACAGTGAAATAAGAAACCTTACAAAATGTCACTCTGACTCTTCATTAAATGAGAAACATTGCAAAACATTAACTAACAAATTCTACTTATTTATAATCATTGGTCTTTACTTATACAAATTTGTTTTGTGTTCTAGTTCTTCAAGGAATTAAGCAAAGGGGTTTCAAAAAACGTTAAACGTATGAAGATTGAATACAGTGAAATATACCATCATGTAATTTACCTATATATGTTTATTTTTCTTTGTGAAATAATTTTTTTTTTCATTACAAAGACTGAATAATAAATAATAAATAATAATCATAATAATAATAATAATAATAATTAAATAATTAATAATAATAATAATAATCTTTCAAGGCGACTCACTGTCCCCACTACTCTTCGTAGTAGCCATGATTCCCATAACAAAAAAGTACTACAGAAGATGGATGCCGGGTACCAACTCAAGAAAAGAGGCACAGAATTATTAACCATCTGATGATCATGGACGACATCAAGCTGTATGGTAAGAGCATCAAGGAAATAGATACCCTAATCCAGACTGTAAGGATTGTATCTGGGGACATCAAGATTGAGTGAGTTGGAATAGAAAAATGCGCCCACCTTAGTCAACATACAAAAAAGGCAAAGTAACGAGAACTGAAGGGATAAAGCTACCAGATGGGAGCAACATCAAACACATAGATGAGACAGGATACAAATACCTGGGAATAATGGAAGGAGGGGATATAAAACACCAAGAGATGAAGGACACGATCAGGAAAGAATATATGCAGAGACTCAAGGCGATACTCAAGTCAAAACTCAACGCCGGAAATATGATAAAAGCCATAAACACATGGCAGTGCCAGTAATCAGATACAGCGCAGGAATAGTGGAATGGACGAAGGCAGAACTCGCAGCATAGATCAGACAAACCAGGAAACATATGACAATACACAAAGCACTACCACCCAAGAGCAAATACGGACAGACTATACATAACACGAAAGGAAAGAGGGAGAGGACTACTAAGTATAGGGGACTGCATCAACATCGAAGAACAGAGCACGGGGGCAATATCTGAAAACCAGTGAAAGACGAGTGGCCTAAGAGTGCATGGGAAGAAGGATAATAAAAGTAGACGAAGACCCAGAAATATACAGAGACAGGAGAATGACAGACAGAACAGAGGACTGACACAACAAACCAATGCACGGACAATACATGAGACAGACTAAAGAACTAGCCAGCGATGACAATTGGCAATGGCTACAGAGGGGAGAGCTAAAGAAGGAAACTGAAGGAATGATAACAGCGGCACAAGATCAGGCCCTAAGAACCAGACATAATTCAAAGAACGATAGACGGAAATAACATCTCTCCCATATGTAGGAAGTGCAATACGAAAAATGAAACCATAAACCACACAGCAATCGAATGCCCGGCACTTGCACAGAACCAGTACAAAAATAGGCATGATTCAGTTGGCAAAAGCCCTCCACTGGAGCCTGTGCAATAAACATCAGCTACCTTGCAGTAATAAGTGGTACGAGCACCAACCTGAGGGAGTGATAAAAAACGATCAGGCAAAGATCTCTGGGACTATGGTATCAGAACGGATAGGGTGATACGTGAAAAACAGACCAGACGTGACGTTGATTGACAAAGTCAAGAAGAAAGTATCACTCATTGATGTCGCAATACCATGGGACACCAGAGTTGAAGAGAAAGAGAGGGAAAAAATGATAAGTATCAAGATCTGAAAATAGAAATAAGAAGGATATGGGATA
>NC_061103.1:17835580-17863080 GCF_015104395.2 Macrobrachium nipponense
AAGGATATGGGATATGCCAGTGGAAATCGTACCCATAATCATAGGAGCACTAGGCACGATCCCAAGATCCTTGAAAAGGAATCTGGAAAAACTAGAGGCTGAAGTAGCTCCAGGACTCATGCAGAAGAGTGTGATCCTAGAAACGGCACACATAGTAAGAAAAGTGATGGACTCTTAAGGAGGCAGGATGCAACCCGGAACCCCACACTATAAATACCACCCAGTCGAATTGGAGGACTGTGATCGAGAAAAAAAAAACAAAAAAAAAAAAATAAATAATAATAATAAATTAGTATCAGACCTGAAATAGAAATAAGAAGGATATGGTATATGCCAGTGGAAATTGTACCCTTAATCATAGGAACACTAGGCACGATCCTAAGATCCCTGAAAAGGAATCTAGAAAAACTAGAGGCTGAAGTAGCTCCAGGACTCATGCAGAAGTGTGTAATCCTTGAAACGGCGCACATAGTAAGAAGAGTGATGGACTCCTAAGGAGGCAGGATGCAACACGGAACCCCACACTATAAATACCACCCAGTCGAATTGGAGGACTGTGGAAAAAAAAGAAAAGAGAAAAAAAAAAAATAAATAATAATAATAATAATAATAATAATAATAGCATTACAGGCAACAAATAACAACTGAGGTGGTACTTACTGAATGGGACTCAATTAAAAGATGTTCCGGAAGTGAAGAGAAGATAAAAGTTATTCATTTCTGTATTCGGACGAGAGCCTCCACCGACTCTGACCTTGATCTTGTTCAGCTAATCTTGGTTCTGGGTGTTAACGCACGCTTGAATGCTGTAACCTTTTATTTAATATACAACCATCTTTCAAATTCCGGCATGATGAGAATATGGTCGAGGCCGTATTTCTCCCGAACTTCAAACTCTGGGACCTGGTATTTTTTTTTTTTTTTTTTTTCATTTCTTTTATTTATATAGATTTTTGGCATTATGCCAAGCACTGGGGCAACTAAGGCCATTCAGCGCTGAAAAGGAAATGGACAGTAAAAGGTTTGAAAGGTGTTAAGGAGGAAAATCTCAAAGTAGTTGCCCTATGAAACAATTGTTAGGAGAGGGTGGACAGTAAGATGGAAGAAAGAGAATATGAACGAAGGTACAGTAATTGCAGCTAGGGGTCGAAGGGACGCTGCAAAGAACCTTAAGTAACGCCTACATTGCACCGAATGAGGTGCACTGACGGCACTAACCACCTACGGGGTGGGACCTGGTATTACCCAATTGACCTTGATCTCATCTAAATGACCTCGGGGCAAGGTCAGTGCACAGTCTGCAACCTTTACATTACACTGTTCTTTTCCATGTGTTTTGTTTATGTGTTTGTTTGGTGATTTTACGTTGCATGGAACCAGTTGTTATTCAGTAACGGGACCAACGGCTTGACATGACTTCCGAACCACGTCGAGAGTGAACTTCTATCACCAAAAATACACATTTCTAACGCCTCAATGGAATGCCCGAGAATCGAACTCACGGCCACAGAACCTTTCAGACAAGTAAGAACGCGGGAGAAGTGGATGACAGCAGACAGGCAGACTAACAGACAAGGGGATGGGCAATTTACCTCCAAGACATCACTCGTATGATTAAAACGGACTTAAAAATTAAAAGTAGCTGCTTGGCTGTGGATGAGTCCTTAAAGCTTAATCTGTAAAAACTGACATTCTCTTTGTATTACACGAAGGACCTTTTGATTATAATAATAACGCTGCTACTAACGCTGATGATGATAACCACGCAAGACATCAAGACCGATGCAATACGAAGAGTGTCATTATTAATTTACATTTACGAATAAGACCCTTATATAGAGATAGGACTTTCGAGAGACTAGTTCTCATCATCAGTGTTTTTTGTGGGAAATGAGCTGGATTTCGGAAGTTCTCTTTCGGTATTTTAAAATATCTCGACAGAAAACTCTGGAATTTACCCGGAAAGATATAATTAGACCTTTATAAAGAACTTTCAAGTACTTGATTAGTTCTCAACCATTTTTTTAATGAGAAATAAGTAGGATTTCGAAAGCTCTCTGCCGAGATTTTAAAATCTTAATTGAAAAAAAATGTGGATTTTACTCCGAAGAATACAAATAATCATAATTTTAAATCGACATTGTGTGGTTAAGATATCTGGTCATATCTTAAAATTTTTTTACCTAATGCCTGTTTTACTCTTGTGTATCCTTGATATACTTAGTATATATCATAAAGGCAAATTTGGGTGAAGTTTGAGAACTCCCATATTCACTTAAGTAAAGCTCACTGTGGTCAGTTACTCTGGTATATTAATAGTAAAATGCTGATTATGAAAAAAAAAAATCCATAAGCCACGTAACAACTGTTAACTGAATCTAGACAAAATACAAAACAAAACAAAAATGGGAAAATACCACGACAAGATTAGTGGTGAAGAGAAATATTAAATCGTGAGGAAGACAGAAAATTAATCAAATCTCAATTCTCATCTTTGTATCGACCTCGAGAAGTTATTACAAATGTTGTCCAGGATGGACTAAACTATATCAGCAACATCAAACAAAATGTTTAAACAAATCATTCTCTCTCTCTCTCTCTCTCTCTCTCTCTCTCTCTCTCTCTCTCTCTCTCTCTCGTCGTGTTTCCCTTTACCCAGGGATTTTTAGTATTGCCAAGGTCAGTAGGAATAGCAACTGACAGTATGCCCAAAACCACACAAGGAAAAATAAACAAAGAAACAATTATGGGGTTCAACGATGCAGGAAGTGAGCAAACGCCCCGAAAGGGATGAGGGGCTGTAAGAGTCAGGAAAACCGGAGGCAAGAAGAAAATTCCAAATTTGGACATCAGTGAAAGAAACTGTTAACTCTTAGCACACACAAATGAATTCGCTATCCTTTCTTCTGTTAAAAGGTATTTGTAACAACGATTTTGTTTGTGTGTGTGTGTGTGTGTGTGTGTGTGTGTGTGTGTGTGTGTGTGCAAACGACGATAAACAAGCCTTTTCTTAAACTAAGTTTTGTAATTAACTTCACTCAAGGTAGAAGATTGTTTCGAGAAAATACACTATGCAAACTCTATCTGCTGCACAAGAAGAATTTTGACGTTTTGACAACACAGGGGTTAAAATAATATCGAAGATATGTCCAAAAAAAAAAAGTAGCACAATTTCAATTATAAAACTTCATGTTTAAATGTTCTGTCCTTTCTCCGCCACAAAAGAATTTATATCATGAAGTTAAAAGATTATAAGATTAAGGGATAGGTCATAATTCGAGTGGAAGCTCTCTCTCTCTCTCTCTCTCTCTCTCTCTCTCTCTCTCTCTCTCTCTCTCTCACACACACACAAATACAAATACCATCACCAATACTATTTACAATTGTCAAGTAAGTTAGTGTAAAGATTTATTTCCATGAGGAAATAAATCTTTATGTAAATATTCACGATAATGTCATTGTTCCATGAGGAAATAAATCTTTATGTAAAGATTCACGATAATGTCATTGTTCCATGAGGAAATAAATCTTTATGTAAAGATTCACGATAATGTCATTGTTCCATGAGGAAATAAATCTTAATGTAAATATTCACGATAATGTAACTGTTCCATGACGAAACAAATCTTTATGTAAATATTCACGATAATGTCATTGTTCCATGAGGAAATAAATCTTTAAGTAAATATTCACGATAATGTCCTTGTTCCATGAGGAAATAAATCTTTATGTAAATATTCACGATAATGTCATTGTTCCATGAGGAAATAAATTTTAATGTAAATATTCACGATAATGTCATTGTTCCATGAGTTGTTCCATGAGGAAATAAATCTTAATGTAAATATTCACGATAATGTCATTGTTCCATGAGGAAATAAATCTTTATGTAAATATTCACGATAATGTCATTGTTCCATGAGGAAATAGTCATTAAAAGTTAAAAGTATGTGACTGTAAAACATAGTACAATGGCGTAAGCAAAAAATGACATGTATACCTTGTACACCAGTTTTGATGCCTCTTTCCCACAGTTACTTTCCCACAAGGGTGTTTTACCTGTGGGCTTTGTTCCCCTGATATCTTCAATTTTCCCCGATTTGGCCATCATCGCATATCAGCCATCAAGAGCAAAAGAAGAAGGAAAAGAAGAAGAGGAGGAGACCATCACACAGAAGTCTTAAGAAAAGCAACCATGGGAAAATCCCTTATATACTCTTCTTCTTCTCTCCCCCTTCCATATTCCCTTCTCTTCTCTCTCTCTCTCTCTCGCTGTCTCTCTTTGTCTCCCCTCGTCCCCTTCCAATGTCACTGAAGGAGACACAGGCGGTAATCCTTTCTTTCATCAAGAACATCTCCCTCCTTCCCTCCCTCGCTCCCTCCCTTCCTCCCCCTTAGAGAAAAATAAGCGGTAACAGTCGCAAGCAGTGAAAGACGGCTTAATGCCACCGTTTACCGCAATCCTCCCTTGAAACCGGCGAAGGAGGAGAGCCGGTACAAAGGGATGATGGGCTGGTCTCCCACAGAAAACGTAGCCTTCTTTCAACTTGAAAAAAAAAAAAAATGAAAGGGAGAGGAGGGGGGGAGGGGGGGAAGAGAGAATATGTGGTGATTTCACAGCGGCAAACAATTACGAATAACAACATTACTGTCATAATAGTTTTGATGTGGAGTTGAACTGTAATTTATTTAGTGTTTTTCAAACTAAAAATTTACTTATAAGAACAGTAGAACCACTAGGCAATAAAAATATCTTCGGTCGAACAAAAGCTACAATATTATTTCCACTTCTTTTATTAAAGCCTTCTAATAATGCTTTGTGTACTTAGTCCAGCAAATCTACGTCTAGTAAATAGTTTATTTACCTGATTATTTTACGATTTATTAATAACAATTCACATATCTTTCTCAGAATAAGACCACGAATGTCTTTGAGAAATCCGAAAATAGATACAAAATTTCCAGCTAAATACGACCATGAATATTTTTTTTTTAAACATTGCATCCAGCTATGCTCTAATGCACCTGTGTCGGGAGATTTCTAACTGTTCAGCATTTTTGTGATTAAGACCACCTTAAGAAGGCAAACGTCGTTTTTGCTTGCGTTGTCGAATTCTGAATGGCATTTTCCTAATACTTCATTCTGCATAAATAAAAATAAATAAGGAACGATTACACATTAGAAAATTCATATATGTATGTAGTCAAGTAATAACAAACATAAGGATATTGTAAATGACATTAATCTAGAAACAAGCAATACCGCTTCCCTATAACTGTAGTAGTTCCCCACTGGACGAGTGGTTTTCGCGCTCGGCTGCCATTCCGGTGGTCCGAAGTTCGAATCCCGGCTCGGCCAACGCGGAATCAGAGGAATTTATTTCTGGTGATAGAAATTCATTTCTCGATATAGTGTGGTTCGGATCCCACAATAAACTGTAGGTCCCGTTGCTAGGTGACCAATTGGTTCCTAGCCACGTAAAAAAAATATCTAATCCTTCGGGCCAGCCCTAGGAGAGCTGTTAACCAGCTCAGTGGTCTGGTAAAACTAAGAACTTAACTTTTTATAACTGTAGTAAAAGGAATAAAGTATTTCTGTTGCTACGGATACTACAGAAAGTCTACTATTAAATTATAACAAACGAAAATTCGCTAAATAAGGTATCTCCGAAGTCGGTCTAAATATTTTTTTTTTTTTTTACCAGCCTATGAGTGCATCGCCTACTCTTATGAATAATATGTATTATCTTTAGTCCGTTAACATGTAAGTCACTTGAGAATGTACAGCATATATATATATATATATATATATATATATATATATATATATATATATATATATATGTATATATATATATATATATATATATATATATATATATATATAAATATAAATATAAATATAAATATATATATATATATATATATATATAATATATATATATATATATATATATATATATATGCATATATATATTTTGATAATATTTATAGTTAGCAAAAGTTATAACACCTGCAACTGCTTTTCATCCCTGCTCAAGTAAAGTTATATTTTGATATATATAGGTAGCTAAAGTTATTTTTTTTATAACAACGGGCAACTGCTTATCATCCTTACTCAAGTCAGGTATATTATATATATATATATATATATATATATATATAATATATATATATATATATATATATAGTTAGCAAAAGTTATAGCAACGTGCAACTGCTTATCATCGCTGCTCAAGTCAGGTTGTATGAGGAAACTGCGTGAGTCTTCAACAGCGCAGTTATTAGTTATGACTCGTATTGACTCCGTCCTCGTTAAGATAATTATCTTAATGAGAATTCCCAGTGATTCCGCGGGCAAACGGTTCACGCAAACGAATGCCTTTATCTAACCAGACCTAAAGACGAAGGTAAATGAGCGCAAGATAAGGAAATTAGTTGTGGTTCTAAGCGATCGACTCTGTTACGAAGTATTTTGCATACTTAGTAATTTGCTTCGGAACATTTTACATCAGTAATTTATAAAAAAGCCTTCGAAATGCTTCAAAACAAGACGGCATTTCTAACGAAAAGCTAAGGATTGCGTTAAAAAGAATCACATAGATTATAAAAGTTATGCTCTCTCTCTCTCTCTCTCTCTCTCTTTATATATATATAATATATATATATATATATATATATATATATATAATATATATATATATATATATATATATATATATATATATATATAATATATATATATATATAGTATAAAAGTTATGCTTATGCATAGCATATACGTACTTGTTAATTTACACGGGTGTCTCAAATAAATGGTTGAGGTATGACGAGGAGAATCTGTTTAATTTCCACAAAAATATAATGGCGTTAAGTATATACTATTTATCATCTAATTAATCCACCTCACACCCGCTCGACGAAAATCCCGCCCTACCCGGACGCAGCACTTCCGTATATAGCCTACTCATTATTTACTAATCTACAAGTATTCACGGTAATGTTGCCTCAATTACTACTACTAATATTAATACTAATAACAACAATCATAATATTTTATACTAAAATCCAAGTAGATCTTTTTTGTTTGTCCGCCCCGAGTGGGGACAATGTTGGTAGGTTATTGGGAGGATAGGGGAGACATGACACACCCATCCTCCTCCTGCAAAGCTGTTTGTCTGCCCCGGGGGTGAGGGGGGGAGTTGGTAGGGCACTGGGAGGATATGGGAGACAAAACACATCCACCCTCCTCCTGCAAAGCTGTTTGTCTGTCCCCGGGGGCGGGGGAGGAAGTAAGGAGTCGGGAGGGTAGGGGAGACATGACACATCCACCCTCCCCTTTCAAACCTGTTTGTCCGCCCCGCCATTTGACTTAATTTTGACCTGTGACCTTGAAAAACAAATATGTCATGGTGAAATTTATATTGGGGAAATAATCCATAACTCCAAGGTACCTACGAAACTGTCAATGAAATTTATATAAAAAAAAAAATTTCTTCATATCGGTATATTGACAAAAAAATTCTAAGACAATCCACCATGACGTTTTCGCTGAAGCGGATGGCTAACATATGGGGGAAGGGGGGGGGGGGGGGGGGGGGGGGGTGGGGGGGGGGGGGGGGGAAATAGCCACGAGTGACCCTGTCTCCTATGATCCCACTGTAGTGCCAGTTTCAAACTGAAGATGGTCTCTACACTAACAAACTCCTTAGAACAAATAGAACAACATCAAGACACTACACGTTGAGTTATATTAAAAGGATGAAAAAGTTTTAGTTGAGTTACAGTAAAAGGATGAAAAATATTATAAATGCAAACTAAGTAAATGGCTTCATCAAGTATTACTACTGACGACCTACTTGCAATTTCAACCCGCCTTAAGGTGGGGACGATTCTAAATGTCCCAGAAGGCACTCATTTAAATGAGACAGCCAGGCAGTAACGATACTGAAGTTCGCCCAGAAATCATGTACGTGTGAAAAATCATCACATCTTTGAAGTTACGACACATGTATGGTTTCTTTGATAAAGGCTCTCCTTTGCTTATAGAAATGTAGTATTACCAAAATTTTTATATATATATTAATCAATGTCACTTGTTTCACGCGTTTGTTGCAGTAAAAATAAGGGTAATACAATTATACAGATTATCATTATTCAAAAAATCAAACAGCCTTCATCAGTCAGGAAGCAATTATGAAGCTGTGCATATCATTTTTGCAAAGATTTTCAAAGCAGTGGTTGAGCACTCTCTCTCTCTCTCTCTCTCTCTCTCTCTCTCTCTCTCTCTCTCTCTCTCTCTCTCTCTCTCGGATCCAACGAGCATTTTACAAACAATCATCCAACATCCTCTTCATCACTTTCACTTGGATTCGATGGGCTGATATAAAATAATGAACTTTAAATTAAATAAACGACCACTGATATTATATAATTAGAAAATAAACACACATACATACATAAGTACTGGCACTGACACTGACACTGACACACACACACGCCAAGATGTTACCCAACATACATACATACATAAGTACTGACACACACACACACACGTGCACACGCAAAAGATGTTACCCATGGTAAATGGTAACGCACATAAATTTCTACTGAAGACAATGCCATTATTCGCAGATACTATCTTCTTATCAAGACTGAATCAGTCTATGATGCTTCTTGTTCTCTTCTGTTAAGCTTCTCAGGAATAAGGAAAAATGATTCAAAATTATTTCCATTACTTCTTTTTCTTCTAGTCGACGAACCGTTTCCCCACCTCTCGGTGACGTCATCAGGACTGGATTACAAATTGGCGATACTAGGGTTTGGTTACTGCATGCGGACATTTGAAATTTAAACATGGTGTCATTGAGGTGCTGAATTTCTATTGGCTGGTGGGTCTCATTCTCTTGCTGATGGTCTGACGGCAGCACGGACATTCCATGTTCTCTGCAGGATGCGCGTCCTATGCTGAGGGTCATGCCCTTGGCTACAAGCGGCGGCATAGGAAGTAACCTACAGTGCAACAGGAATGCACATGCTGCCGTCCGGACCGTCAACAACAAAATGAGAATGCTGACCGCTGTGGCATAGGACGTAGCCTACAGTGCATCAGGAACCGTCAGCAACTAAATGAGAATGCTGACCACTGTGGCACAGGAAGTAATCTACAGTGCATCAGGAATACACATGCTGCCGCCCAGACAGTCAGCAACAAAATAAGAATGCTGACCGCTTTCACATTGGAAGTAACCTACGGTGCATCAGGAATACATATGCTGACGGTCTGGGCAGCAGCATATGTATTCCTGATGCACTGTAGGTTACAAACAGTGCATCAGGAATACACATGCTTCTGTCCAGACGGTCAGAATCCTGACCACTGTGGCATTGGAAGTAACCCTACAATGCATCAGGAATACACATGCAACCACCGAGACCGTCAGCAACAAAATGAGAACTGCTGACTAACAGACCCAATAATATCATGTTTAAAATTCAAACACTAGCATACAGTAATTAAAACCTTGGATATCAATTTGTAATCCAGTCCTGATGACGCCGCCGAGAGGTTGGGAAATGATCCGGGATCTAGTAAGTAAAAAAAAAAAATAAATAAATAAATAAATGGAAAGAATTAGGAATAATTCTTCTTTGTTCCTGAGAAGCTTGCTAGAAGAGAAAAAAGAAGTAGAGAATGATTCAAAGTCTTGATAAGAAGATATTATCTGCAAAACAATGCCATTGACTTTTTCAGAAATTGCATGAGAGAAAATATACCCAAATAGCATAATATATATACATATATACATACATACATGTATATATACATATACATGTATGTATATAGATAGATAGATACATAATGTATATATAAATATATATAGATATATTTGTATATATATAGACACATATGCATTAGTTTATATATATATATATATATATATATATATATATATATATATTTATATATATATATATGTGTGTGTGTGTGTGTGTGTGTGTGTGTGTGTGTGTGTGCGTAAAAAAGCTAAAAAAAAAAGTATGTTTATAATAAACCATCTCACGGTTTCTCTACTCTACAGCTCAAAATGCCACGAAACGTACACTGTTTTTAACAACCTCATAAAAACATTGACTGGATAGAGAGAGAGAGAGAGAGAGATATGGGAACCTTGGAGTGATATTTTCCCTTGTGGATGATTTGAGGTAGAATTAAAGTTCTCTGTTTCTGTGTCCTTGTCCGATTCGTTTTCCATTTGTCTCTCTCTCTCCACTCATCCTCCACATTACGGCTCCACCCTCCCCCCTCCCCATCGAGAGGTGTCAATCCGTGGGGGGCGGGGGACGGGGGGAGGGAAAGACGCGCGCCTAGGCCTAAAGTGCCACTTGGGCCCTCCCATTTACTCCTCACTTCCCTTGACAGGGTCTCCACGGTTCTATCAATCGAATATCAGTCTGTCGCTGCCTAGGCCTAAAGGCTTGAAGATCGTGGGATTACAAATCCTTTCGGATGAGTGACACAGTGCGCCTGCCTGAGTACGAGACATAGGCCTACATCTCTCTCTTCTCTCTCTCTCTCTCTCTCTCTCTCACAGTGTCTGCGCTTCCTGTTTTAAAACACAGCACTCGATAATTACGTAATCTCCTCCGTCTGATAACATGGCACTGCATGTGGTAGCACTGAAATATTCCTGAATCTTTACTGGAATATTCATGAATCTTTAAACACAAGAAACGTTCAGCAGAATTCTCGAAAACTGGAACGGTCTTCTGTTCACTGGCATTAATCTTTATTATTAATTTTATCATCGCCTAAACTTCATTTGTTCTCTCAAAACGGAAAACTAGCTTTATACAGGATATTGGAAAAGCAAAAAATTAAAAAAAAAGTGAACAAATTTTTGAAAAAAAAAATTTTTTGGAAAAGGAATGAGAAAAATACAAACGACGAAATGAAATAAAAAAAATAAAAAATGAAAACCACCGTGTAGCCAGGATTCATAACAATTGCATTACACGCTTCAGAAATCCATAAAAAAACAACAACAAAAAATACTTCCCCATTCCACCGAGCTAAAAATATACGAGAAGGGAGCAGAGCAGCAGGGCAGAATCAGCTACAACTCAAATGGTTCATAAATTTTGCCCGAAAAAAAGAGAAGAAGAAATGAATCATTTCCTTTTGTATTTGTAGTTCTCCAGTGTTAACGCGATCAGCGAAGCGTGAGCGCAGCCAAGGCATTTATGACGACGGACATATGGTTGATATAAATCCCTTCTAGTGCCAAGGCACATAAACCCAGGCCGAAATTCCCTCCCTACAACCACCCACCAAAAGTGGGACATTTATTCTTTGAAGTTTTGGTATTGTTTCTTTTAAGAACTGGCATCAAAATCCTTAAAATTATTGCGCTACTCTACCCGCAACCACCCACCAAAGGTAGAACATTTATTCTTTGAAGTTTTGGTATTGTTTCTTTTAAAAAATAGTTCCACGTTGGACAAGTCGATTTCGCGCTCGGCTACCAATCCGGTGGTCCGAGGTTCGATTCTCGACTCGGCCAACGCGGAATCAGAGGAATTCATTTCTGGAGATAGAAATTTATTTCTCGATAAAATGTGGTTCGGATCCCACTATAAGCTGTAGGTCCCGTTGCTAGGTGTCCAATTGGTTCCTAGTTACGTAAAAATATCTAGTCCTTCGGGCCAGCCCTAGGAGAGCTGTTAATCAGCTCAGTGGTCTGGTAAAACTAAGATATACATAACTTCTTTTTCTTTTAAAAAAATGGCACTAAAATGAATAATTTAGCATAAAATCCTTAAAATTATTGCGCTACACCATTCACAATCTCCCAGGAGGATTACTCTCCCAGCAACCACCCACCAAAAGTAGGACATTTATCCTTTGAAGTTTTGGTATTGTTTCTTTTAAGAACTGGCATAAAAATCCTTAAAATTATTGTGCTACGCCATTCACAAGCTCCCAGCAACCACCCACCAAAGGTAGAACATTGATTCTTGAAGTTTTGGTATTGTTTCTTTTAATAATAAGCACAAAAATTAAGAATTGGTATAAAAAAAACCGTAAAAACTATTGCTCTGCACCACTCACAAGCTCCAAGCAGGATTACTCTCCCAGCAACCACCCATTAAAAGTAGAACATTGATTCTTTGAAGTTTTGGTATTGTTTCTTTTAAGAATTGGCATAGAAATCCTTTAAAATTACTACGCTACACCGTCCACCAACTCCCAGGATACAAACGCTGAACAAACAAAAGAATCCTTGCTTATTACAGCCCCTAGTTTATTCAACCGAGGACAGAAATCATCTTAGTCTTTCGTAGCATTACTGACACATATGCTGTGTTATCAAACACTATACAGTGATTTACATAGGTCTCCCGAAAAAATCTGAATCTGCATATTCCCTTGGAGGGAGGGTCTACTTTCTCTGTTTCTCTTAGCTGGAGTGAGAGAGAGAGAGAGAGAGAGAGAGAAGAGAAAGAGAGAGAGATAATTTATATATGTGTATATAATATATATATAATATATACTATACTACTATATATATATATAAATATATATATATATATATATATATATATATATATATATATATATATACTATATATATATATAGTATATATTATATATATATATAAATATATATATATATATATATATATATATATATTTATACATATATACACGTATATACGCAAATACATACATTCATCTACACACACACACACACACATATATTATATATTATATATATATATATATATATATATATATATATATATATATATATATATATATATATATATATGCGCGCGTGTGTGTGTATAAATGAAGCCTCCAGCGCTAAAAATCTGAATGAAATTAAAGACGAACCACTGTACAAAATAATTCAAAAACGTCATCTGCTTTCATATACAACCTACACAACAGCACGTAAAAGACACTATAAACACTTCAACATTCACCTGTAATCTGCATGCAACTGAGTAAGGCCAGATATCAAAAGCTCTTTTATCTTCCATACCACGTTTCTCATACTGTCGCTTCATTCATGAGATCCATTCTTCCACCACTCATTGGTCTTGCTAACATTCATTCTTAACTTTCTCTTCTTGCAAATGCTTTCAGACTCTTTCATCAGTTTCTGCAATCTACCTACACTGTCATAATTTCATCGTCTTCAAACATCAGAATCTCCACATCTCATTCAGAAACCTATTTTCAACACATCCGCCTATAAAAAATATCATTTATCCACGTTCTACTATCAGTCCATTCAGAAATATATAAAAGCAATCACGGACGTCACGCTTCCTTGTCTCTGACCCACTTTCACACCAAACCAGTCACTCTCCCGTATGAAAATTCTATCCGAGGCTTCACTTCCAGCATAGAACTTGTCATCGCGCTCAGTAACTCGTCTTCTGTTCCATCACCCAGAACACCATGCAGACGCCTTGACTCGATATTCATTCTGCCACGTGCCAGCTGCAGGTTTTTCCTTACACTATCAAAATCCTTGCTGTAGGTTTTTATTACAAACACTTCATTCAGACTATCCCTTCTTAACCATACTGTTCTGATTGATTTATAGGTTTTAGGCATGATGCCAAGCACCGGGGCAAGTTAGGTCATTCAGCGCTGAAACGGAAATTGTCAGTGAAAAACGTTTGAAAGGTGTAACAGGAGGAAAGCCTCGCAGTTGCACTATGAATCAATTGTTAGGAAAGGGTGGAAAGTAAGATGGAAGAAATATAATTTGAAAAAAGGTACAGTAAAAAGAATGAAAGTAGTTGCAGCTAGGGGCCGAAGGGTCGCTGCAAAGAACCTTCAGTAATGCCTACAGTGCACAGCATGAGGTGCACTAAACGCACTATCAACTTACGGGCCCTACTGTTCTTTCCCTGTTAATAATTCTGTTGTCTCTTACTTTATCAGTCACTAACAGCGCCACCCTTTCCTTCGTATACAAAAAAAAGGGGGGAGGGAGTTCATCTGGGATAAAATCTAAATTATTCGATATTACACAATTCGTGGTCAATTGTATACTATATGTGCAATATCAGAAATATTTAATGAAGGCAGCAGATCAATTCTGTTGCAAAAGCGATCAATAAACAACGATTTTATTATATCAGAAATATTTAATGAAGGCAGCAGATTAATTCTGTTGCAAAAGCGATCAATAAACAACGATTTTATAATATCAGAAATATTTAATGAAGGCAGCAGATCCGAGAAATTCCTACAAGTCAGATCAATTCTGTTGAAAAAACGATTAACAAACAACGATTTTATATATCTGTAATCTTTTAATGTTGGATAAAGTGGAAAATATCACTGTGAATCTTTAGCAAAATAATTTCTCTCATAACGTCAATTAAAACCAAATATTACTTTGCCATTAAAGTATGAAGCTCCTCTAAAACGTTGAGAGAGAGAGAGAGAGAGAGAGAGAGACTGTCTCCAAGTGTGTAATTGGGTATAAAAATGTGTAATAAATTGCCAATTAGCCACTCACTCGAGGTTACTTAAGGTCAAATTAACATAAAAAGGGCCGAAAACCAACACTCAGGAGATAATAAAGGATTGCAAATGTATGCTTCGGAAGGAATCCTATGTCGCTGTTGGCCTTTGCAACGAAGGTCCTTCCCCAGTCATTTCCTAAATTATGAGTTATCTTGTCCTGCCAAAGACAAAATTACCGAATTTTACCCAGGAGAGAGAGAGAGAGAGAGAGAGTCACATGGAGTTACAAGGATAAGGATGTCTCAAGGACTTGTTCGTCCATCCGAGGAGACATCGCATGTTCACATATCTGTAGGAGCAGATTTTACCGTTCATTCACAGTGTCATTATGATTCTGTCTAGCTTTCTTTTAAACTTTTCTACGCTGTTGCTGTTTACAACTTCTGGTGGCAGTTTATTCCATGTGTCATATCTTCGCAAGAGAGAGAGAGAGAGAGAGAGAGAGAGAGAGAGAGAGAGAGAGAGAGAGAGAGAGAGAGAGAGAGAGAGAGAGAGAATGCTACTAATAACATCAGCAAAAGACTTAAACAGTATTACCCTTACATTACTCTGCTGGTGTTGCTATAAAGTAGTAACTTTCTCTATCATTATCATTACTATATTCCGTATCCTTAGCCTAATGCGGTGACAGCCATTATCATCACTACCATTATCTTAACTGACGCTGATAACGCTGATGATGATGTTACTAGCATCATCATGAATGTATCAGGTCCACAATAATATTCAATGGTGAATCATGTTGATTTTATAGACTGAAGATGAACCTAGGACAGGGTTCGAGAGATTTCGTAACGTTCTTGAAAAATAAACATAATTCACCGCCGAATATTATTGTGGACCTGATATAACGGCATCTCCAGTCCTCGATCAAGAGGAGAAAGACCCAATCATCATCAATATAATGAATCTTTTGTTACTAGAGTATCCGGATTTTAGAAGCCTTGAAATTATGTAGTATAATTATCATTATCATGATGCATCTACATTGTATAATAATAATTTCTAGAGAAAACGCAAACTGACCATTAATTTCTCCACTGCGCTTATTAGATATATTAGTTATGATAATAAATTTCTTTAGCTATGGAATCTTTTATTTGCGGCTTGGTGAAAATTCTACTGCTCAAGTAAATCTATTATATTTCAAACGATAAATCATACATTAGTGCTTTTGAGAGAGAGAGAGAGAGAGAGAGAGAGAGAGAGAGAGAGAGAGAGACTTGAAACTTTTTATTCCATTAAGCTGAAATGAAGGCTCATTATTACTATTATTATTTTTTGAGAGCAACTATTTAAATTAATTTCCTCCAACAACGCTAAGCCAATAATAACGAAGACAGTATCATTCATAGCAATCATATGACTATGCTTTATAATACTTTACTATTGTCAATCACTTCATCTGTAAAGAATTTAGTTCCCAATAAAATTTATGAGTTTTTTTAGATAAATTAACAAAAACGTATTTTAGACGAATGAAACGTAGCGTCAAAACATTGCATAACCACATGAATAGATATAAACAAGCATTATATAGCAGAAACAAGCCAACAACATACATACAAACATATATATACATATATATGTGTGTATATATATATGTATATGTGCATTTTTTCCGGAACATTACCACCACCAAAAATAGAGTAGTCTCTCAGCCCCATCTCCCACGCTTGTCTTGGCTCCATCACCCATACTATTTCAAAAATGGTTTAGGGGCGTCTGCGAGACCTAGAATAAATACACGAAGGGCGGCTGACGGCTGGGGAAGGCCATGATTTAAGGTACGAAATGCAAGTTCCAGCCCTCTCATGCTGAGAACGTCAGCGCCGCCACCACCACAACCCCTTGATCAGATGAGAGGCCAACTCCCTCCCAACCTGACAGGAGTAATTAACGCTAGCCCATATTAGTTGGCGACTAACACATTATCAAGTAAAATGATTCTCGCAGGGACGGGTCTCCACACACGATGGTGCCTGATACACTATATATAGCTGACTAATGTATGCTTGGTCTTAAAGATAAGCCCGCAGAGGTCCGCAGCGAAAACTGAAATGAGAAAGACGATAAAAGAATAGAGGAAGATGAATGTATACCAGGATAAACCGCGCGACGTTTACAAAACAAAATACGAAAATATGCATCAACCAATATTAAAAAAGAACAACGTTAAGATTAATCATGAAACTTCTAGAATAACATCACATCAAATCAATTCAATCTAATTAAAATGAACAAAAGTAAAGGACCCCAAAGAAATTAGAGACCAAACCCCGTGAAGAGAACGTCTAAATCTGATTACAGTGTCCCTCCGAACACATGTATTTTAGTTATCCTTGGTCATTTCCCGAGCTGTAGAAAACGGGGTACGAGTTATTAACTCCCGGGTCAGGCAGGAGCTACCGAAAGAGGGCGCGTCCAGCAGCCTGGGTATAACTCATCCCACATGACAGACAGGTTGGGAGATGAATAGCCCGCCTGCAGCGCCCAGGTCAGAGGTCACAGACCTACACGGCACGTAACTAATATAGCCTCCCGTACGCCCTCTCTTTCTCACTCTCCTACTTTCCCCAATGACGTGTCACCTTTTGTTTTCTTTCTCTGGTATCCACGCTCTCTCTCTCTCTCTCTCTCTCTCTCTCTCTCTCTCTCTCTCTGTGTGTTTGATAAGTACCTCGAAGTGAACGCTTTTGGAATACTACTATTTAAGGTATGAATGGCTCTTTCAGTATTTCAGTATCTGTTACTACATAAAATGGCAATGCTATTACGACACGTCAATTTTGTTCATACAAATCCAAGTCATCTGATTAGCTCGAGCAGTCCTTAAATAATAATAATAATAATAATAATAATAATAATAATAATAATAATAATAATAATAATAATAATAATACGATCCCAAGATCCCTGAGAAGGAATCTGGAAAAACAAGAGGCTGAAGTAGATCCAGGACTCATGCAAAAGTGTGTGATCCTGGAAACAGCGCACATAGCAAGAAAAGTGATGGACTCCTAAGGAGGCAGGATGCAACCCGGAACCCCACACTATAAATACACCCAGTCGAATTTGTGATAAATAATAATAATAATACATGGTTCAGATACATGGCGACAGTACAATAATGCAATTACAATCTCCTGTATTTGAATAAAAAAAATTACATGCCACATACTTCATGACGCATTATGTCCGCTTTACAAAAAATTAATAAAAATCAAACACGCAACGTTTTTTCATTCAATGAAGTCTCATTTCAATAAATTTATCATTTTCGATAAAAGTTTTTTCTATTGATACATACCTGGTTCATACCGGTCTGCTCGTATAAGTTCAGTTAAATGTATTTTTACTCAGAATATTAACAGTAACAAATGTAATTATATTAGACTTTACTAACTTTTATTTTTTTACTTTTCAGTCTCAATATCCCTAAAAAAAAGGAGTGTTGAACTCTCGGAAATAATTCGACTCTTTTAATGTGTTCCTTAGTGACATACAAGTTTTAATTCTTATCAGGACTTCTACCTTGAATTACTAAAAATTGGGCGAATAAAAGCTTTACAACATCATATACCTTACTGTGCTCTCCTGCAATGATTAAAAGATTTACAAAGTTGCCTGTACAGTCGTTTGTTTGTTTGCATGGTGTTTTAACGTTGCATGGAACCAGTGGTTATTCAGCAACGGGACCAAAGGCTTTACGTGACTTCCCCTGTACAGTCGTGGAAAACCTAATGAATAAACTACTTTCATTTTTTTTTCCAAATATATATCGATTTGATGTGCGGTGCAAAAGGTTCAAGGGATTTTACTTGTCATAGGCTTTAATTATTAAATAAATTTTATAAGCTAAAGCAACAATTTGCAAAAAAAAAAAAAAAAAAAAAAAAAAAAAAAAAAAAAAAAAAAAAATACGTTCAGACGCTGGTGAGAGTGAAGTTTCCCTTGGGAAGTTATTCTTGGTTGGATTTTAAATGAACAATTTTGACGATAGAAACGAGTAGGCTTCAAATCTGACTACTACTGTGCTGCAGTGAACGAACGCAAACGTTTGTCTCAAGTACTGTCTATGCTGGATCTCCTCCCCAAAGAAGTTCCAGGCACCAACGTCTCAAGTACTGTCTATGCTGGATCTCCTCCCCAAAGAAGTTCCAGGCACCAACGTCTCAAGTACTGTCTATGCTGGATCTCCTCCCCAAAGAAGTTCCAGGCACCAACGTCTCAAGTACTGTCTATGCTGGATCTCCTCCCCAAAGAAGTTCCAGGCACCAAACGTCTCAAGTACTGTCTATGCTGGATCTCCTCCCCAAAGAAGTTCCAGGCACCAACGTCTCAAGTACTGTCTATGCTGGATCTCCTCCCCAAAGAGGTTCCAGGCACCAACAACCCCCACCACTTAACCCAACCCAACCGGCCCCCTTCCCCAAAAATCCATTCTAATCTGCAGTCAAAACAGCTGAAGGGACCACTGATTTTTTTTTTTTTTTTTCCATAACTCTGAACCACTCAAGAAAAGCATGAGGTTTCCATCCCTTCAACAAATTTCAATGCTCTAAATATTTTCAGTGCAAAATATTGCAATTGTTCCCAAAACTGCTGAAATCCGTGTGGAGTTCTCTTAAGGATAAATATAGATAAGAAAAATTGATTACAGTTTTCTTATTTGCATCAGCAACTCTAGAATTATTATTACCGTGGTCACTCTTTACTTTGCTTTCTTCACCTTGAGAGCCAGATCGTCTCCCACCAGTGAAAGTTCAAGTAGGCGCAAATCCCGTTCACACAGCGGAATGTATATAAGCCATGTCGGGACGAAAACGCCCACCGACCCATTTTCCTAAGTGCTCCGAAAAGTATAGTTGTGCCTATATGTCAACAAGGCTTGGGAATCGTTAATAACCCTTCCGACACCCGTTTAAGAGGCCGTTAACACACGGGACACACTTGTAATTAGCCCTTGCCAATGTCGCGATGACATGTCAGCGAGCACTTTCGGACAGGCGGAGCACACAAATGATTTCTGCTCTCAGCAGACAGCAAGGCAAAGAACAGGTCATTTCGACTGATGGCATGGCTCCCCCGAGTCCTGACTACTGGTTGTAGTACATAGGCCTGAAGGGCGTTTGCTGTTCTTAGCTGGGACATGGAGAGATACAGAGAAAGGAAATATAATTACAATGTCAATCTTAGCGTGTCCTCAATATAATAATAATAATAATAATAATAATAATAATAATAATAATAATAATAATAATAATAATAATAATAATATTAATAATAATAATACATTGTTATCTAAGACATTAGTGCATAAAATAAATATAACTATTTAGACAGTATAAACCTGCAGAGTCTAGCGAAAGAGTACTCTCTATCTTCTCTCTCTCTCTCTCTCTCTCTCTCTCTCTCTCTCTCTCTCTCTCTCTCTGTATGTATGTATATTCAATATATATATATATATATATATATATATATATATATATATATATATATATATAATATATTCTAGAACATGTCACATAATTGTGGAACATCCTTCTACAAACTCTTACGTTAATAATATTATTTCTGTCATGAACACTTCATAAAAATCATACCCAACATGAATCAAATAACAGGTGGATCTCTCTGCTGTTCAATTTGTCGTAAACCATCTCGTAAATAACACGCCAATATAAGAGTTTATGCAAGAACGGATTTCAGTGTGTATACAAAGTATTGGTATATACGTATATGACAGTTCACGAAAACAGGTATAAAACGAGTCAAACAGCGAATAAAAAACAAAATGAGATACATAAGATGGTTGCTAGGCTCTAAGACCCAGTCAACAAGAAAAGGGCACAACCAAGCAAAAGTGAGAGAGAGAGAGAGAGAGAGAGAGAGAGAGAGAGAAGGAGAGTAGGGGGGGGGAGATCCTCCCAGATGCTGTTAAAGCTATCAAGAGGGTTGAATGCAAAGACTTCCCAAAACAGCCGATTCAGTAAAACTCGACCGAGTCAACAAAATACGTTCTGGAGGCGTTGGCGTCGCGTCAGGGAACAGGCAGCAATAAACAGCAACCCCTGGCCCCCCCCTCCCCCACACAACAGGGTATACGCCTCTCGATGCTGGTGGGGATAAGACGGGCGGAAGTTTTTTTAGTCGACGTCAGCGCGATTTAATGATGATCGCGTGAAATCCGTCAAAGCTTGAGTAATTCAGTGATAAACAGCAGGACGCGGCCTGATGCTGAGGTGTTTCCTGCACGGCGGGAGGTAGAAATGTTTGTGCTTGCTTGCTTTCGCGATGCAAACGTCATGAAGCCGGGTTGAAAAGAAGGAAAGAATGGAAGAGGGATGAAAAAAAAAAAAAAGTTTTTTTTTTTAAAGTTTCAAGTTCTGATAATTATCCAAGCAAAAAAAAAAAAATAATAATAATCCAAGCAAAATAAAATAATAAAGCAAAATAAACAATAGAGATAGATGAAAAACAAGTTTTTTTTTATTAATCCAAGGAAAAATTAAAGAAAAAAGAAAACCATAAATAATTCGTTCCAAAGGACTAAGGATGTTGCCCACAAAGTCCCTCCCATTATTTTTACATAAGCGATTCTTTGAATCAACCAACAATATTTAAAATAATGAACAATCACTTACTGATTAGACAGGTCATTTCAAGGGAGGGTAGGCCTAGTTCTTAAAAGAGAGAGAGAGAGAGAGAGAGAGAGAGAGAGAGAGAGAGAGAGAGAGAGGATGTTACATTAGGAGCAAAGCAACAGTCGTCCACAGTAGAGAATAAAAGGGAAGAAATACACTGGAATCGACCAATCAGGAGATGACTGTCTTATGCACACTTTGAATAGAGGAGGTTTTATCTCAGATGCTCCGCGAACGGGAGTCAGGACGCCCAATTCAATGCTGGACTCGGCTCCTTCAAGATGATAAAAACATGAACAGTGTCAAAAAAAAAAAAGGGGGTGGGGGGGGGGATGTAGTAAGCGAAATATGTTTACCAGTTGAGGAAATTGCCTTTAATTGCCTTTAATAACTAATGCACAACTACTGCCGATCTCCAACCATCTTGGAGCAATACTCTCTCTCTCTCTCTCTCTCTCTCTCTCTCTCTCTCTCTCTCTCTCTCTCTCTCTCTCTCTCTCTCTCTCTCCATAATTATGAAAGTGTTTAAAAAATAATAATAATAATAATAATAATGATAATGATAATAAACAAGTAAATAAATAAAATAAAAATAATAAAAAAGCCGGGTGCGTCTTTCTAAAATTAAACGCAAAATTTAGTACAAAATACGACTGAAAATCATTATAAACATAAAGGTTTGGTAGTGTCTTTTAATGGTTCTTGTGATGGTTTAAATCATATATATTTTCAGGCTGAAACTGAAATGAAATGCATATTTTGTACATATTATTATATAATATTTTATTATATATATATATATATATATTCTAGTATATATATATACATATATATATTATATATATATATATCTAATAACATTATATATATATATATATATATATATAATATACTATATATCTATAGATAATATATATATATATATATATATATACATATATAATGATATATTATATATGATATATATATAATATATATATATATATGATATATATATATAAGGGGAAGCAGACCCGACTAACATCTCAGCAGGTTGAGGAGGTAAAGGCATAACGTTTTTTAAAAGTATCACGTTTATTATGCCAACGTTTCACATCACAAAATGCACCTTCAAGGCTTGAAATATAGACTCTGAATACTAAAACATCACTTGTCTACATAAAAAGATATTTTGACGTTTATGCAAATAAAATTTTTTTTTAACATTTACAAATACAAAAATTTAAAACAAGAACTTGATTGGAAGTAGTACCTAGGTAAGAGCTAAAAAGCGACTAAAAAGACAGGGAGAAAGTAAACACAAGAAAGATACCTAAGGCGAACGTGAAGAGTAAATAAACAGACAATTATGCTTTGAACAGTGGTGTGGACGACGGTTGGATGTTTCGTGTCGATACATTAGTTTTTATAAATACCGAGTCCAACACCCTCAACTAGTCGTCTTTACGGGCAGATATAGTAATATTAAAATCATCACACACACACTATAGTATATATATAATATATATATATATATATATATATATACTATATATATATATATATATATATATATATATATAGTATATATATATATATAGTTATATATTATATATATATATATATACCTATATATATAATATATATAATATGAATATTTATCACATCACCGTGATTCATATACATAAATCGAGCTACAAATGTCCTTTAATATCCTATTCGTTCAACCTCCGAATTAATATATTTTCATATACTATGTTAACCGAAGGGGAATTTTTTAGCTGATAATAATTTCGTCCTCTCGCGGGTTCGAACCAGCGCCCAGCGGACAGAGGAGAAATCATGACATTTCCTCTGTCCGCTGGGCGCGGGTTCGAACCCGCGAGAGGACGAAATTATCATAAACTAAAAAATTCCCCTTTGGTTAACATATATGAAAATATATTGATTCCGATGTAGGGCGGATTGGATACTAAAGGAAATTTGCAGCTCTATGCATATATGCATGCATATATAATATATATATATATATATTATATATATATAGTATATATATATATTATAATATATATATATATATAGATATATATAATAACATTAACTCATCGGACATGCAGTAGAATACAATTAACAATTACCAAAGTCGCAGATTCAATCTCCCTAAATTCAGGGATGACTTCGTTAAGACCGACATCTAATAATTAACCTTAACAAAAAAAAAAAGCAAAACTTGCCTAAAATTTTATATTGAGAGTTAAAGTTAGTTCTTAGCGTACAGTTACTGTACACTTACCAATCTAACCCTAACAAAGCATTAAGTCTGCTGATTTCCTTGTCATTTAATATAATTTTGCCAAAAAAGGAAAATGGGGTATGCAGAAAAATATAAACGTTTGCCTATTGAGCGAAAAATCAAAAAGGGATGTGAAAGGAGACGAGCGAACAAGGTGTGATTCGACCTCCAGCTTACTCGTGACGAGTGCAAGATTTTTTCCGCTGACACATAAGTTGCAAACATTATATTTCTCACTTAACGTGAAGCGGTCTTCCTAATTAATACTCATAATCATTATTGGGTGAGCCCTATGCCTGCGAGACGTTTGTTTGGTGGCCGCTGATTGGCTGGGAGCTGCTTACCTCCCGGTACCAGCCAATCAGCGGCCGCCAAACTGCGAGACGTTTGTTTTGCGGCCGCTAATTGGCTGGGTCGCAGTTTGGCGGCCGATGATTGGCTGGGAGCTGCCTACCTCCCGGTAGCAGCCAATCAGCGGCCGCCAAACTGCGACACGTTTGTTTGGCGGCCGCTGATTGGATGGGAGCTGCCTACCTCCTGGTACCAGCCAATCAGCGGCCGCCAAACTGCGAGACGTTTGTTTGGCGGCCGCTGATTGGATGGGAGCTGCCTACCTCCCGGTACCAGCCAATCAGCGGCCGCCAAACTGCGAGACGTTTGTTTGGCAGCCGCTGATTGGCTGGGAGCTGCCTACCTCCCGGTACCAGCCAATCAGCGGCCGCTAAACAAACGTCTCGTAAGCATAGGGGTCATCCAAAAATCTACCTTAAGTAAACCAGCTGTACCCATACTAACAACAAGGATCAAATATAAAGGACACAGATTAAGCGCGTTCATATATTCTCAGCTATAAGCGGAAACACAAAATCATCGAATAGAAATATAGCCTCTAAATTCAGTACATCAAACAAATTAAAACGTGGTAAAATCTACGGCAAATAGAGCACTGTTTCACCATTTGAAAGTTTTTATTTTAAATACGTCATATTCTATTGTAAATAATTTTTCTGTACTGTATAACAGGCACATTATCTATTTTTTTACCTTTTCATCTTTTCATTCTATAAAATCAACCAAAAACATCCTATCCTTTAATTCCTGTATCTTTAACTCAACACGAAACACCTTTTTCAAACCTTTTGAGGCTTTCCTACCCCGTCACAAAAAAAACAACAACAAAGTAGTTTGTAGGCTTAAGCAAAAAGATAGCAAGGCAACGCAAACAGAAAACTGATCAGGAAGGCTTATGTATCATTTCTAGCTTAACCAAGGCTCAGATAATAACTTAAAAAAAAAAATAAAAAAAAAAATAAAAAGCTTTGAGATTATCCACAACAAGAAAGAAAAAGGCTTTGTGATTATCCACAAAAAAGAAGAAAAAGCTTTGAGATTATCCACAAAAAAGAAGAAAAAGCTTTGAGATTAACCACAAAAAAGAAGAAAAAGCTTTGAGATTATCCACAAAAAAGAAGAAAAAGCTTTGAGATTATCCACAAAAAAGAACAAACTTTGAGTTTAACTTCAACGAAAAATAAAAAAGCCTCGAGATACCTTCAATAATGAAAGATAAAAAATCTATGAGATTACCCAAACTAAAAAGACGAACTCCACTCTGAAAAAATCCGCATTAATGATGATGTTGATGAGGATTATTATTATTATTATTATTAAGTTGAGTAAGACCCCAAGACTTAGGTAACACGCAAGAAAACTCTAACTTTTGGAGACAGACAAAATAATAAATTGTCATAAATCAAAACGCTCTACAACTTACACCAACTAATTCTGCTCGAACAGTCATGACTGTTCCCTTGATATCAAAAATAATTTCTGATAATGTTTGTTACTCACCGCTGCATTCAAATTACCAAGCACTATAGTAGATTCACATCAGCTGTGCATTGTTCATATAAGCAGGGATGCTTTTGAAAGACGCATCCCTTAGGAGAGGTGGAATATACATCCTGCCTATGTGCACTCTTGAGAGAGACGGAGTTTCCAGTCCGGTGATTGGCTTATCAAGAGCCAATCAGGAGCGTCGTAAGAGACTGGCCTAGAAGTCAAATGTGAATCTACTATAGCAACTTATGCATGTCAGACCCGCGTGTAAACGAAACACAGCCGACAGCATACATACGCTTTCAATGCATGGTATCACTCATGATCATGTCTCGTCAAATGTATCATTCCTACTGGAAGCAACACAATGTCAGCTTTCCAGCTATATTTATCAAAATTCTGTCCATAACTGCCATATAGAATTATTTACCATTTTCCAATCTGAAACAAACGCAGCAGCATGTAAGTTAATCCCTATTTTGTTCGCCTTGTGTCAAGCGCTACGTTTCCGCTCGCAAGAACTCTTCACATTCTGTTGTCTTGAATAAATCCTTATGGTCTGCTCTATGAGCAAGAGCCCGTGCTGGCAAAAGGCCAGCTCAATAAAAAAAAAAAAAACACAAGAAAAGAAATCAAGAAGTTTGAGGATGCAGCCCCTTGCTCAAGCCTTCGCTACAATATATATATATATATATATATATATATATATATATATATATATATATATATATATATATATATTTAGGTCCGTCCACATATGCATGAAAGCTCACAGGAAACAACAGCAAGGACTACGTAGCAAGCCTAACTTGAGTTCAAGAACTAAGACAAAAAATGTTTTTTTCATATGCACGATGCGCAGCGAACTACCTTTTGAGAGGAGAGATGGGCGTAAAGAAAACGAATATACTCCAAACTTCTTTTATGACCGTCAAATACTTTCGTGTATAGACCTCGGTAAAACACGAAATATTATTATTATTTGTAGTGAAGGTTAATAAATTTAACATCGGAGGCAATGATGGCAATAAAGTAGATTTAGATCTTTACGTAATTGTAAAAGGATACCGGCCAAGAAAATAAATAAATAAATAAATAAAAAGCCTACCCGGTTGGATCTAACAAATTCCATTGCATCTTCCAGATTCAGACCCACGCGACGCAAGATTGATCATAGAGTAAGGGTGCGTTCACACGGTCGAACAACGTCCGACGGACAAACTTTGTTACCAATTAACAATTGCTTACCAGAGTTTGCCTTGTGAGCAGAGTAAGAACAGTGATATACAACTTCAACTGGTACCACAGTTTGTTGCCAGATCTACTTCCCTCGTTTCAACGCTTTTGACGTCATCCTGCTTCGCCTTTGATATGGCAACAATGTTTGTCCGTCGGGCATTGTTCGCCTGTGTGAACGCACCTTTACACTTCTAATAGCTTGTTTGTTCGTTTGTCTGTATGGTGTTTTTACGCTGCATGACACCAGAGGTTTTTCAGCAACGGAACCAACTGCTTTACGTGACTTCCGAACCACGTCTCTCGCACCTCAATGGAATACCCGAGATTCAAACTCGCGGCCACCACCATACCGACCACGCCACTGAAGCCCCACATCTAATAGCGTTTCCATGTAGAGTAATATTTAGTTTTATAAATATAAAAGAATACAATAGAATAGAGAATTTAGAGGCCAAGTACGGGGACCTATGAGGTCATTCAGCACTGAAACAGAAACTGACAATAAAAGGCTTGAAAGGTGTGACAGGAGGAAAACCTCAAGCAGTTGACTATGAACGGAGATACAGTAAAAGGAATGAAAGGGGTTGAAGTTAGAGGCCGAAGGGACGCTGCAGAAAACCCCAAGTGCCTACAGTGCACCGCATGAGGTGCACTGACGGCACTACCACCTTACATTACATGTATCTATAATTATCCGAGTGAATTGCGTACTCGCCTATCAATCTGGTAGCCTGAGTTCGCTCCCCGCTAGCACCAATGTGGAACCAGAAGAATTTATTTTTGATGATTAGAAATTCATTTCTCGATACAATGTGGTTCGGATCCCACAAGAAGCTGTAGGTCCCGTTGCTAAGTCACCAATTGGTTTCTAGCCATGTAAATAAAAATCTAATCACTCGGGCCAGCCCTAGGAGAGCTGTTAATCAGCTCAGTGGTCTGGTTAAGCAGA
>NC_061103.1:17868080-18020580 GCF_015104395.2 Macrobrachium nipponense
ACCACTTATAGAGATATGTCATCGAAATTGGGTGGACCCAGTCACTTGCAAAAAAAGGGATTTGATATTGTGAGAAAAATGAAATAGGGGATTTTCGGTCTCCGTTGTCCGCTCTTATTAATAACAACAGAACAAGTGCTTATAACTATAGTTATAAAAATGAGAGAGTAGCAGCAGTGGTTAAGGTAAAATTAATTGTTTCCATCCACCTCAAGTAAAATAAGGTAAACTCTATTCAGTTTCCATCAACCTCTAAAAATAAGGTAAAATTAATTCAGTTTCCCTCCACAAATAAAATAATGAAAAATAAATTCAGTTTCCATCCACCTCCAAAATTAAGGTAATATCAATTCAGTTTCCATCCACCTCCAAAAATAAGGTAATATCAATTCAGTTTCCATCCACCTCAAATAAAATAAGGTAAAATTAATCCAGTTTCCCTCCACGTCCAATAAAATAATATTAAATCAATTCAGTGTCCATCCACCTCCAATAAAATAAAGTCAAATTAATGTAGTTTCCATCCACCTCCTACAAAATAAAGTGAACAAACTTGGGTTACCAACTGGGGAATAGCTGCAGGGTGAATTATTTGTTCAACAGAGCAAGCGTGAAGTAACAGGCAATACCAAATATAGACGATTCGGATAGATAGGATCTTTTAACCGTCCCCGTCGTAGCACCGAGTTGTGTAACGGGTGCGGGGGAGGGACCAAGTTTTTTTGGAGGAAAATAGACGGGTCTATCATTTACAATTTCACCAAAACACTTTCAATTTAAGTATGACTTTCAATGGAAAACGTTTTATTAAAAATGAGTCACAAAATCCCAAATCTTTGTCCTGGGGAGGGTTCCCAGCGGTCCACAGTCAACCAGCCAAGCGTCTAGAGAGAGAGAGAGAGAGAGAGAGAGAGAGAGAGAGAGAGAGAGAGAGAAATAAGGTGAAGTGCGGACCAAGACGCCAGAGAAAAAAAAAAAGAAAAAAAAAAAAAAAAAAAAAAAACACCGACGGGTGAAGCAGAGGTGTAGGGAACTCCGTCTACAAGGACCCTCAAGGAAGCAAACGCTTCGCATCACTGGCTGGATCCTTTAACAGTTGGCTGCTCCTTTAATGGGTTTCCTTCGCTTGACCATCAATTGAGAGTCAACAGCCCAGAGTCACCTCCGACCTTAAGTGATGTTCCAATGGCTGTCCTCTTCATTGGGAAGAGTTACTGCGTACAGAGAGTCTAGGCCAATAATAAATGAGCCAAGATAAATTAAGGATTGGAATGGAATATAGAGAGTTCCGGCCCAAGGCCAAGCACTAGAACCTATGAGATCATTCAGCGCTGGAAAGGAAATTGAGAGTAGGTAGGTTTGAAAGGTGTAAAAAGTTAAGTAAATCTTAATTTAACCAAATCACCGAGCTGACTAACAGCTCTCCTAGGCCTGGCCCTAAGGATTCGTTATTTTAACGTGGCTAGGAACCAATTGGTTACCTATAGCAACGTGACCTACAGCTTATCGTGGGATCCGAACCAAATTATATCGAGAAATGAATTTCTAATCGCCAGAAATACATTTCTCTGATTCCACGTTGGCAGAGCTAAGATCGAACTCGCGACTACCGAATCGGTAGGCGAGCACGTTCACCACTCGTCCAACTAGGAACTTTGAAAGGTGTAACAGGAAGAAAACCTCAAAGCAGCTGCATTATGAACTAATTGTTGGGAGAGGGTGGACAGCAAGACGGAAGAAAGATAATATGAATGGAGGTACAGTAAACGGAATGAAAGGAGTTGCTGCTATAGGACCGAAGCAACGCTGCAAAGAATCTTTAGTAACGCCTGAAGTGCACTACTTAAATATATAACTACTTATTAGACATTTACGATTATTCAAGACAAATCAAACATTCCTCCAACAGAAGGACTCTCCAGGGCGAAAATGCCTTGCTGGGCAACCTGCCCCACAGAGGCGAGACAAATCAAACATTCCTCCAACAGAAGGACTCTCCAGGGCGAAAATGCCTTGCTGGGCAACCTGCCCCACAGAGGCGAGAACAAATCAAACTATCCTCCAACAGAGGACTCCTCCAACAAGGACCAGGGCGAAAATGCCTTGCTGGGCAACCTGCCCCACAGGGGCGAGAACACTTGAGAAGAAAATTAACAAATGCAGGAAGTTACGATACTGATGAGAAAACACTAAAAGACAATTATCATAAAATATAAGAAGCCACGTATTTAGAGAACGCACAAGGGCCCGCCAGAGAGGGAATCATCCCTGTGGGGAGCTGAACATATTATTATTATTATTAAGATTATTATTATTATTATTATTATAAAAGTAGTTTAACCAGACAACCGAGCTGATTTTCAGCTCTCTTAGGGCTGGTCCGAAGGATTAGATAAAATGCCAGGTCTGGCCCTTAGGCCAGAACTGGAACCAAATAGGTCATTCAGGATAAATGGAGGCTGTACATAAAACCAAACAAATGAACAAATGAATACTAATAAACCACTAATCATTTTATCCTGAAACCACCAAAGCAAGTCTGAATATGTAAAAATACTGCACATAACACGCCTTTTTTTAAAACAGTATTGCATTACCTCTTAAAATTACTAACTTTGCCATGCTATGTCAATTGATCGATGACATTAAGGCACTACTGAGACCTTTCATCGAAAAATATCAGTTGCCCCAAGACTATAATTATCTTGGTTTGATATATATTTCCTTGCAATATCTAACTAAAAGCACGTTTTCTCAGTTTATTTTTTTACATTTTTACTGTAGCCAAATTCTTTCTTGATCTACCCTCGAATAACCATGAAGTTAAAAGGAGATATAATCTAAATGGAGTCGACTGCCCTTCAAATAATGAATGTTGCTTTCTCGCCGATACTATTATCATTCAGTCTCAGGAGTATTATTGTTCTGATTCGTCATTTAACGAGCGGGGAAACAAAACGACCAAATCAATCCTTAAATCATAAAAGCATGCGTCGTAAAACCCGATCAAATAGAAGGCTACCGAATGCATGGAGGCAGGCAGTCGTAGTATAAAACGTCGCGCGGCTGGTGCACAGTATAGGCAGCCACTTGCATGGAGATAGTCGCTGTGGCCATTAATGACCTTGAGTTCCTTTTAACTTCTTGAGAAAGGAGATCAAACCCTCACCGAGCAACAGACTCCACCAGCAGAAGTAGCAGCAGCAAGTTTATAATCCCTCTCAAGGTAAAATGCTTCAGACGACGGTTTTGACTTTCTGTTTATCTGGCTGTTTGAGCTCTATGACAGTTGGCACCTACTCAGCAAAGACGCGCTTTAATCTAACCTTTTTCTCTCCTCCGCTGGATATGTAGAGCTTGAGAGAGAGGAAAGGAAAAGTACGAATTACATTGAAGTGTCAAGGGATTCCGTGAAGCCTTGAATCCTTGAGGTAACGAAAGACCCGCCTCCTGAACAGGATAATCATGTCTTGGAAATACACGAAGAGAATGAGGAGCTACTGAAATAAACCACTTTTATTCATATATGCTATACATTAAATGAAGTGAATTCAAACCAGCGTATGTAACATAACATGAAATCAATGTTAATTTAATATTTTGTCGTACATGTTACCAAGCAACTTCTCGACCCTCATTCTATTTAAAAATTTCTCGATGATCGGAGCTTTGCGAATGTGTGTCCCCCGTACGCCCATTTCATTCCGTATACAGCAAGAGATGGAAGAGACTCATTAAAAACGGCGACCCCGAATAAGGATAAAGCTGGGAAGAAGAAGTAGAAGAAGAAGAAGAAGACAGCAAAAATGTGTCGGAAAACACGTTATCCCTTTGTTCATACTACGATTATTTACGTAACAAATCTAAAAACGTTCCACAGCCGCGATCACTGGACTAGACAGAAGAGCTCAGCTCAGATTGAGTTTATCAAAAGATCTAACGACTGAAGACTTTTTGCTCGCATAATTCTTAGTTCAAAATTGACTGCAAGTTTGATTTGGCTTTCTCCAACGGTGCTTTATGATTTGAAGGTTTACATCAAGTATAAACATTCAATTCAATCTAGCTAATGGAAAATCGTCAAACAATCAAATCTACTTGTGTAGCCCCCCACAGTGTAAAATGAGAGAGAGAGAGAGAGAGAGAGAGAGAGAGAGAGAGAATGCATGTAACAATAACATAAAAGAATCTCAACAAGTTTCATTACATGTAACTCGCATCAAAATTGGTGGTACAGTATGGAACTCTCAGCTACGACCTGGCAGCACTCGTTTGCTCCCCAAAATACGGTCAAGCAAAGGTAACTTTGGCGATGCCTCCGGAATTGGACTCGGCGGTGCAAGACGCACGATGTATGGCTAACTTTAACCACAAATAAAATAAAAACTACAGAAGCTGGAGGGCTGTAATTTGGTATGTTTTATGAATGGAGGATGGATGATCAACATACCAATTTGCAGCCCTCTGGCCTCCGTAGTTTTTACGATCTGATGGCTGACAGAAAAGGGGCGGCCAGACAGACAAATAGCCATTAGTTTTTTTTTTTTTTTTTTTTTTTTGCAGAAAACTGAAAAGCAAAATGAGACAGATGAATTCCAATTTCTAAACCGGGTAATGTAGTAGGGAGGAAGATTAAGCATGAATGTAGACTTCAATGGCCACATTAACAGGAGCACTAAAGATTATAATACGAATTTTTAAAATCCATAACTAAGTCACTTCTGTCATCAATTTGGTCCGAACAAAGAATTTATTATACACACACATACACACACACACACACACACACACATATATATATATATATATATATATATATACATATATGTTATATATATATTATTATTATATATATATATAATATATATTTATTATTCACATTATATATTCTTATATCAGGGGAGGCAAAGCCAAAACAATCTCATAGCAGGATGCATGGATAAGAACAACAGTCAGCTCACCATTGACAATTGATTAGCTGCTGCTTCGGGATCACCCACATCCCATCTCCTCTGGCTTTTTATAAAAAAAAAACTTACAATACAGCTTGCAAAATTAAAATGCTTTAAAGATTGAAAAATCACGATGACAATACAAGAAAAAGATTACCTTCAGCAGTCAAAAAAGAGAGAGAGAGAGAGAGAGAGAGAGAGAGAGAGAGAGTCATTGATTTAAATGACAAGATTTTTAATCGCCCGTGACCAAATGGTTCGTGTTTTGTTTTTATCAAGCTATTTATAAAAAGAAAAATATGGTTAATACATTAGCAGATTCACATCAACCGTTCATCTAATGTCTAGGCCAGTCCCTTACGACGCTCCTGATTGGCTGTTGATAAGCCAATCACAGGGCTGGAAACTATCAGTCTCGAGTGTGTGTTCACATAGGCAGGATGTATGTTCCACCTCTCCTGAGGGATAAGTCTTTCAAAAGTATCCCTCAGGAGAGGTGGAACATACATCCTGCCTATGTGAACTCTCGAGTGAGACTGATAGTTTCCATCCCAGTGATTGGCTTATCAACAGCCAATCAGGAGCGTTGTAAGGGACTGGCCTCGACATCATATTCTAGTTTTCACTGACAACAAATGTCAAAAATGGCGATGAAAAAATTATAGTTGACCAGCGTTATGTTACCTAAGAGTTTTTTTTATGCAGTTCAGGTCTTTGACGCGGCACCGCTTAAAAACAAACGGAAGGTCTTATTTCAAACAACGAACGATTTAATTTTCTTGACGGATATATGAATATCTTGATAAATGTCTTTCCAAACCTATTGTTAATATGACTCCATTACTTTCCTTTAGTTGACCAGACCAACACGAAACCAAGCTTAATCATTTCTTTGCCATGTTAAATAACTTCTAGGCTTTCTTTTTACTTTTGTATATTTTTTCTTTTTACTTTTGTATTTTTTTCTTTTTACTTTTTTTCTTTTTACTTTTGTATTTTCTTTCTTTTTACTTTTGTATTTTTTTCTTTTTTACTTTTGTATTTTCTTTCTTTTTACTTTTGTATATCTTTTTTTAACTCTCGCAAAAGGAGTCCTTGGCCTTACAGCAATCTGCTTCCACAAGTAACATTTGCAGCTGGTCTTAAGGCAATACCAATGATATGACATCTGATCATCAAATATAATAGTAAAATCTCATCTGTTATTAACTATGCAACTTCCATTCTATCCAAAACCTTAGTAACAGATTAGTATAATCAACCATTTGTCATTAGTCAAATAAATGACATTACTGCAATATGCGAAATAACTCACGCATGTTTATATATATATATATATATATATATATATATATTTATTTATATATTTAATATATATATATATATATATATATATATATTTATTCATATATATATATATATATATATAGAGAGAGAGAGAGAGAGAGAGAGAGAGAGAGAATGTGTAGGCTATATACATGTGGACATAGTACATGTATATATATGAATGTGTGTGTGTGTGAAGTAAACAGACCCGTAGAATCAAACGTTCGTGAGTTAATTTACTGGGATATACTCACTCCACACACAAAATATATATATATATATAAATATATATATATATATATATATATATATATATCATACATATATATATATACATATATATATATATATATATATATATATATATAATATTTATATATATTTACATATATATATATATATATATATATAGAGAGAGAGAGAGAGAGAGAGAGAGAGAGAGAGAATGTGTAGGCTATATACATGTGGACATAGTACATGTATATATATGAATGTGTGTGTGTGAAGTAAAACAGACCCGTAAAATCAAACGATCGTGAGTTAATTTACTGGGATATACTCACTCCACACACAAATATATATATATATATATATATATATATATATATATATATTGCTAACGTCTATAGAACGCCTCGCCTTCCCAGCAGAGTTTTAGTTATATTTAATTATAAAAGTAGCAGCCATGCCTTCTCCTGAAGCGACTGTTGTTGGAGAGTGGGTATGTCGTAGGAATGAATTATTTCCGGTCTGACGGAAGCTTAGGGTAAGAGAGGCAAGTCACAAGAGTAGCTAGGCTTCGAGATGGATTTTAGGGACTTCTACAATAAGACCTATTTTCCTTCCCAATTTGCTGGCGTTGTGTTTACCACCTTTCAGGCAATGCTCGAGGCGGTTTTTGGAAGCCCCGTGATTCGAAAACAACCAGTATCGATCTCAGTCGGCTGCGAGACGTGATCTCGGACAGAGGTCAAATTGCCAGCCTCCCAAAATTAGGCCTACCCACGATGTACTGGTGGACACGAACCCCAGACCTGAACAGAGGTCAGGCCGCATTCTTCTACAAGGATACACAGAATATTGCATAAAGGTACGTCTGAAAGTGTAAACTTCAACCCAGCACCTTTTACTACCATACGACTCTTGCTAAATTCATTTTCAATTCTCATTTTTGTACCCCTTCTACACAAAGCCCTTTGTCCTCATCGGGCCACGTGCTCCCCTTTGTGACTTGTTAAAGACCAAGCTTTCGTGTATACCTCAGTGAACCATTCGAGTTTACCTTCCCCAATGTTAGAGAATTAATCAGCCTTAATCAAAGCAAGAAGTCATTTTTCCTTTTATCTCGTTTAATCTGGGATTCTTTTCCAGATTCCCTGAGCCACGTGTCATGTCTCTGCCCGCAAGTGTTGCATTACCCAAGTGTATGAAAACCAGCTATAACGGCTCAACGGAGCCATCATTTACCTTTTCTCCAGCCCAGCACGGGCCTTTTAGTAAATAAATAGTTGTTAAGTAACGAGCTGAGTTTTCTGGCGACCTTCCCTCTAAAGTATTCATTAATAACTATCAGTTTACGGTAGTTGTTTAAAGCAATTGCCCTCTTGAAACATCCCTCAATCATTTCTGTTTACGTATCTAGCTTCTTCTCAAGGCCCTATATACGTAACAATATATATATATATATATATATATATATATATATATATAGATATATATATATACATACTATATATATATATATATATATATATATATATATATATATATATATATATATATATAATTACATACATACATCATGTAAAGCAAACATCACGAAATACAGCTAGAACCAATTAAAATTCCTAAGCAGCATACTTCGGTACAGGAAAAAAAAGAAGTGCCTCTCTCTCGTCCTCTCTCTCTCTCTCTATCCTCTCTCTCTCCTCCTCTCTTCACGGTGGGCGGCCGAAGCAAAGACAAGAGAATGTTTAAACTGGGCCGAAAGGGGAAAAAGTAAATATTCCGGTATGCGGACATATGTCTGCCTTCTACCTAATGGGTTTCTTGTCAAACATTCATTTCCTATGCTCCTCCCGTTTCTAAGGCCGAGGTTATCATTAGTTTCCACTAGACTTTATTCCAGATTAATAATAATAATAATAATAATAATAATAATAATAATAATAATAATAATAATAATAGTAGTAGCTGTATTATTATTATTATTATTAACAGATATTGAAAATCCATATATAGTATATCCATATATATATATATATATATATATACACATTCATATAAAATATATATATATATATATATATATATATATATATATGTATATAGATAGAATATATTTATATACATGACTAGTAAAAACGCTCTGTTACAACAGAATTCCTTCTAATAAAAGGAGCCCATATAAACCCAAAATATAGAGAGAAAATACTATATTTCAGAGACTGCTGTCTCTCGCTTCAGGTAGATGAAGAGAGAAAGAGCAGTCTCTGAAAAATAGTATCTTCTCTCTATATATTGGCGTTTTTATGGGCTCCTTTTATTAGAAATATATACATAAATAAATAAATAAATATATATATATATATATATATATATATATATATATATATATATATATATATATATATATATATATATGAAAATATATTAATTCCGAGGTAGAGCGAATTAGATATTAAAGGACATTTGTAGCTCGATATATATATATATATATATATATATATATATATATATATATGTGTGTGTGTGTGTGTGTGTGTGTGTGTGTGTGTAAAAGTTAAAAAGACTTTCGAACCCCGTCCCTCGGAGTTTATTTTTCTACTTTTACTAATACTACAGTTTATTGATTTCATTGCAGATTTTCAACATACAGCCATTTAATCACGATAATAATAATAATAATAATAATAATAATATAATAATAATAATAATAATAATAATAATCTTATTTCAATTTATGAGAATAAACTAAAAAGAGAATGCCCGTCTAACGCTATGTTTATACCAAGGAAATCGAATCGTGTTGAAGAATCAACACGATTCATGATTCGTCTTGATTCGCCACGCTAGTTTCAATGTAACCATTTTACACCAAGCGAATCGAGTCAATTCAAATCATGCCGATCCGCTTGGTGTCAAGTGTTACATTGAAATTAGTGTAGCGAATCAAGACGAATCATGAATCGTGTTGATTCTTCATGAATTGAATCGATTCGATTCGCTTGGTGTAAACGCAGCCTAAAACTCAAGTGGTAATTAAATAATTTTGCAGCATTTGGAAAAATCAGAAATTTATTTGATTTATTTTTAAATACTCAAGACACACTAACTTTTGGAAACTTAATTTCTTTAATTAATCTCGGCAAATAAACTAACCACTCCACTATATCTGATATATTAAAATAAAACTCTATACATAATTTTTTTGCGCACATTAGAAATTTTATAAGTTATTTCATGAATGTTCAAAATATCATTAAAATTTAACAAGTGAGGTTCTTGGGATCTAATTATCATTGCTATTCCTAAACATTTTTATCTAATAAAATTAGGTGAGCTTGGATTACATAAATTATATATATACATACATACATATATATATATATATATATATATACAATATACATATATACATATACATATATATATATATATATATATATATATATATATATATATATATATATATATAGAGAGAGAGAGAGAGAGAGAGAGAGAGAGAGAGAGAGAGAGAGAGAGAGAGAGAGAGAGAGAGAGAGATAAGTAGATAAGTTTACATGCATGCAATGTAGGACATGCAAAAATAATAATCGATGAAACGTTTAACACAGGTGTATTCTTCTTAGCTACACAGGTGGGCCTTTAACTGTAATTATTACGTTAACTAAGCTAGTGCACAACCGGACGGCAGGTTAGACTAATTGACACTCACGGTGACACACGTCTTTGTGTGGCGGCCGACGGGAACGATGGGCACTGGCTGGGCACTCTGTGCTATATGGGACCCGCTAACGAACTGATCTGATCATCTGACCGAAGGTGCGGCCTCTGTTTCAAATACCCCCTTTCAGATGGCATCGTTATGCAAGAAACTGATCGGTTATTCTGGCTCCTTAGACACAAGGGCCAATCACGAAGGGATATAGAGATACGTGGCACTTTTGAACTGCCCAAGCCACACCAACTTGTAACGTCTTTGGCGGTTAACTTGTTTTGTTACACATACGCTCAGTATCACTTATAACGGTTTCACGGGACTTCAGACTTTCACGGAAAAGGCATATTCAAAACTGTATCGAATCAGCTCATACATCGAGCTACAAATGTCCTTTAATATCCAATTCACTCTACCTCGGAATTAGTATATTTTCTTATATGTTAACCGAAGGGGAATTTTTTAGTTGATAGAAATTATTATCAACTAAAAAATTCCGCTTTGGTTAACATATGAAAATATATTAATTCTGAGGTAGAGCGAATTGGATATTAAAGGACATTTGTAGCTCGATGTATCTATATGAATCACGGTGATGTGATAAAAATTCATATACTAGCATATATATATATATATATATATATATAGAGATATATATAATATATTATAGTATATCTATATATATATATATATATCTATATATATATATATATACATGAGTGTATATTGGTGTATGCGCATGTCTCTTCAAAATTCTTATCGTCTATATCATTATAAATCAATTAGAATTAGTAAGAATATTTTAATTGACATATACCCGTGAGCCAAAAGGGCATAGAAAACGGGAAACCACCGCAACGGTCACATAGGTTTTTTTTGTACAAAGAAAACGGATCTCCACGGTTGCCCGCAAATGACTCTTGAGACCATACTCTGTTTGTGTGTGTTAAGAGGGGAGGTGGGTATGGGCATAAGGGAATTGGTAAATGACATGCCATGGGTCTGGGAAGGGTATGTCTCCATGATATATGACCACACACTGCAACCCCCTTCCCCGGCCTCATTCCACTCAGTTTAAACACTCGATTATGGTGTAAACAACCGTTCCTTGTAACCGAATCATTATTTATTTGCACAAATGGTTTCTTGTGTAACTCGAGAGAGAGAGAGAGAGAGAGAGAGAGATTTACGAACATTATTCATTTGTCAAGAGGAACTTGGGAAGGAACTAAGGTCTTGCCTTCATTAAAGGATTTTCTATTAATAACATGTGGTTGTCATCAATAACGGGGATGACGGAGCCGTTAAAGTGAGCGATTGTTTTGCTGTGAAATTCTAACCATCGACAGAATTCTGCTCATGTCGGAAGTTACGCTTATTTTTCATTAATAATTTATCACAAATATCAAATTGTAATTTTTTATATAAACATTAAAATATAAAACTTATGTTTTATAGGTCATGTAAGCCTGATAGTTTTTATCTATTTAACTAATTAATCCAAGCAGTAATTCTTTGTCAAATTGGAAAACGTAGTATCATGTAACTTTGAATCATTCAAGTTTCTCGTTGGACGAGTGGTTTACGATTCAGTAGTCCCGAGTACGATTCCCCGTTCTGCCAACGTGGAGTCACAGGAATTTGTTTCTGGTGAATAAAATTAATTTCTCGATATAATGTGGTTCGGCTCGACAATAAGCTGTAGGTCCCGTTGCTAGGTAACCAATTTGTTTCTAGCCAAGCAAATATCTCATCCTTCGAGCCAGTCCTGGGACTAGAGCTGTTAATCAGCTCAGGAGTCTGATTAAGCTAAAACACACTTAACTTTTTCTTACTCATTTAATGGATTTCAAGATGGCGTGTTTTCACCAAATCACTTTCGCCTAATGGGACGAGTTTTAACGTAATTTCCACTTACACCAAAACACGATGAGTGTCTTCGAATTGAATTGAATATGGGAATTTGGGCCAAAGGCCAAGCACTGGGACCTATGAGGTCATTCAAGGCTGAATCGGAAACTGACAGCAAAGGGTTTGAAAGGTAACAGGAGGAAAACCTCAAAGCAGTTGCACCATGAAGCAATTGTTAGGAGAGGGGGAGGAATAAGATGGAAGAAAGGTAATATGAAAGGAGGTGCAGTAAAAGGAACGAAAGCAAGCCGCAAAGAACCTTAAGTAATGCCTACAGTGCACCGGATGAGGTGCACTGACGGCACTACCCCCTTACGAGGACACGCAATGAGTATCTACTCCCTGGATCCCTCAAACACTCGCTTTAGAGCCACGAATATTCGTCTGAGTCACTAACTGCAATGAGAACATGAAAAGGCTGATGTCCAACCTGGAAAACCCAGGTACGGTTGTTCCACCAATTGGTCACCTTTATTCTTATTATTATTAGCTGGGTACCTTTATTATTATTTGTTTATTATTATTATTATGATTATTATTATTAAACATGATTGGGTATAACCGTTCATTATCATTACTTCCTTCCGGGCGCTTAAACTTCTGTGTACTGCATTGTAGCTACCCTAGCTTCTCTATATATGGCACTGAGCAATATTATTATTATTATATTAAAATGCCCATGGCTGCTCCCGATAACCGAGATCGTGGGTCTCTGCTATTTCCTAGTGATGCTCAAAATGGCAATCTTCAGCCTCTATCGAACATATTTCGCCAACATCTACCACGGGCAATCCCTTTAGGAGGGTAGTAACGTCAGTGCCTTCATGCGGTGCACTGTAGACATTACTAAAGACTGTTTGCAGCATTGTATTTTACCTCCATTTCCGAGTCCCTTCTTCAGTTTTGCTCTCCAACCTCTCTAACTATTATTTATTAGTGCATTTTGGCATTTTCTCCTAGTTCCACCTTTAGATCCTTTTCACTACTGTGTTTTACTTTCCGAAAGTGCCCCATTGCTTGATTTGTCAGCGTAAATCTTGTCATCAAATCAGATGACTTCCGTCCACTCTGGTCAACAGGCTAGGAAATAGCAGACCCCCGAAGATCCAACTCATTTTCACAAAGAGAGAGGAATATCACTAACGAGGCAGGTAATAAAACGAGGCCTCTGGTTTCTTTTTTTTTTTTTTGCTGATAGGCTCCTTGTGTTTTTAACGCTGTTTACTTACATACATCATACTATATATGTATATATACTTTTAGTATATATTCTATATTTGTAGAACCTACTGGTCAGTTTTACCAGATGCATATGAAACTGTCATAGCAACAATGCCCTCTCAACTTCCCAAATCCTTTGCTCTCTTATGGATACGCTTGTCACTCACTACAAAGCCTCGAGATCCAACTTCCAAAAAAATAAGAAGAAATCCTGATGTCCGGTAGCGGAAAACGAACCCCTGGGTTCTCTTCTCGCTAATGGACATCATGATTTCTTCAAACTTCTTTGAAGTTGGAGCTCAAGGCTTTGTAGTGACAAGCGTATTAAAAAAAAAAAAAAAAAAAAAAAAAAAAAAAAAAAGGAGAGCAAAGAATTTGAGAAGTTTATAAGGCATTGTGGCTATTACAATCGAATATATATTATATATAAATATATACTTTTGGGTACTCAATAAACAGTTCTTTTACAAGGGGTGGTTTTAGAAAGTGACAAGTTGTCACTGTCCCATTCACAGCTAGTTGCCGAACGAGTGATGGTTCCCCTAAGCAGAAAACTTCAACATTACCGCTCCATGTAACTACACAGAAAGCTCATTTGCAGCACGTCTAACTACCGTCAAACAGTACCGAGCAGCCATATACTATTAACTGCTAGGGTCAACAGAGGCATCACGAATTTTTACGCCGATCACGAATTTTTACGAAATACACCCATGAGAGAGAGAGAGAGAGAGAGTTACAAGGAGTTGCAAGGATTAGGATGTCTCAAGGAATTGTTAGTCCAACGGAGGAGACATCGTGCGCTCACTTATCTGTAAGAGCAGGTTTTACTGTGCATTCACAGTGTCCTAATGATTTTATCTAGCTTTCTTTTAAACTTTTCCACACTGTTGCTGTTTACAACTTCTGGTGGCAGTTTATTCCACGTGTCACATATCTTGTATGTAAAGAACTTCACACAATGGGATGTGTTGTATCTCTTCAGTTCTAGTTTCCATCCATTATTTCTTGTCTGGTTTTCGTTACTGTTTATTTTGGTTATGCCTTTCAGTATTTTAAATGTTTCTAAGCCATACATGTTCAGGCTCTCTTGTCGTCTTCGGTAACCTATTTGCCTGATGGATGGAATTAACTTTGTGGCTCTTGCTTGTACTACTTCTAATCTATTTATGTCTTTTCTTAGTGTTGGCGACCAAAACTGTAATGCATATTCAAGATGGGGTATCGATATGTAGAGCTGCAGCACCGTTTCCTTGTTTCTGTATTTGAACTTCCTCTTCATGTATCCCACTAGTTTCTGTGCCTTCTTTTCTGCTTTTATGCATTGTTTTGTGGATTTTAAGTCCTTGGTAATAATGACTCCAAGGTCCTCCTCTTGTTCTACACTATTTATGTCATTACCAAGCAGCATGTTGCTGGCATGGGGGTTGTTTGTTCCTATTTGTAACACTTTACACTTATCTAAGTTAAAAGGCATTTGCCTTTTATTTTTACCAGTCTCCTATTTTCATTAGATCATTTCTTAAACTTTCCATTGCATCTGGGTCTGCTGCATTTACACCTAGTTTGGTGTCATCTGCAAATTTGGCTATCCTGCTAGTTAAGCCTACATCAATGTCATTCATGTAAATCAAAAACAAGAGAGGGCCAAGGACAGAACCCTGGGGAACTCCGCTTGTTACATCCGCTCTGATTCTTCACCATTTATCACGACTCTATTTTCTACTATAAGTTAGCCAGTCTTCGACCCAGTTTCTCCTACAATTCCTATAGCTCTAACTTTTGTCCATCAGTTTCTTGTGTGGGACTGACTTTGTCAAAGGCCTTTTGGAAATCTAAGTAAAGTATACCTATTCCTCTACTACTGTCGTAAATACCAAAAGAAAGAGAGAGAGAGAGAGAGATCACGAATTTTTATGGAACACGCCCATGTGAAAATGAGAGAGAGAGAGAGAGAGAGAGAGAGAGAGAGAGAGAGAGAGAGAATCACGAATTTTTAAGAAACACGCCCATGTGAAAAGAGAGAGAGAGAGAGAGAGAGAGAGAGACTATTAAAGCTCGTATCTAAAAGACTAACATCGCTAAAACGGCGTTAACTGTTACGCAAAACTACATCTTTCTTATCGGCAGTCTACTATTTTTCCGCGGCAGGACCGAGGGTTAAAAACCGCCCATTTCACAGAAGAAGCCTCTATCTTTACGGCATGTTTTAGTACCGGCACAAGTCCGCAGATGGCGCCGTTATCTAATTCATTCTAACAAATATCGCAACCTTGAGCGTATGAGGCTAGTCGAAAGATATGAAGCCAAGTCTCCAACCAAAACTTTTTTTATTTGCCGTAATTACCACAAGCTAACAGCGTATTTCAAGGCAGTCCAGCCGTTAAACTGTGGAAATTTGTAAACGACTATACGAGGCTGCTACTACGGCCTCTAATAGCGATTTGAAATAACAAAGATAATGATGTAAAAAAAATTTTTAACAAATATTCAGTCTTTCACTATCCTTTTTTTTAGAATGTCGAATCGCTGCCTTTAAAAAATATTTAATTTATTTAACGCTGAAAAGCGGAGAAGAATAACGATATGATCGGTAACAATTAACACGAAATGGTAATAATAATAATAATAATAATAATAATAATAATAATAATAATAATAATAATAACAATAATAAAAATAATAATAATCTTATTCAAATAACTATAATGTTAATATTAATTAAAATGATAAACGTAATCACCCTTATTATAATAATAATAATAATAATAATAACAATAATAACAACAATAATAATAATCATAATAATCTTATTTGCAATCATTTTTATCCGTTGTAGCTCAAATATCATTCATATAATCTAAGTTTACGCAAAAAAAAAAAAAAAAAAAAAACACGAAAGATGCTAAGCATATTGCAACACTGCATTTTTCGTTAATATATGAAACAGCACCACCGTTTAGGATGAGCAAAGATTATAATATTATCACCGGAAGGCCTAATAAAACCATCAAAGGAAAAAATTCACCTGTGACATTCTTAACTTGTGATTTTCAATCACAATCTTTAACGCTCCTCCTTTTGATTAAAAAAAAAATGCGTAACTTCGGTGCAACAGAGTTTTCTGTACAGCGTATACTGTCGTATAAAAGTTTCAGCCACACCTCGGTGATGGCCTGTGTTGTTGGATGCCAGACGCACGACTATGCAATTTTTGTATGTTTGATGATTGAAGGGTGGATGATCAACATACCAATTTGCAGCCCTTTAGCCTCAGCAGTTTTTAAGATCCGAGGGCGGACGGACAGACAAAAAGCCATCTCAATAGTTTTCCTTAACAGAAAACTAAAATTGATGACCATGGAGCTGTTCGCCATCTTCAACGGATTTCTGAGCGATGATCCACGATGAAGAGATAAAAAAAAAAAAAACCTTTCAATGGAGCTTATAATGAAAATAAGACGAATTAAGAATTTTTTTTCTTCCTTCTATAAGTCGACAGATAAAGACTTTACCTTGAAATGTCTTCCACAAAATCTTAAAACGTCCAGCTGGTTCACCCCACACAAGAAATCAACAAGGACGTCAATTTAATGGAGTTTATCTCCTTGTACTATAATGTTGCAACCTTCGTAAGAGCTACAGATAGTTTTGATAACTTGCGCCAAATTAGCAGGTTTATCGTGTTCGACACTTAATCTTTTTCTTAATTCAGGCTAACTAGTCTAGAGGTAATGTAACTTGCGTTTGTTTGTTTGTATGGTGTTTTTACGTTGCATGGAACCAGTGGTTATTCAGCAACGGGACCAACGGCTTTACGCGACTTCCGAACCACGTCGAGAGTGAACTTCTATCACCAGAAATACACATCTCTCACTCCTCAAATGAATGGCCGAGAATCGAAATCGCGGCCACCGAGGTGGCAGGCCAACACCATACCGACCACGCCACTGAGGCGCTTATGTAACTTGCGTATGCGCAGAGCAAGTTTGATTCTCTCTCTCTCTCTCTCTCTCTCTCTCTGCATCGACGATGAAGAATGACGTAGCTACCTTGGCAAAGTACAAATAAGACGGGTCAAGGCGATAAGTCCAAACCCTAGGGACATTACGCACTGTTTCAAAGCTTGGACTAGAGTACCTCCATGCTGCACACTTGGGCACTCGGGGTTTGGAGTGTTTAGACACAAGAGATGCATAGCGTCCCCCAAATTCCCCAACTGCGAGGTAACTGGTCAAAGACTGCCGCTGTCACACACAAAATATATGGATATATATCTTAAGTTAAAGGCACAATAATCGGGTTTAGAGACAGATGCAAAACGCTGGATTCCTCAATGATGCTGAAATGAAACAACAAACAGGATAGCTTACCAGTGCACCTTTGTGGTCAGTGACACGCTTCGAAGATCACGAGTTTCGTGCCTGTAGCGTGCATGCCTCTCGTGTGCCAATCGGTGTGTGTTTGTGTGTGTGTTCGTAATGAACAGAAAATGACATATATTCTGAAGCAAGTTCAAAGGGGGAACTCACTGATTTTGACTGAAAGAGTGTGGAAGATGCCATAGAAGAGGTGCTGGAAGAGGTGTTGCAGATCCGTCGGACAAGGTACCGTAAAAATGAAGTTTGAAAAGTTAATATTTGAAGTGACAATTACTTGAGTCTAAAGAAAGGGAAGTGAGGTGCGGCACACATTCTTTATTAACGAACTTTAATATTTATGGCGTCATCATTATGGTCTCTTTATTTCAGATGGATTCGAAGTCACCTATGGGTTTTTACTCTGATTTTGATTATCAAGAAACTGTTAATGTTTGGATACTAAGGGGAAGAGGGGGTACTTACTTAAATATGATTCTGAGAGGAATATGATAGTTTAAACGTTTCTTTTTGAGTCAGAGTTAATTAATTTTACTCCATTTTCATGTTGGCTAATTTCGGGAAATAAAAAATATATTTTTCTAACCACGAGAGTTTACCTTAGCCTAGTTTGACTTACAGCCAACTCCAGAGAGGGCACTCAACGAAACAATGGTAGGTTGTTATGTTACCAGTTAGATGTTTTGTTTCATTTTGTTTAAAAGTGTGTCATTTGACCTCGTTAGGTATTTTCCCTGTTAGATATATTTCGTTTTATAAAGTATCATCATAATCATAACTTCTGACCTAAATCTCCTATTCCATCTTCAACTGCGTTTTTTTCAATATAAAATCCAAGAATCGAAGAAGCGGCAAAAGAGACAGGGTATTTCTCTTTGGCTTCCCTATTATTTATTGTAAAATAAATAAATTAAATCTCCATAAACGTTAACTCCGCTTTTGTTTCGCTCATGAGTAGTTTGCCAGTTTGGTAAGAACATTCCCTTAAATACAAAAACATACATACACATTATATACGTAGCCTATATGTGTTGTGTGTGTGAGCGCGCGCACTCATGAGCAAGTTTGCATATATTGTGACCCAGCTTTGTTTAACCTAGTTTGTTCATCTGTCACTTCTTACGCTGGATCGATAGACTGTCTGCCTAAATCTACTAAGTCCGCCCATTGCATATGCAATAAAGACTGCAAAGGTCTAGATTTAATTAGGCTTTAAAATAAATTTCCTTCCTTATGCCAAGATAAGACAGTGTATAATGCAAAAAATACTGCTATTCCAGGTATGATAATCAAATAGGAACTAAAGAAGTTATTCCAACTGAAATGACGAGATTTCTGATAAGCTCATATTTACACGAGTGCTCTCGTCCCTTCTTGGAAGAAATTCTTACTTATTTTCTACGAGATCTAAGGTCCCAAAAACTACAAGTTGCAAGACTTCGAATGGCATTTGATAGCCAAAACATATTCTAGGCAAAAGTAAATTTCATTCTATAAAAAAAAATAACTCAGCATCATGTCTCAGGGACGGGATCCTGAGAATAGATGATGGAACATCTTCGCTCGTTATGTTGTGCAGAGAGAGAGAGAGAGAGAGAGAGAGAGAGAGAGAGAGAGAGAGAGCAGCAACAATAGTGGAAAGACTCAAATATAGTAAGTACTTCCCATTACCATCAGACAACTGAGAGAGAGAGAGAGAGAGAGAGAGAGAAAGAGAGAGAATAGTGGAAAGCCTCTCAAATATAGTAAGTCCTTCCCATTACTATCAGATAACTGAGAGAGAGAGAGAGAGAGAGAGAGAGAGAGAGCGCAGCAACAATAGTGGAAAGTGTCTCAAATACAATGTCTTTCCCATTACCATCAGACAACTGAGAGAGAGAGAGAGAGAGAGAGAGAGGAGAGAGAGAGAGAGAGAGCAATAATAGTGGAAAGCCTCTCAAATATAGTAAGTCCTTCCCATTACCATCTGATAAGAGAGAGAAAGAAAGAAAGAGAGAGAGAGAGAGAGAGAGAGAGAGAGAGAGAGAGAGAGAGAGAGAGAGAGAAAGCAGCAACAATAGTAGAGCCTCTCAAATGGGACGGCACAACAATAACAGCGCAGCTTTTAACGACTCGCGAAAAAGTTGAAGTCTGGTAATTAAATGTTTATGGCGACAGTTGTGATGTCCCCTTGACCGCTTGTTTGTCGCCAGCCGCTTGCGGTGAGTTTCCGCGGTCTCTCCCATTCGTCCGAAGGAGAATACTAAGGGCAGAGATTTTACGCGGGGCAAAAAAAAAGTTCAAGGGAAACATTCGCGTTCGCAGATTCGAGGAAACACTTTTCGAAATTGCTTTGATTGTTTTTCCCGAGTCAACGTGCATACCAGGGATGGTGATTTATTTTTTTTAAATGAATAATTTTTTTTAAACAATTATTAATTTGATTTTTTATTTTATTTTTATTTATCTTTATTTGTTAGACGTTTTTTCAATCCTTTTTTTAAATGTATTTTATGACAGAATTACTATTGATTTATCTTTTAGGTTTCCAGTTCTGACCTCAAGTTTTATATCAAAATAAATAGATGCAGCACATTTATGCTCAACTTTTTATTAACCTCCAAACCATATTTTTTCAATTAGTTTGCTTTCAAATCTAGAAAAATAAAAAAATAAACAATCATGATTTTTTAAAATTAGAAAATCAATTATTTAATCACTTGATTAAATCAGTTTGATTTAATCACTGCCAACCCTGGTGCATACATATTAATTTTTGTTACTCATACGAGAGTGCCTTTTTAATACACACAAATATTAAGCTACAAGCTTCTTTTAATACCCAATTCAGTATACCTTGGGCATAAGTTTTTAAGTGAAATCCCCTTCGGGTGCAAATTATTCCCGAGGTACAGTACAGTGACTTAATATTGTGTATATTATTAAAAAACAAATTCGCCCTCTATACAGTTATCAAAATTCTCTGTAAGCTTGGAAATAAAGAATCTCCTCCACTGACCCTTCCGTATCATAAATATAAATAATATCCTATAGTATATATATATATATAGATATATATATATATATATATATATAATGTGTGTGTGTGTGTGTGTGTGTTTTCAAGAGACCCGTTCAGTACGACAAAACCAAATGATCGGTAACTTGAGCTGGACAGCGACTATAAAATAAGTTCAAAAATCTTAAAACATTTATGGAACAAGTCCCCCCCCCCCCCACCCCCTGTCATGCGTTATTAAATCCAGATCTTTCCTTAACGAAAAAGAGTTTATTGAAGCACATGAGATCATTACCGTCTGACGCGGCCATCAGAGGTTCGACAGGATAATACCCACCCTCCCAAACTATTCATTCTTACGGTCCTATTCAACTCTCAAAAACGCGTCACTCTGTAATACCAAACACCTCTGCACTCTCTCTCTCTCCTCTCGGGGGGGGGGGCTCTCTCTCTCTCCATGGTCATTTGGTGACCCTTTCTCACGCCTCTTGCAATGCTCTCTATGTAAACACTTCAACTCCACTATTCTCGAAAGTCTTTTTTTATTTTCTTGAGTACTTTACTGCACACCGTTGGACCTCTCGTCCATCCCAACTTCTCTCGCCCCGCCACATCCCCCCCCCCCCCCCCCCCCCCCCCCCCCCCCCCCCCCCCCCCCCCCCCCCCCACTCTCTCTCTCTCTCTCTCTCTCTCTCTCTCTCTCTCATACCCAAGCCTAGTGATATTTACTGAAGCCTTTCTGTTCAGGTTTTATTTTAAAATGTTCGTTTGTAAAACAGTTCACTTGGCAATGCAAACGATGTTTTCATATCTTAACGCTCTCTCTATCTTCTCTCTCTCTCTCTTCTTCTATATAATATACTGATTATATAGTATATATATATATTAAATATATATATAGTACTATATATCATATATATAATATATATTATATTATATATATATATATATAGATATTATTTTTATATATATAATATAATATTATTAAATATATATATATAATATATATATATAGCAATGATAAATAAGAGGAAAAAAGGAAATAAATCTAACAGGAATACAGATAATTAACATTTAGATATGTCCATTAGAAACGTGTTAACACTTACAACATAGGATGTAAAACAGTTAAATTTTAACTGAAAAACACAATAGCTACTTAGAATTAAAAAAAAAATACCACCCCACAAACGCACTAAACTTATTTTTGCAAACAACAACAACATCAACAATAACATGTCAGTTAACTCGTGTTAACGTGCCCTAAAGTTAATATAACTGACGATGATGGCATCGGCCCATTCGCAGAACGATATTGCAAAACATGAAAATCGTTCAATAACAATCACGGAAAATCTAAAACCGCAATGTGATTGTCGTAGTTGGCAATGCATGAGAATTGTCTTCAAGCAGGATTTAAGGACGAACGTTTTTACGTAGTTGTTTTTCTCAAAACTCCTTTCGTAACCAAGTAAAAATAAATTGGTATTTTCCAAGCAGGCGATTACCCAAATTACTTATAGAAATTATTGAATATGTTAAGGCAGTTTGGGCCAGTAGAGATGATAACTTAAATATAGTTTGTAGTATCAATATTATTAGATGTAAAATTAAATTTTTCAAATACGTCTTGTTAAGATACTGCAAAATGAACTTCTTTACAGATGTATTTGTAAATACTTTGTGAATAATGAATATTACAGAAATGTAAGGATTATTGTAATACTATCAACAACAAAAGTCCTGAATTAGAAAATATATTAAAAAAATCAACCAATATATCAAAGTCTGACCGGATATTATTCACCTAATAAACACAAGTTTTCGAAAACAACTAACTCGCTTTTTAAATTCTGGAAGACATATTTAGATCCCTTACCAATATATCAAAAGATCCTCTATATTTTAGAGTCACCCTAATGTCACCATGGAAGGTTAACAAACAAGAGAACACCATAACAGTCTGAACAACAATATTTCAAGGTATATTATTCACCCACACCTTTGAATCCTGCTTATTTGTTTTGCTGCAATAAACAATAGGAGTAGGAGAGTGGTGAACGACATACCTCACCACTCTCAGTAGTTTCTTCCATAACAATAATGAACTTTCAGGATCAAGAGATACATAGAAACGAGCAAGTTTAAGACGAGTAAATATAATGCACATTCCGCCATTGGCCATTACCAAGATTCGCTTCATAGAAACCTGCTAATAATAAGCAACACTGAAATCTACAAACGTCTCTTAGTGTCGTGAGACTATGCGGGCATCCATGGGTCTAGAACAGTGGTTCCCAACATGAGGTCTCTTTAGTAGACTTAAGGTTCTTTGCAGCATGCTTTCGGCCCCCAGCTGCAACCCCCTTTCGTTCCTTTTACTGTACCTCCGTGCATATTCTCTTTCTACCATCTTACTTTCCACCCTCTCCTGACAATTGCTTCATAGTGCAACTGCTTTGAGGTTTTCCTCCCGTTACACCTATCAACCCTTTTACTGTCAGTTAACATTTCAGCGCTGAATGGCCTCATAGGTCCTAATGCTTGGCCTTTGGTCTAAATTCCTTAATCAATTCAATTCAACCCAACAAGGGGTGTACGCCCCCCACACACAGGGTGTAATTTGATTTTTAAAGGGGGCGATTCGAGAATGTATAAACACAGTTAAAAACCTTTTAGGCTTCCTCCCTTTAAGAATTATATATCACGAAAGGGGGCATCCGGATTTTAGAGGTGATTAGGTGGGGCTTGGCCAAAAAGAAAAAAAAAATGAGGTTGGGAACCACTGATCTAGTACAAACGATTCGATTTCGCTCTAGATTCGAGCTGGACTAAAAACGCAAGTCCAATGCAGCATTTTGAAGAAATATTTCAGTTCAAATCGCTTTTTTTTTTTATCGTCCATGTGAAAATACTAACCTTCAACGGCAACAAACGTGTATCAGACGTGGACGATAATTCCGATAGCAAATTCCAGGCCAAGCACTGGGACCTATGATGTCATTCAACGCTGAGAAGGAAACTGACAGTAAGAAGGCCTGAAAGGTGTAACAGGAGGAAAACCTCAAAGCAGTTGCAATATGAATCAATTGTTAGGCGAGATAGGAACGTTAGATAGAAGAAATAGACTATGAACGGATGTACAGTAAAAGGAATGAAAGAGGTTGCAGCTAGAAGCCGAAGGGACGCTGCAAAGACCCTTTAGTAATTCCTACGGTGCAACACGTGAGGTGCACTGACGGCACTACCCCACTGCGGGTCTTTGTAGTACTTTATAAATTAAAGAATCTGGAATCTTACTAAAGCCTAATACGAGTAAAATGAAAATAGTATATACACTGAGAAGTTGCGTAGCTACTTTGTATATTATACGTACATATAACATATATATATATATATATAGATATATATATATATATAGATATATATATGTTATATATATATGTTATATATATAATATATACATATATATATATATATATATATATATATATATATATATATTCTATAAATGTCCTTCGATATGCAATTCGCTCTACCTCGGAATTAATATATTTTCATATATGTTAACCGAAAGAGAATTTTTTAGTTGATAATAATTTCGTCCTCGCGTGGGTTCGAACCACCGCCCAGCGGACTGAGGAGAAATCAAGACTTCAGTGAGGTTATCGACTTGCCCCCACTATATATTAATATATATATATTATATATATATATATATATATATATATATATATGGGATACGATGGGAATTCTCAGGCACGAAGATAAGGTCATTCAATTGTATTCCACATAGGAAAATGAAAATGGTTTATCTCAGAAAATGCCCAACAATTTCGTCCTCCAATGGACCTCCTCTTGGAGCGTTTATTAAGTAAAGAATATATATATATATATATATATATATATATATATATATATATATATATAGTGTGTGTGTGTGCGCGCGCGCGCGTATGTATATCGAACGCTTAGACGGACACAATCAATATGCAGTCACATACCTACTGAACGCAGATCATGAATAAAGAACACTTTCTTTCCCAACGACCCGAAAACATTACTGGAACAGTCAGCTTTCTAAGCAAATGCAGAGGTACGCTGGGTACGCGTACCCTGGGCTGTCGTCCTCATTAGGGCACCTGAAGGCGAGTTACTTACGGTCACGAGGACAATCCTTTTGGCGCCCCCGGGTACGAGGCGCTATGGAAAGCGTCGCTCAAATACCGCGTATAGCCTTGATTTGAATGTAACGTAACGGTTCTTGTCTCGTCGTGGAGAGAGAGAGAGCGCACGCACATACACACACACATATATTGTACATATATATTCACAAATATCGTTTAATATCCAGTTCGCCGTGCCTCGGGGATATCCTAAATGCAAGGGTATTTATAAATTGGATACTAAACGATATTTGTGGTTTAATATCTGTGAACATATATATATATATATATATATATATATATATAATATATGTATGTATATATATACACTGCATATAAGTGTTATATTATATATGCATTACGTATTTAACAACGTTGCTACCTTCACCTCTTAACTTCCTAAAGAAACCATGTTCAAAGCGGGTAATGGAAGATGAATTCAACGGAATTTTGACAATGCATGACCTCCAGTTCCGCGTCTGGTTTCGTAATCCTTCCTTGCTTGCTTTGAGTCTAGCGTCCCACGTAGGTCTATAACGATATAGGAGCCGATAAGAAACAAAACCACCTTCTCATTAGGCATCTCCGTAAGAGAAATCTCACCAACTTGAACGACCCACTTTATTTTCGGGCGACTCATTTTTTCAATGTATTTTTTTCGTCTTTAGTTTACTCTTGGAAGTTTCGTACCACTTTTCATGTACTTTTAGGTATTTCCAAAGTGAGACCCGTGGGTAGCACTGAAACCGCAGAACATAAACAAAAAAGCCACCTTCTGCAAATTACTCCGCTGGTTGTAGTAGTAGTCAAGATGGAATAAGATATTATATTCCGTCTTGGTAGCAGTAGTAATAGTAGTAGTAGTAGTAGTTGCCGGGATTTGACATTTGTTACTAAATAAATTCGTTAATTTCGAAAAGCGAATTTGGGTTTGAATTAATCTCAATTTCCTTGTATTTGGCCAAATGTAAATAGCGCTGCATATTTGTTGTAATTATTTTTGCATAATAATGCATAATAAAGAAAGAAAAAATTAAAATAAATATTAATGAAAATGTAAATGTTGAACTTGCTTTTCTGATAACTACTAGATTACAATTACCCTTCTAAAATTATGTAAATACTATGTTTGTTTGTTTTGTTTGTAAGTGTTTTTACGTTGCAAGGAACCAGTGGTTATTCAGCAACGGGACCAACGGCTTTACGTGACTTCCGAACCACGTCGAAAGTGAACTTCTATCACCAGAAATACACATCTCTCACTCCTCAATGGAATGGCCGAGAATCGAACCCGCGACCACCGAGGTGAGAAGCAAACACCAAACCAACCACGCCCACTGAAGCGCTGTGATTGGCTGTTGATAAGCCAATCACAGGGCGGGAAACTCTCATTCTCGCGAGAGTTCACATAGGCAGGATGCATGTTCAACCTCTCCTGGTGGATACTTTTGAAAGACGTATCCCTCATGAGAGATGGAACATACATCCTGTCTATGTGAACTCTCTTGAGAGACTGAGTGTTTCCAGCCCTGTGGTTGGGTTATCAACAGCCAATCAGGAGCGTCGTAAACGGGCCTAAACAACAGATGAATCTACTATAGTACATCTCCTGGTGAGAATTTTCGTTATTTTAAAACAAACTAACGGAGTTATTTCTTTTTCTTTTTCTATTTAACTTTTATTAAAAAAATATATTAATGCAGATTTAGTTATGCAATAGTATCTTCAGAGCGCCTCAGTAGCGTGGTCGTTATGGTCTTGGTCTGCCACATCGGTGGCCGCGAGTTCGATTCTCGGGCATTCCATTGAGGAGTGAGAGATGTGTATTTCTGGTGATAGAAGTTCACTCTCGACGTGGTTCGGAAGTCACGTAAAACCGTTGGTCCCGTTGCTGAATAACCACTCGTTCCATGCAACGTCAAAAACACCATACAAACAAAACAAAACAAAAAAACAGCCAATCACGAGCGTCGTAAGGGACTGGCCTAGCCATCACATGCACGGTTGATGTGAATCTACTTACAGGTTCAGTTGGTTTCTCTGAGCAAAGAGTGGTGACAGCCCGTTAATTCAAAAGCATCTTAGAACAGTCACTCTAGAGACGATTACTAAATTTAACGAAAAGTTGGCAACAGGCGGCGTCATTATTTCATTAGCAGATTCCTCCCTGATTTTTGCCGAGCTTCTATCAAATGCTGTTATTTCATCCTACGAGCAACTGGTCTGAATGTAAATTACAACTGCTTTTATATGTATTTATTGTTTATAACTTTAGCCTTTGTTTTTACTCTAATTCATCAGTGCTTAACGATGTACACTGTATTTTCATTGTGATTTAATCTATCAATGTTTGGCTTAATGAACTGGCACTGGAAGCGAATGTCTTCAAGGTAAATCTGCAATAATTATTAATGATCAAGAGATGAAAATTATTGCTTACCATAAAAACATCGATTTCATCAAAAATTCCATTTCGTTATCAACTTTACGTCATTCTGCATTACTAACATGTCGTTCTGATTGTCACTCAAGAAGATCAAATAGGTTTGCACATACTTAACCACTCTCATAACTACATATGACTGATTTTGACGTACTATATACTTAATTTAACTGACCTTACTACACCCTCAACGGACACTGGCCTTTGAGATTACTATTAGCAGCTTAATTAACATTATTATCAATAGCATAGTTACTTTATCTACTTCCGATTTCATTAGCGTCTATTACCACGAGTTGTGTTCGTACCATGTTTACCTTTCATGGACTTGCAAAAGTCACTACTCTTGTAACCTCTATAATACTCCTATTGTGTTTAGTTTTCAGTACGGTTAACTATATCCAATGTTACCATGACTGCTATATGCCAGTGTCTGCATCCAAACAATTCATTGTATTAACACTGTAGGTGATGAAATCTATTTTCGACTTGCAAATGAATTTTGCACTGTCGCCATTCTATACCCGCATTCTTTATTTGCATGCGGCCATGAATTGAAGTGTTGGTGTCATCATATAAACAAAGTGTGATCAAGGTTTCTTACTAAACATTGCCAACATAGTACTGTAGAATACTTTGCATTATTCGAAAGTTCACTGTTGCCACTTAGCGTTTAAATAATAATAATAATAATAATAATAATAATAATAATAATATTTACCAACAATAAAACGGCAATGTTAATAAAGTGCAAAAACAGAAATATACGGGCCTATGTTTTGTTTTGTTTGTTTGTTTGTATGGTGTTTTTACGTTGCATGGAACCAGTGGTTATTCAGCAACGGGACCAACGGCTTTACGTGCCTTCCGAACCACGTCGAGAGTGAACTTCTATCACCAGAAATACAAATCTCTCACTCCTCAATGGAATGGCCGAGAATCGAACCCGCGATCACCGAGGTGGGACGCTAATACCATACCAACCACGCCGCTGAGGCGCTATATATGGGGCTATGGGTCAACTAAACAGAAACAATAACAATCACTGGTAGAATTCTTCCAAACCCTTATTCGATATTCTCTGACCTCTGCAAAGGCCTACGGAAACGCTACTTTTATCGAAAGTGAATATCAGATCTTGAACACTAGAGAGGAACATGATAACACAGAGAGAGAGAGAGAAGAGAGAGAGAGAGAGAGAGAGAGAGAGAGAGTTACCAGGATTAGGATGTCTCCAAGACTTGTTAGTCCATCCGAGGAGACATCGTCTGCTCATTTATCTCTAGGATAAGAGAGAGAGAGAGAGAGAGAGAGAGAGAGAGAGAGACTGAAGATGACGTTGGCCCCCCTAAAGGGTACCGTAATCACCTCCTTCAGGCGCCTGTCTTCCTTCCCCGCCTCTATGACATCACAACGTTTTAACGGTTCACCTAACTGCCATTATACTGCTTTTGAAACGTCGTCTAGATGGTCGGAACCATATTTTCACCAATGGATTCCTTCCAAAGGGGGGGAGGGGGGCAGGGCACCCCACTCGCCCAAAAGCTTCACTTTACCGCCCCCTAAAGTGACCGAGGGACTCTCGCTGTGACGTAATGACCTCCCGCTGCTCCTCACTACATCAACTGAGGAGGAGTCTGCTCCCACTGGCTGGTCCCTCACTCCTCGTCGGATTCCTCCTCCGCCTCCTGAACCCTTCCCTCCTCCTAGGGAGGGAGGACCACAACTCACCACCCCATTTTTAATCAAGTGGTCATGAATCTTCCTCGAAATAGTTTATTTCCAAACAATTTTTTTTTCTTCTAATTCCGCATTCAATTTGCGTCTCTCGTTGTGTAACCCCAAAATCGACTCAACAACCGACACGATGGGCCAAGATCCTCATCATCACGCTGAAACCCCAGAACAATAAATTCAAGTTAAATCGACGCCAGAATTTGTAAATGTAAAATTAACAGACGAAGCCCACTTGGGGTCCAGCCCACAAAAGCTATAAAAGCCGCCTAACAGCTTTCCAAAACGGGGATCTTGTGCCTGGGCTCTAATAAGAGAAAGGTGCGCCTACTGCTCCGCTACGTCCAGCTGATAACATTTCGGCAATAAAATTCATGAAAAAACTGCGAACGACGAAAACATTCACCCAAAAAATGGCAAAACTATGGAAGAGAATTCCCTTCATATAAAACAAACCTTAACATAGTAAACTGAATACTGGTTAATTTTTCTAACATTAAAATGCACGTATTAACTCCAATTTTGCCTTCTCGTCCACTTGCAAATATCACTAATGTTGTAGCCTCTTCTTGTGGTTATTTTCTATTCATTTTAGCTAAATTCCCCGTTGCTATGAATGTCATATCCCCGTGTCTACATCACAAATATTTTGATCAGTGTAGCATGTGAAATCTTTTTTCTGAAAGTTTAGGTGGCATCCTGCAAGGAAAAGCGTCTAGACTGTGAAAACCACCATTAGCTCATGAAATTGAAAATGAAGGGCTTATAAAGAAAATAGATGAAATTTACAGCTTCTGTCGTTGACCACAGGTTGACCGTAGTGTTATTTCCCAACCTATATTTTCAAATGTTGCATTTTCAAATCACCATAACACACACAGCAGACCTAATTTACTTTTGCCAATTTTCACTTTCCACTCCATCGAGACCGGCACATGTACACCACAAAACTGACGACCTGCCCAGGCCCAGACAAACACCCCTCCCCAACCGCCGCTACGGTACGACGAGTAGATGGAATGGGAAGGAATATGGAGTTTAGGCCAAAGGCCAAGCACTGGGACCTATCAGGTCATTCAGAGCTGGAAAAGAAATTGAGAGTTGGATCGTTTAGATTTATATAGATTTTTGGCATTATTCCAAGCACTGGGGCAACTAAGGCCATTCACCGCTGAAACGGAAATCGACAGTAAAAGGTTCGAAAGGTGTAACAGGAGGAAACCCTCTCAGTTGCACTATGAAGCAATTATTAGGAGAGGGTGGATAGCAAATGGAAGACAGACAAAATGAACGGAGGTACAGTAAAAAGGAATGAAAGTAGTTGCAGCTAGGGGCCGAAGGGACGCTGCAAAGAACCTTTAGTAATCCCTACAGTGCACCTCGTGAGGTACACTGATGGCACTAACCCACCCCCGGGGTACAATGAGTAGAGACTCATCTTGGAATGGAATCTAAAATAATATAAAGCTAGCCTTTAACCACTAAGGGCAGTCACCATATAGGTTTTTTCTATTTCATATCATTCTCCAGTCCAATATTCACGTAGCATAGGTAACACTGTACTAGAGTGATAAATATCTGACAATAAATGCTGTTGCCAACGTCTCCGATCATTTTTATAGCCCTCAAGAAATATACCACCTAACACTATTCCAGAAAGCAAAGTGCCATTTACAAGGCTCGTCTGATCTATGGAGATGATGGTATTAATCCCATCGGCATCAGATACTTGGTCAACATTTATCGGGACACTGGTTTCCCGTTTGAATGTTCACAACTTCCTTGAATCTGTAACGTTCACACAAGAATGCTATAGTAGATTCACATCAACCGTGCATTTGATGTTTAGACCAGTCCCTTAGGACGCTCCTGATTGGCTGTTGATAAGCCAATCACAGGGCTGGAAATTCTCAGTCTCTCTCGAGAGATCACATGGGTAGGTTCTATGATCCATCTCTCCTGAGGGATACGTGTTTCAAAAGAGGTGGAACATACATCCTGCCTATGTGAGCTCTCGAGAGAGACAGTTCCCATCCCTGTGATTGGCTTATCAACAGCCAATCACGAGCGTCGTAAGGGAATGGTCTAGACATCAAATGCACGGTTGATGTGAATTTACTATAGTAAAACGCGAGTTTCTGTTTTCACAGCTTTGGAGATAATGATTTAATTGGAATATAGAACTCCGGCCAAAGGCCAATCACTGGGACCTATGAAGTCATTCAGCACTGAAAGGGAAATAAATAGTACGAAGGTTTGAAAGGTGTAAGTAGAAGAAAACCTCGCAGTCGCACTAAGAAACAACTGTCAGGAGAGGGTGGAAAGTCAGATGGAAGAATATGAACGCAGTTACAAAAAAAAGAATGAAAGAGGTTGCAGTTAGGGTCCGAAAGAACGCTGCAAAGAACCTCAAGTAATGTCTACAGTGCACTTCCTATTCCCCAGTAATTTAGGCCATCAAAAGAAGAAATCTTCATCCCCATTGTCTGCAAGTTCTCGTTCAACTGGGAACTTCGACTCGTACTTGTAGTGTTGCTCCCAAGAACAATTACATGTTACTGACTTTGCACTTTGCAGACCATAAACATTTATAATCTCTTATCAGGAGGCCTCTGGTAACTCCTGACGGTCCACATTTATACTCTGTCTAAATCGGTAATCAACAGGAATCAGGTAAAATGTCTATACCTTTTCATTTATTGCCAAGATTTGACATTCTCTTACTACAACTTTTTTTCCCCGGACTTTATAGTTTTATATTTTTAATCTAATCGACCGGTCTATAATACCATTTACCTCATGGTTGGACTCCACCCTTCTTCCTTCCTTTTCCTTGACCCCTTTCGGGACTGGGCTAGAAAAGGGAATGGGGTCGCTAACCCTGTTGGCCTTCGTGAGCACAGAAATCCTTATTTTTATTTGTTTATTTATTTACGTTGTTACTTTTATGTGGATTCATTTCTGAGGTGAAGATTCCATCCTAAACCAACGGTCCTAAAGGCCTTCAATACTTATAGTAAGTGCGTTTTCGTTAATGACAATAGCAATGGTACTCTTGCCTAACTTCTAACGCATAAGAAGCCTGGCCAGGCTCAGAGACGTTATACACTGATTCCTACTTCATAAATCCTCTTTCCAAGTACCGACCCGGCCCAGATTTATAGCGTTAATGAGCGGAATACCAGCGGTGTAGCAATCTTGTTACCGACGTCGATAATTCTCTCTAAGTATTAGAGACAAAGAAACAAATAGTTCGTTTTGATCAGTAATAACAAGAAGAAATATCTGCCGGTACGTACCAGTATCTGTATCTCTCTCTACTATTTACAGGCTTTAAACAATCGAAAACAAAAGGCTTGATTTGTAAGCCAATATAGTATCTTTTAAGCAGTCACTGAAAAGTTTATTACAACTATTTTAAGAATCAATTTTAACAAAAATGAAAAATCACGCCAATCTCCAGCAATCCTTTATACACAACCGGATACTTTCATTCAAAATCTTTTGCAATCAAACACCTACAAACAAATTTTAAAAAATCCCAGCCAAAGCCTTACAAAATCAATTCAGTAAAATCAAAGAATGAAAACTGTTAACGAGTAATATTGCCGCAGATAAATAACTCCCGACTCCATAAAACTTCGATCGACAATCGAGTGCCCTCGACACCTGCAGTAAATACGACCCTAACAAGATCACAGTCATATTTTAACTAGGGCATCATTTGCGCTCATATATAAAAGGTCTTTCTCGCTCAATAACTTTTCTCTCAATGCCCCGAATCCTACGATAAAATCTTTATTGACTGGATTAGAGCACCGACTCGATTTATAGTGCAAACAGCGTAGCGACTCCAAATATCCCTTAATGATGTAGCCAGTCTGTTGTTTTCTGAATGACACGAGTTTATCAATTCTACGAAGTATGGATCTTCGATGCTGCTTCAAATCTCACATTCTTATTCACGTTATAAACAAAAGGATTAAAGATGCTATACGAGTCAAATTATTATGGGGTAAAAAGATAAGAGAAATGAACGACAAAGTTCAACCATATTTGCTAACAAACGACGATACAACCAAATAAAACTCAAATGATCTAGCGACCAGCTTTCAGCCCCTCTTAAATCAATATCAGGAGGGAAAATGCAGCCATTAAGAGGAGCAGCAAAACTATGATAAATCACAGACCAACGGTCGCGCTATGAAACACAATGAGATTTAATTCTAGTCGGCTTAAAAGGCGACCTTATTTTGGACTCTCTTTTCCCTCACGCGCATGTCGATAAATTTAATCAAGTTTACAATGAATACAATGATATAAATGCGGTTACTCGATAGAAAGAAAGAAACTGTAGTCTCGCCTCGCTCTTTATTGCCCCAGTTTATTTCCAAACTGATTTGCATATGAGAGAATGGTCCTTGTGAAGTACAAAACGAGAAAGAAATAAAAAGTCGAGGAGGAGGAGGAGGAGGAGGAGGAGGAGGAGGAGGAGGAGGAGGAGTTTGTTTAACCAGGTCACCACAACTATTGTTGGAGTATGAAGAGCCACTTAGTACCCTTCACTGTCTCGCTCTTTATTCGTGTAACTCTCGTCCCTTAACTTCAAGTATTCACACCTTGCCTTACCCCATCCCTTTGTATGCTAATATCTTAACACCTTTATGTGCAACCCTCCCTCCCTCCATACTCACCTCTGCACGCTCCTCTCTCTCTCTCTCTCTAAGGGTAGCAACGCTTTCAATGACCATGGTGCACGTTATCTACCATGAATTTTATGATCAGTTTCTCCCCCATCAGTAAAAGTAATAACATAAGTAACGCACAAGCTACCTTATCCTTACTGATTATATGTAATCAGAACTCTCTCTCTCTCTCTCTCTCTCTCTCAGCCGTTTACTCAAGCAAATGTCCTTATTATTCAAGCAGAGCAAAGGCGTTGAATCGATGTTCTCATGAAGATTTATAGCCATTCCGTCTCTCTCTCTCTCTCCCCCTCCCTATTTACTTAACGGATTCCTTATACGAAAACACAGCTGATAAAAGTTCATCGACGAAAAAACATGAATAATAAATGAGGGAGGTACAATAAATTAGCCGAAGGTCAAATCACGCCCAACTCCATTGTATCGACATAAATTATAGAGTCGAGTCCTATTTCGGAAAAGGGATGATGATAATGAGGCGACGAAGTAGGGAGGAGGACACCTAAAAAGAAACAACAACAAAACACGATTAACGGAGCATCAAGGTAAAATCAATTTAGTGCAACGGCAAAGCACCGCATCGAAAACTTCAACGTCAATATTCATTTACCCTTTAATTTAAGGAAGCCATCATCATCATCAGGAGACCAGCAAAGTGTTGCGTGCCGAGTATTGGTTAAGTTCGGTCGACCCAGAAATCGTTTATTCATGAGGGCTATATCTGCATAGAATGTCCCCACAAATTATGGGCTTATTTATATTAAAGAAGGCTACCGGTTACACTTAGGTCCCAGACAACATAATCCTATTGAGAGTCTCGATAGTCATACCTGGCCGTCGGACTGACCTCCCTCTCTGGCGTAAGCGCTGACAGGCGTCGCTTTCTATGCCAAGAATTTATGACGTGGTGCGAATCTCAAATAAATGGGCGCATTCGAAGCCGTGGCTTGGCTAGGTCCATAAACAAGCGAGACTTTCATGGGCTGGACTGTGTCGTCCGTTCTGTGAGAATTCAACATTTGTATGCAAATCATGGTTATTCGCCCTGACACAACTGCGCTACCTTACAGATAAGCCCGTCAGTGAGGTATGCAGTTTAGCCTATCACTTGCGCACAGCCAATTATACCGCTTGGAGCTTAACTTCACAGGGGTCCCTTCTCCCGCTCGGCTATTTTTTCTCTTGACGCGAAGGGAACTAGTTACCTTGCGTCGTCTCGAGCCAGAACTCTGTTTGTGAAGCAAAAAATAACTGCTCTGCTCTCGTGTTTTGATTGAAATTACATAGTTGGTTAGTTATTTTATTGACAAAATTATACAATTATTGGTACATTTTTGTCCACAGAGAGACATAGTACAAAATAACCAAAGTGGACAGTAATCTCTTCTATTCTTGCAGGTACAAGGCCTACAAAGAAAAAATACAACTTCTCGCACATCACATAAGCCCATAAGAAAATAAAAAACGAAAAAAAAGGACTTACTACAGAGAAAAAAAGGTAGTCACTTCACTAACATACACATACATATTCTTGCATATGAACTAAAAGTTTACATTGTAATTTCATCATTATTTTTTGTAATAACATGCCAAATTTCACAAGCAACTCTCTTGGGCTACATGTAAACACAAGTTTCTTTATCTGCCAGTAAACCTGCAACAGCAAAGAATAATTGTTACATACAGTTCAACCCGATTAAACTTGAAGTTGTGCCTCTCATTATAAAGCTTTTAAAAATCATGACTAACTGAAAATCACTTCACTGAAGTACTAACGTCATTTTACTATAAAAAAATAAAATAAATAAAACTTTAAATGATGCAATTATTATTACCAGAAATTTTATGATGCAATTATTATTACCAGAAATTTTTTAAAACTTAAGAGTATAATTCACATTTCCTTAGATATGATATAACTGAAGACGACTTGTCCTCTTATACCGTAAAATTAAGGGATGAAATCAAACCATAAAACTAAGGGATGAAATCAAACCAGTCTTCTTAATTAGAGACGAAATACTGACCTAACCTAACGAGAGTGAAGTAAAGAAATTAGGATTACAGCAGAAGAGCATAGAATAGGCAGACCCATTCCCTAATAAATGACCACTTAAGGCCTTCTCCTTATTTCTGTTGATAGAAATTCAGTTCTCGATGTGGTTCGGATTCCACAACAAGCTGTAGGTCCCGTTGTTAAATATCCAATTGGTTCCTAGCCACGTAAAAATATCTAATCCTTCGGGCCAGCCCTATGAGACCTGTTAACCAGTTCAGTATTCTAGTAAAACTAAGATATACATAACTTCTCCTCAAATACTTTTCAGTAATGACATTTGAGTACTCAGGCAACGGCTGTATTTAGTTTGTTTGTTTGTGTGGTGTTTTTACGTTGCAAGGAACCAGTGGTTATTCAGCAACGGGACCAACGGCTTTACGTGACTTCCGAACCACGTCGAGAGTGAACTTCTATCACCAGAAATACACATCTCTCACTCCTCAATGGAATGGCCGAGAATCGAACGCGCGACCACCGTGGTGGGACGCCAATACCATACCAACCATGCCGCTGAGGTGCTGGCAACGGCTGTAGCACCAAGAGAATATATGGTAAATAACGTCACACTTAGTAGTCACTGGTGTGCACATTTTACCGTCTAAACACACTGGTTCTTTTACCGAGTGGCTTCCTTCCGAGATACTATTTGATCTCTTATGAATTTTACAATTTGTTAAAATATGAAACTGATAATCGCCAGTCTCCAAGTTCTACGTACCGAAAGCGTTGTAGGGGAAAATAATAAACATAAGGAAATATATTTGTAAGGAAGGCTGTATAGCGAGCCACTTCGAAGGCTACACATTCTAAAATAAACACCGACTTCAAACCAGCACCTAGAGATTGGCAGATAGAAATAAATTTCAAAATAACTGATCACTCACTATCTTTCTCAAATCCTTCAAAATCTAAAAGGCAAGCATCTTAAAATGCTGAACGTTTATTTAAAACCATACAGCTGTTCTTAATAAAACGTTTTGTGTAGGCTATCTTGTTCGAAGTATCGCTTCTGTATCTATGTTCCACTTACCCGCACCTTGTCCTATCCAGCTCAATTGGGCACATAAAAAGGACACAAACATAACTACTGTAAGTCGATTGCTACTCTCCACCAGAATAAGAGAAAGAGAAAGAGAAAGAGAGAGGGGGGTGGGGGGAGTAACATCAAGGTTACGCCTGGACAACAGAACAAGAGTGACGAAAGCAAGAAAACAAAAATCAGGAGAACCAAGTGCTGTGTTTGTGTATGTAAAAAGAATAGGACAGACGAGCCAGTGCTCTTAGGCTGTACTATCAAGAAGCGAATGGGAAGGGGGAGGGAATTTGGCTTAATCCCCAAATGAGATGAATACCACCACTTGACTTGGGCAAGTTATCTACGCGCCACCTACTCTTCAAGGTGCTAGTACTAAACACGTATGGTAAATGTAAAAAAGACGGCCGCACGAAGATATCGATTATCAATATATATAGTAATTTTTCGACCACAATATAGAATGGGTGTATATAATACTTTGATCCCGAGGGGCTATAGTAGATTCACATAAACTGTGCATTTGATATCTAGGCCAGTCCCTTATGACACTCCTGATTGGCTGTTGATAAGCCAGTCACAGGGCTGGAAACTCTCGGTCTCTGGAGAGTTCACATAGGCAGGATGTATGTTCCACCTCTCCTAGGGGATATGTCTTTCAAAGGTATCCCTCAGGAGAGGTGGAACATACATCCTGCTATGTGAACTCTCTCGAGAGAGACTGATAGTTTCAAGCCCTGTGATTGGCTTATCAACAGCCAATCACGAGCGTCGTAAGGGACTGGCATAGACATCAAATGCACGGCTGATGTGAATCTACCATAGCACCGCGGAGTAGATGATAACAAGCCAAAGTAGCACCTGAATTTGAGGGTGATTTAACCAAATTCGAAAATATCATGAGGCACAAACACCTCGATAATCGTAATATATATATTTCAAGAAAATAGAAAATCGTATTATAGAGGATATGTAATGTCCTTTATTAACCTAGGTACTACATCCTAACAATAATAGTGGTGAAAGAAAAATACCACACCTAAGGAACCAAAAGTATGCTGCTGGAAAAGCAGAGGGACCTAAGACCACCCTCTATTGATTCAGATTGTATTAAGGAATTGTAAGGAAAGTAAAGTAAACCTAAATATGGCATGTAATGACTATGGGAAAGTCTTCAATATGGCCCCCTGCTTGTGGCCGATTGATTGCTTGTAGATACAGTAGCAACTCAACGTAAGACGCTGTGGGGGTCTGGCCTAATAAAGTCCAATAAGTACCAAAGACCCTTTACTATAGGCTGCACTTAAATATATTCTAGATGGCTTATATTAAATAGCAATTCCATTATACTAGTTAACTACCTAACCTAAACTAACCTGTATTTTACACTTAACTATTAGTTCAAGAGATATATTAACAAATTTATCACATCCAAAATGGTGGCACAGGAAGAATTTATCAAAACTTGGTAGCTGATAAGTAAAGAAGTCTGCTAGGTTGAGGCCTATTAAGCCGAGTTGCTACTGTAAATGGAGTTGCAGATAACCAAGTAACCTTACTCTCTAACATGATACAGCATTGGGACACAGCCCTAATGGCATCAGGAACACCACTGGCAGAGGTAAATGTCTTAAGAGGAACCTTCCAAGGACACTTACTGCCACCACTAATGTTCATAGTCTTGATAACACCAATGATAATTGGCCACAATAAAACTATGATGGGTATCAGCTAGGAAGACAAGAGCTTAGTCATCAATAGTTTATTGTTCCCTGATGACACAAAGATATGTGAAAAAAGGTGCCAAGTGCTTGGATCCCCTTTCACAGACAGTTGGGACCATGACTAAACTTTAATTTTCTTACACAAGCAGTCCAGAACACAACTGGAGATATGAGAATGGAGTTTGGGACTGGCAAATGTGTCACTGTAAATATATTAAAAATGAATCTAATTGTCCGATGAGAGAACTATCAAGGTTACAGGTGAAACTGCTACAAATACTATACCTAGAAATCTTAAACGCTGGAAATACTGAATTTCTTTGAAGCAAGGTGAAAGGCAGATTAAATACACTAAAAACCAGGCGGAGTATTTGTAACATAATATATCTTGCTTTAATTTTCCCAATATCTACTTCAGTTTTTCACAACTGCCAGGTACATTAAAGAGGAACTTCTGGTTAATAGTCATTAAATTTCATCAAACAGAACTTTTAATAAGCTAAAAAATGAGCCATTGCTCGAATCTGTACGTAATCCCATCTTTTTACAATTTAATTTCAAATTAGCGCCTAGGTACTTCAATGGAGAGCGTCATTTATCCAGGATTCGACTATGTTGCCATCCAGCGGATTAGTACCGATGACGTAGTGTCATGGGCCGTCGCGATCGCCTCACAATAACAAGCACAGCGAAGCACGCGTATTGTAGAGTATTGGTCCTCGGTATTGTCGTCGTGTTTTAGGTCAATTGTCATTCAAATAGCATCAATTATGCCAACTTGTATGGCGTTTGGTTGTGCCAATACTTCTGGCAAGTGTCCAAAAGGCATATCATTCCACAGGATTCCGTCAAGTCGCTGGCTGGTGGCTCTTCGAAGGGAGAATATCAACATCAAAACCTTTCAACCTTCGACGCAAACTATTGTCTCTTTGGCCCATTTCTTGCCAACAAATTTAAAAGATGAAATTAGGAGCAGGTTATTAGGTATGGCTATGAAATTTATATAGTATGCTTTGAGTACTTAATTTCTCTCTGAACAGACCACGGTACCTACGAAGATAGGGCGGCTATCTACCGCTATCTATACTACTATGGTGTCTCCAGTTGTATGCATTTGAATTGAAATTGATTCTTCTCAATCGCCATGTGCGTGGTTTGTTTGTTTGCATGGTGTTTTTATGTTGCATGGAACCAGTGGTTATTCAGCAATGGGACCAACGGCTTTACGTGACTTCCGAACCATGCCATGTGCATGGTGTGATGGGGTGAAGGTCAGTTTTCTAAATATATGTGTGTGTGTATGTCCATGAATTGGTGAAGGCCTTCACTTAGTTCTTTTTTTAACTAGTTTAATTAAAGGGGTTTTAGAATTTAGGGCTGTAGTATATGCTTAACTAGGCATACTTCAGGCTACTTCTCTATTTACCATTTCAATCATATATTTTCAGCTGACAAATACAAACCCAAAAGGATATTATCTGAAGATGCTGTGCTCTCAGAATAGTTCCGCCTGTCTGAGCCTACCACGACATAACGTCGCACATAACAGATGAGCCACACATAAATGGCAGCCCCCTGGTGCAATAGAAAGTTGGTTGTAAAAAATAAGAAAATGCCCCTTTCAAAAAAAAAATTTTTCACCAGGGGTACTTAAATAGAATAGTACTACATATGGAACAGCTAAAATGCCACCAGAAGTTCCCCTTTAAACCACTCAAGAAAGTATGCCTAGCACCACTCTAAACCTGGTGAAGAATTATCCAAATCAGTTGATAATCTGAATGTTACATCTAGACTTTTGGATTCCAATTAAAGACTAAGGCTTGATTCACACTACAGGTCCAGTCGTGCCCCGCTCTCGCTCCAGTCGCGGTCTGGTCAATAATATTACATGAATTTCAATGGAAGCATTTCCAGTGGCCCTCACGGTCCGCTCTCGCTCCGGTCACAGTTCCCTCAAAAGATATTTTGACTGTAGCGAGAAGGGAGAGCACCAGTGTGAACACAGTTGCAAATGGTCCTGAAACTCCTGTTCCACTCTAGTTGAGATTCAGCCTTCATATAAGCAAGTAGTTTTACCTTTTAACCCATGAAAACATGGATAATCAAAAGAAAACACCACAATGGGATCAGCAAAAGGTAGGAAAATTATTTTAAAAAATGGATTCCTTTTACTTTCAACATCAGTAATACGAGAATACAGACTATGAAATTCTCCTTCATTCTTCCTATCTTGCAACATAGGATGATGCCACAATCTCCTTTTTCGACTTTGCTTTCTTTCCCCATCACTATCATCAAGTACAATGGTGATCATTACCAAATTGGCTTGAGAAAAGTCACACATCTTCCATAACTGGTGATGAGACTTTCACTGGTGTTGAGGGCGAGGAAATGATGGGACTGAGAACAGAGCGAGAGCAGACCGGATGTCTGAACCAACAAGGACCGAGAGCAGGGAGAGAGCAGAGCGAGAGTGGAGCGCAACCAGACCTATAGTGTTAAGCCTAAGGCACATCTCTAGTATAATTGATGGCTTGGTTAAGTTTTTCTTTTAAAGCAATAGGGTGAACAACCGCGGACGATCCATCGTCATTGCGCTGGCCAGGCCTTATTCACTCGATATTTAATTGGTGAAACAAGAATACAATTACGTACAACTTTAAGCATACCATTCAAAAGATTGAAGTTTCGTCAACATAATGGGATATATGAAAGCCCCATATGAACTAAGATAAGCATGTGAGCTCTTTGTAAAATATGTTTTCAAGGCAGTTTCGAAATCCAATATGGCGGCAATCGTGTGGCTGGCCGGTCTAACCACGGACAATCCACCATCTTTCCCTCCCTGCCCAGCACTCATTTGAACAATGTTAGCGTATATATGTAACGTTTATTAATCTTACTCAAGATTGCAGTTGTAATTCGCACAATAAAACATTTTGTTGCCTATATTAGTGACAGTATGAAACTTTTTATTCCTGGGGTCATGGTTTGAACTTAATTCATTTTTACCTTGTAATCGGTGGTTTTATCCTTACCGCCATCACAACTGAAACTCCACAGTGCTTATTTGATTGTAATTATGCACATTTTGGTCTTAATTCACTCCACAATGCACTTGAACCACGTTGCTGTTCCTGGTTCCTAAGTACTCACTCCACAAACACAGTTACGAGCAGCAGACGATAACACTGATTATGAGATGCAAAACTTTATTCCCTTAATTGTTCACTTTACTCATTATTTAGTTTAACTTTACTTCAAAATGTTTATTTAATTCATGTCTATTATCCCTTTTTTGGAACCAAATTAACCACGAAAAATTACAAATATTTCGGATGTATACTTACGAGCAGACGACACGAGGAAAAATCACTCATCATTGCCAATCTAGTGGAGCGTCAAACATACCCGATGCATTTACAAACTGTTTCCATGAATGCTAGTTGTCATAGTAATGCAGAAATGATAAAATTGTTGTAATATATATCTATACTACGAATAGATACGCTAATTTTACTTATTTCCCCGGTTTTGTTTAAGTCTTATACAGATAGTTGTCGACTTACGACCTATGCGAGTTACGTCTGATTGACTTTACAACCACTCGTAACAGGAAAATGGTGTACGACAGTTTTTCCCCCAGCTTCCGCTTCTCCACACACGCAGCTCGCTGCGCTGCCGCTGCTCACTCAGTGTAAACAGCATCCCGCTACCATGCGCATCCTCCGTGTCTGTTCACATATATTTTGAGTTTTAGATAATTTTTGAAAATGTCGTCCATATCGTGAAATTTATGACGAAAATAAGAAGCAAGCAATTCAGACCAAGCTAACCATGATTTTAAAACAAACAACTCCTCCCACCACACCGAGCGTTGCCCCAGGTGATGATGCAGACGACCCACAGCCAAGCATCAGTGATGCCAGCAATCAATAAGTTTTTAATTTTGATGTATACTTTTTTCAATGTATTTTTGTATGTACATACGTATGCTTTTTTTTTGCATCTGTATTTTATATTTTTATATGTTTTCCACAATAAACCAATTGTACTGTAGCAAGCAGTGTTTGAATCAAACCTGACAAACGTAGCAATAAGAAACAGTATGATGTGTAGAGAAACGGGTTTGACTTTAACCCTCTTACGCCGAAGCCCTAAAAATCAAAACCTCTCCTGTATGCCGGCGCCGGTTTGGAGTGAGCGCGGAAGCGGAAAAAATATTTTTTTCAAAAAATCACAGCGCGCTTAGTTTTGAAGATTAAGAGTTAATTTTTGGCTCATTTTTTTTTTCATTGCCTGAAGTTTAGAATGCAATCATCAGAAATGATATTATCATATGTAAATAATGCGATATATGGTAGCGAAAAAAAAAATTCATAGATAATTGTATTCAAATCACGCTGTGCAAAAAACGGTCAAAGCTAACGAGTTACTTTTTTTTTCGTTGTATTGTACACTAAATTGCAATCCTTTTGATATATAATACATAGTAAAACAATAAAAGCAACACCGGAAAAATATTATCACAAAATGATGTACGAATTCGTAACGCGCGTACGTAAAAAAATGTTATTTTCAAAAATTCACTGTAATTCTAAATAATGTTCTAGAGACTTCCAATTTGTTTCAAAATTAAGACAAATGATTGAATATTACGATACTGTAAGAGTTTTTAGATTAGAATTGCAGATTTCGACCATTTCGGTCGAGTTAAATTTGACCGAATGTCGAAATTTTAATATATATTTTTTTATATGCACATATTTCGAAGATGGAAAAAGCTACAACCTTCAATTATTTTTTATTGTATTTTTCATGAATTTTCGCACATTTTGATATATGAAACTCTATAAAAAGGCTAATATGAAAAGGAGCAAATATTAGGATAATGCGATGTACGTATTTCGGAGACTTGCGGCCGCGAATCGGCGCGCGAGTGAAGGTAAATATATTTTTCAAAAATTCACCATAAATCACAATATTGTTTTAGAGACTTCAAATTTGTTTCAAAATGAAGAAAAATTACGGAATATTACTAGGCCGTAAGAGTTTTAGCTTACAATTGCGTTTTTCAACTATTTCGGTAGAGTCAAATTTGGCAGAACGGGTTGTGGTTTTTTTTTCTATTTTATCGTGATTTATATGCAAATATTTCGAAAATAGAGAAAAGCTACAACCTTCAATCATTTTTAGTTGTATTCTACATGAAATTGCGCACATTTTCATATATAAAACTTTATGTAACAGCTAATTTTAAATGGTGCAAACATTTCGACAATCGCACAAAAAAATTCTGATTTTTTCGGAAGAGTTACCGCGCGAACGTAATGTTTTTTTTTTTCATAAATTCACCATAAATCGAAATATTGTGCTAGAGACTTCCAAGTCGTTGCAAAATGAGGTAAATGATTGAATATTACTAGAATATAAGAGTTTTAGCTTACAATTGCGTTTTTCGACCATTTCGGTAGAGTCAAAGTTGACCGAAAGTTGAAATTTTTGCACAACGTTATTTATATGAAAATATTTCAAAACTGATAAAAGCTACAACCATGGGTTGTTTATTGTTGTATTGTGCATGAAATTGCGCACATTTCCATATATAAAACTTTATGTAACGGCAAATTTAAAAGGGTGCAAACATTAGGACAATCGCACGAAAAAATTTATCGGAAGAGTTATCGCACGAACGTAAGGAAAAAGTTTTTTCATAAATTCACCATAAATCGAAATATTGTGCTAGAGACGTCCAATTTGTTGCAAAATGAAGGCAAATGATTGAATATTACTATAATATAAGAATTTTAGCTTACAATTGCGTTTCTCGACCATTTCTGTAGAGTCAAAGTTGACCGAAGGTTGAAATTTTTGCACTTATCGTTATTTATATGAAAATATTTCAAAACTGATAAAAGCTACAATCATGAATATTTTTTTGTTGTATTTTACATGAAATTGCGCACATTTTCATATATAATACTTCATGTAAAGGATAATTTAAAATGGTGCAAAAATTATGTCAAAGTGACGAAATAATTTCCGAGATGTGTCACTGATACTTTTTAGTGCGATAAGAAAGAAATTCGCGCTTGCGCGCCTGCGTAGCGATTGTAAACAAAACAACGCCTTGATCCGTGAACTCCCAGCATCCCCCAAGGCGCGTGATACAAAAGTTTTCGGCTGGTAGGCCTATAAGTATTTTTCCGCGAATTTTTAAAAAAACTTTTTTGAGCCGACGTATGATACGTCCAATCGGCATACGGGAGACATTTTGACTCGACGTTTAATACGTCCAATCGGTGTAAGAGGGTTAACTTCACAAAAGTACGTAACCTATGACACGATGTGATGTGTAGAAAGACGGCACAATTGGTATAAAAATTTAAAGAAATCATAGCAACCATGAAATATGATAGTGTCTAAAGAAAAATAAAAAGATTGCAAAATTAATTAACTAAAGCAGCCTGACATCACTCAATTAGGTAAGTAATGCCAATGTCGGTCCGCATCTGATTCCAATTTTGTGTCCAATTTTTCTTTTCTATGATATCATAGTCAGAATGCACTGAACATCCAAAATTGGCTAATAAATTACTGAATTATACGTATTATATGCAGCAATATACTGTAGGCTAGGCTACTGTATTCATAAATATACATACGATATATGTACATACATGATAACATCATCATCGTATTTTATACGAGAGGCTTAACTTGTTAATGTTACTCAATTTCTCTTTGTATTGAATTATTATAAGCAAATGTGCATTGAATCTAGGGAATTTGCTGAAATTAATAATGACTATGCCATAGATGTATAAAGTATGCTGTATAGTGTAGGTTAGGCTACCCTAGATGTAAAGATGGTACTGATTACCTTAGGGTAGGCTAGGCTAGCCTAACATTCTTTCGATAAATTAACATTGGCCGACTTACGTCCAAATCGATTTACGACTGGTTGGTCGGAACCAATTGCGGTCGTAAGTCGACAACTACCGGTAGCCAGTTTGGAGGGTCAACACATACCAATTGACAACACTGATAAACAATTGAAGAGCGCAAAACGCCGCAAAGAATGCCGTAGTCCTCTTGAATAAGTACGAATAAGTGCTGGTTAGAGGTCGGGGTTTCAATTGTTGTGATGAAAGTGCCCCAGCGTCTATGGGTACAAGTGGTGTGCAGATTTAGCACAGGAAAGGGGAAGTTTGTTGACACAAGTGACTACGCAAACATCGAGATAGCATCAATCTTCGTAATATTTGGAGTTGTAAGTAAAATCTTTGAAAGTGTTTTAGGGTTGTGGGCACTGCATTGGCCACCCTTTTCATTGCCCTCTGTTTAAATCTTAAAATATGGCCTTAATTTCTAACTTTGGAGAAAATATTTACTTCGAAAGGAGAGTAGAGGTCTTGAGCTCCTGTTATCACCACCAACTACTCATGACTGATGACCATCTCCTGTGTCGGGACATGCTGAATGTACTTTTTCGGAGGGTGGCCTAGCCGCAGTAGTCGGTGAGTTGGCCAGTCCATGTGGTTGTTTACCCTAGGCATACTAGGTTAGGAAAGCTATAATTTGGGATGCATCCTTGTTTTTCAGTCTCTAACTGGGGTGGTTGCAGGGTGGTAAAAGAAACCTTGATCAAGTGTGACCCAGTGCCTTATGTTTAAGTTTAATTAGAGAAGGTTAGGTTAGGATGTATATACTCCATTATTTCACATTTCTACAAAAAATTATGGTCAAAATAATTAAAAACACACCCAAAACATTCAACTTCTAGAAACTGTCCTGGATGTTTATAACAATTTAACAGGGAGTGTAAGGTTGGATATAATGTGTCCCGTAAATTCCCAATGCCAAATTTTCCATGCTGTTTTTATTTTGTATTAGACATTTGTACCATGTATTTTCAACTATTTATATGTTTTGACCATGTTTTACCCCTCCTGTTGGCAACATTCACTCATTTTCAATTTTTCTTAGCCATAATTGTTACATATAGAGGTAAGTTCACCTAAAATAAGTATATGGTTTGACTTTTAACTTCACAAAAGTACGTCATAAACTCAAACTTAAAATGCAAGGTAAATAGTTGGAAAAGTTCCTGGTTCATGTGCTTGGTAAGACCAATATAACATGTATATAATCTGGTTCTATCTTATTTTTCTTCTATTCATTTTTTCTAACCATGTTAACTTTGCTAGCCTAACTTAACCTAACCTTCCCAATTATCCTAACTTGCCAAAAGTTATTACTCAATTTTTGTTCTGCGTATGAGTTTTTTTAACAGTATTTTAACAAAGCTGAGTTTTTTAACAGTCTTTTAACAAAGTTAACTAAGAGCTAGCCTAACCAAATCATCTTATTAAACAGCCCGGCATGGGATTTAACATAACCTGTTACAATGAAACAAAACAATGGATGTAACATGGAAATGAACGAATAGTGACATCTTGGCTACAGAGCAAAACACTGGGGCATTTTCAACACTCAAGACAGTGATAAACGTGATGTTGGATTTGTTGGACAGCAGGATGACGAGACCAGACAATAAATGTGACAAAGTACATGGTTATAATTGAAATTGGGTCAAAATCCAAATTCAATCAATGACTGTATTACGTGCAAAACCAAATAGTAAACACTACAATGGAGGTTTGAAAGGAAACATCAAACACCAACTGATAAGTTTACTGGTTTCCTAAAACTTTAACCTTAGACTACGTGCTTCAGTGATCACGTTATGATTTGGGTGATCAAAATTTAGGTAGGAGGCTTGGGCTCTGTTAACAAGGAGTCTTTAGTCCTTGCACCATACCCTTCATCTGAAAACTACCATCGGATTCATGCGCCCCTCTCCTAGACATTAACCACAAATTTTAATATGTAAAACAGTCTGGCTGAGCATCCAAAGGTACTATACCTACTACCTACAAACTATGAGATAGTTTGTATTTGTTTACACATGAAACCTAGGCTATATACTAGGTACATCACATTGTACAAACAGTGCATTAGTCCGGATACGCTATTCGACCATGTAGACAGACAAACTTCAAGCCTATGTTGCCTGGTTGGAACAATAATATCCTAAGCTAACCAAAGGAACTCTTGGAGGCAGCTCCAGGAAGTGTACTACAGCCTCATAAAAACCAGAAATTATTTTGGTTTAACACGAAAGTGCACACATTTAGACTACTCACTCGTTAAATCATCTTGAATCGATCCAAAAACTGCTGCTCAGCGATTACACGCAAATAAAACCAAGGATACACTGTCACTACAACACATATCTACTTTGAATTTTGAAACGAGTGACGGAACCACAAGTCGACAACAATTCCTGCCTAGCTTTTCGATTCAGTCGTATGGCTCTGGCTTAAGTTGCCTAGTCGTGCAGTTTATCAATAATTTGTAATCTAACTCGAGGACATCTTAAAATATATTGTTTATTCTTTCACATCTACATTGTTCTGAAAACTCGTGCATTCCGTACAAATGTAAAAAGAATAATAAATAAGTTTGTTCACAGAGTTTGAAAGAAACAAACAAGTTACGGACTACATGTCACAAAGTGGAAAACATCCAACTCCTATTTGATACGAGCAAATGTTTCTGGAATTTAAAGTTCATCACATGCATTGGAGGCAACTTGTAACTCACATCTGATAGCCTGCGATTGCAACTTTTTATCTGACTCGTTAAGGTTTGCTTCAACTTTGCAATTTTTTTTTTATTCCGTTTAATAAATAAATAATTTAAAGTTTCACAGAGATTTTAGTAGAGTACTGTGTGCGCCACAGATATTAAGCAGCAAAAAGTATCGCGAGTATTTTACAAACATAAATGTATATATTTGTTGAAGGATCGACAGTGATAGCTATACTTGCATACGAAGTTACAGTACATAAAATTTGCGAAGAATTACAAAAACTTATAGCTTTCGCCCATTTTCTGTGGACAGAAGTTAAGCAAAGGTTGGACGATAGTTAAAGTTTTTGTAATTCTTCATAAATATTCTTTAACCTGGTATATACCTAGTATATCACTGTGGATCCTCCGACATTTTTGATGCATTACTTCACAGTGATTAATATATATATATATATATATATATATATATATATATATATATATATATATAGAGAGAGAGAGAGAGAGAGAGAGAGGAGAGAGAGAGAAGAGAGAGAGAGAGCGAGAGAGAGAGAGAGAGAGAGAGAGAGAGAGAGAGATATTTCCTAGTGTCTGGCATATGTGATTAAGAAGATGCGATTACTGCATCTGGCGAAGGTCTTCAATTTTCTCGATTCTGTATTCCAAGCGTTACAACGGGCTGGAGATTTAGATGCCAGGATGAAAGGAATCCTGAAATGGCACTCATTTATAGGAGGCTAAAAATTGCACGATATAAGTTTACAAATATCTGAAGGACCTGCTTTACCATTATAGGCCTAAGAAGCTGATCTCGGTGGGATGCGTCACTAAACCCTATAAGGAAATATTTTATACAAAATTAATTAATTAAGAATATAAATAAGGAAAATGAAATAGTTCATCGGTAATGACAGTTTAAAAAGTCCATTGCTATTTCACTATGACTTTATAGTTTTCAACACTAGCATTACTGAAAACTTAAATTTATAGTTGTTGTGTTTTGACGTAGAACTTGTATCACAGCATACAACAATGAACCTTACGTCTTCCAAACGTACGATAACTTAATCGAGGTTGCAGCTCAGACTGTTGGATCCATTTGTAATAATTCAAAAGTTTTCATTACTAATTAAAAGTACAATTTCATACCTAGTTGTTACTTATAGTTTTATATTGTTTGTTATAATATGAATAATAATGCCGAGACACTTTAGTGTTGGAACAAAAAGTAATTTATATTCTACTGCAAGATTTTTAACATGGGATTATATATACCCCTTTTGGGAGTATGAGAACCACATGCTGGGCGTATGGGACTTGATCTCTCGATATTTGCATATATTTGATTTTAATGTGTCAATGTATCCATGGGTACGTTTTGTAAATAAATTTTCTTGTAGGTTCTATTCCTAGGTATTCATACCTAAAGTATGTATTAAACTAAGTAGATTTAAGTTATATTGTCAACAAGCAGGACTTACGTGGACTTAAGGAAAGTGGGTATGGAACCATATCGGGCAATTCATTGTGGGGGTCTGGAGTCATCAAAAGGTTAAGAAACCATTCTTCTACTGGATGTGAATTTCGTCCATTCTTGTTCATCTATACTCTGTTTTTTTCCATCTGTCCATCTGCCTGTGGTGTTTTCGCATGGTAACACTGCGTCCGGGGCTTTAAATAGTTACGGTATGTGTAAGTTTTAGGTAAATAAAAGGATATCTGGGTGTACATTTGCAACTGAAAAGTGTTATAATAATTTACTGTATGCGAATTACACCGTTAATATTCGAAACAGGATATTATTTATAGCCCGGGACGCAGTGTTACCACGCGCAAACACCAAAGCGGATGGACAGATGGAAAAAAACAGAGTATAGTCACAAAACTAACTTGTTTCACTCACTTAATGAACCATTGTCGTTGACTATTAATTTAAAGGATTTCAGGGAATCTTTTAATACGGTTCATAAGTTACGATTTGCCGAAGTTAAGAAGAAGCCTGGCAATGAAAGGACTGATGGTTCATCTGTATGAATGGCTGAATAGTGAAATTCGCCTTTAGAAGCGATGGAATACATAGATTTATTCTGCTTAACAGATAAATTTGTAATACACAGATTTATTCTGCTTAACAGATAAATTTGTAATACACAGATTTATTCTGCTTAACAGATAAATTTGCAATACACAAATCTATTCTACTTTACGGATAAATTTGTAAAACACCGATTTATTCTACTTAACAGATAAATTTGTAGTACACAAATTTATTCTACTTAACAGATAAATTTGTAGTACACAAATTTATTCTACTTAACAGATAAATTTGTAATACACAGATTTATTCTACTTAACAGATAAATTTGTAAACACGATTTATTTACGTTAACAGATAAATATTTGTACACCACAAATTTTCTTACTTAAACAATAAATTTGTATACCACAAATTTAATTTCTTACTTAACAAGATAAATTTGTAATAACCCAAAGATTTTTCACTTAGCCCGATAAATTTGTAATACCAACAATTTATTCTAAAACCTACACAGATTAAATTTGTAGTACACAAAATTTTATTTATTAACGATAAATTTGTAGTACACAAATTTATTCTACTTAACAGATAAATTTGTAAAACACTGATTTATTCTACTTAACAGACAAATTTGTAGTACACAAATTTATTCTACTTAACAGATAAATTTGTAGTACACAAATTTATTCTACTTAACAGAAAAATTGATAATACATAGATTTATTCTACTTAAGCGATAAATTTGCAATACACAGATTTATTCTACTCAACAGATAAATTTGTAATACACAGATTTATTCTATTTAACAGATGAATTTGTAATACACAGATTTATTCTACTTAATAGATAAATCTGTAATACACATATTTATTCTACCTAACAAATAAATTTGTAAGACATTGATTTATTCTACTTAACAGATAAATTTGTAATACAGATTTATTCTACTTGACATAAATTTGTAATGCACAGATTTATTCTACTTAACAGAAAAATTTGTAATGCATTGATTTATTCTACTTAACGAATAAATTTTGCAATAAACAGGTTTGTTCTACATAACAGACAAATTTGTAACACAGTTTTATTCTACTTAGCAGATAAATTTGTAATAAACAGATTTATCCTACTTAACAGATAAATTTCTATGTGTAGATTGAAAAATATATTAGGAATTAACATATGTGGGAAAGTCCAGTAGCAAGTTTGAATATCAGTGAGTAGAGAGTCAAAAGATAAAAACCATCTCAGCTGAGTTTGTGCCGGTGTGTGAGTCTGTGTGTGTGTGTGTGTGTGTTTGCAGTTATGTTGTAGGTATCAAATCTTCTTTTAAACTGAACACTTATTTTTTTCGACAAAATTCATGGATGGTTATTCATGGTTATAGAGTTTAAGGAAACTTAATATTGGTAATAAATTTTTAGTTTTAATTAGCAATAAAAAGTGGATACACCTTTGACTGGATTCTCTCTCTGGAGTCATATGATCAGGGAGGTTCGATGGACTGCTACTGAGTGTTCCTTGTGGCTATAAAAGCTGCTTATATTCATCCCAGATTTGGCAGTTAAGAATGAACAAGACAGTGACCATTGTCTTGCTTTCTTGGCGGGATATCTATCTATCTATCTATCTATCTATCTATCTATATATATATATATATATAATATATATATATATATATATATATATTGTGTGTTATACATAAATACATACATACATACATACATGCATATATATATATATATATATATATATATATATATATATATATCAATAGAAGGATCCACAGTAATATCCTTGTTTATCAAGATCAAATATATATGGAAATATATACAAAGCTTAAAGCTTTCGTCCTTCCTCCTGTGGACTTGATCACTAAGTAAAAATGATCAAGTCCATAGGAGGATGGACGAAAGCTTTAAGCTTTGTATATATTTCCATAAATATATTTAATCTTGATAAACAGGGATATTACTGTGGATCCTTCTATTGATTTCTTAGAAGCACGATACGGTGTTTTTATATTGCATGTATATATATATATATATATATATATATATATATATATATATATATATATATATATCAGCTGAAATGAGGCTAGTGATTTAGAAGAAACAGGAATGTGGTCTGTTTAATACAATAATTAAAGAATGGTTACTACACCATTTCTGTTTTATTTCATCTATTATTGTCATTGCAATAGGAGGAGTAGAGCATGCTAAACATGGCGTGAGCTGACCTCCAGCTTACTCGGGACGCATACAGGATTTTTTTCCCTCACGCACAACTTGTAAAAATTATATTCCTAACTTTTAAAGTAAATCAAAACGTGCTAAAATCTACAGTGAAATAGAGCCCTGTTTCACCAACGAAAATTGAAATAAATATGCTACATTTTTTTAGAAATAATTTTCCTGTACTGTTAAACGTGCACATGATTAATTTTTTACATTTTCATTCTAATAAATAAATCATAAATATCCTATCCTAAGATTCCTGTATCTTTAACTCTATGCAAAACACCTTTTTTCAGTAATTTTTAGGTCCTTCCGTAGACCTTTCCTACCCCCCACCAAGGTCAACACCAACAAAATAGTTTGTAGGCTTACTCCCCGAGTAAGCAAAAAAAACGTGGTTGGGAAAATGAAAAAGGAATAAGTAAGACGAGGCTGGGGATGTTGGATGTCACAAGGATTCATGTCTTTATTTAAACAAGACTAATCGATGATCAACCCAGCTTGGACTTTTCTAAAAGTAATACAGAGGAAATGGACTCATAAATTCGACTTTTCTCTGCAGTGCCGTACAATATGAGTGTGATCACATAGTGAATTAATAGTTCATGAATGAATACACACACACACACACATATAGGCCGATACGAATAGAAAGCTATAGTAGATTCACATCAACCGTGCATCTGATGTCTAGGCCCGTCCCTTACGAGGCTCCAGATTGGCTGTTGATAAACCAATCACTGCTGGAAATTCTCAGTCTCTCGAAAGAGTCCACAAAGACAGGATATATGTTCCACCTCTTCTGAGATGGAACATACGTATATCGTCTTTCAAAAGTATCCCTCAGGAGAGGTTGAACTTACATCCTGCCAATGTTAACTCTCTCGAGAGACTGAGAGTTTCCAGCCCTGTGATTGGCTTATCAACAGCCAATCTGGAGCGTCATAAGAGACTAGCCAGGACATCAGATGCACGGTCGATGTGAATCTACTACAGATCATTGGATATACAAAACTAAAGAGTAAGGAGTTTTTAATATAACTGGCCTTCTAATGGCATCAATCCCTTTGCTGGTGGAGAATCACTAATAAATTAGCATATCTTCGTTTAACCAGACCAATGAGCTGATTAACAGCTCTCCTAGAGCTGGCAAAAAGGATTAGATATTTTTTTACGTGGCTAGGAACCAATTGGTTACTTAGCAACGGGACCTACAGCTTACTGTGGGATCCGAACAACATTATATCAAGAAATGAATTTCTAAATATCGGAAATAAATTCCTCTGATCCCACGTTGGCAGGGAGGGACTCGAACTTGGGCTACCAAATCGGTAGGCAAGTACGCAAACCATACGTCCAACGAGAGACAGTTAATAATAATAAACATACTTTAACAACCTAAGTAGGCACTTATTAAACTAAGCGATTACTGGGCAGAAAGAGAAAATTGGATAAAATTTATTCCTTCTTATCTATTTGTCTCTATATCAAGCGTTCCATTTTTCCTCCGCGTGAGTTTAAATATACAACGACATGAAATACACAAACACACAAACACAGATTGGTAATTTTTAAATATGAAGCGTCAAATACCTTACTGATATCGAATTCTCTATTCCTCGAGATTTACATAACCGTAAGTATTAATAAGTGTCATAAGTCCAGCTGCCTTGATATTGAGTCAAACCCATGTCTTTTTCGATCACTGAAGCCACTATGCTCCATTCTAGAAGACATAAGTTCGAATCCTGGTCAAAGCAAGTATTTTTATCATAATTCATTTTAAGTGTAATTACTTTCGAGGTACTGTGAAATCTGTATGATTAGGTTATAGTTTGAAAGTACAACACTGTCATGTGTGGAGTTACTCACAAAACTGTCATATGAATAAATTTAATGTTATAGTATAAAAATATTTGTGTAGGGTTATCGACAAAACTATCATATGTGTAAATTTAATATCATTCTATAAAAATATTTGTGAAGAGTTATTGACAAAACTATCATATGAATAAATTTCATGTTATAGTATTAAAATATTTGTGTAGGGTTATCGACAAAACTATCATATGTGTAAATTTAATGTTATACTATAAGAATATTTGTGTAGAGTTACTGACAAAACTATCATATGTGTAAATTTAATGTTATACTATAAAAATATTTGTGTAGAGTTATTGACAAAGTTATCATATGTGTAAATTTAATGTTATACTATAAAAATATTTGTGTAGTTATTGACAAAACTCATATGTGTAAATTTCATGTTATATTATAAAAATATTTGTGTAGAATGTTATACTATAAAAATATTTGTGTAGAGTTATTGACAAAACTATCATATGTGTAAATTTCATGTTATATTATAAAAAATATTTGTGTAGAGGTATTGATAAAACTATCATATGTGTAAATTTAATGTTATACTATAAAAATATTTGTGTAGAGTTATTGACAAAACTATCATATGTGTAAATTTCATGTTATATTATAAAAATATTTGTGTAGAGGTATTGACAAAACTATCAAAGCACCCCCATAACAAGTGGATCACCTGCCCAATCTGGGGGTAAAAGGCTGAAAAAACCACCTCTCATCAATTGAAACTAACACTGAAACAATTTAATGTTATAGTATAAAATATATATGTGTAGGGCTATTGACAAAACTATCATATGTGTAAATTTAATGTTATAGTATAAAACTATTTGTGTAGAGTTATTGACAAAGCCATCATATGTGTTAATGTAATGTTATAGTATAAAAATATAAGTGTAGGGCTATTGACAAAACTATCATATGTATAAATTTAATGTTATAGTATAAAAATATTTGTGTAAGGTTATTGACAAAATTATCATATGTGTAAATTTAATGTTATAGTATAGAAATATTTGTGTAGAGTTACTGACAAAACTATCATATGTGTAAATTTAATGTTAAACTATAAAAATATTTGTGTAAATTTTAATTGACAAAACTTATCAGAAGTGTAAATTTCAAATGTTATTTGTTATTAAAACTCTTTATGTAAGGATTATTGACAAAACTTATCATATGTGTAAAAGGTCACACTCATTTATAAATTTAATGTTTAAGTATTGACCAAAAATCGTATTTGTTGTAAATTTAATGTTATTAGTAATAGAAACCAAATTTCTTAGAGTTTACGACAAAAAACTATCAGATGGTGGTAAATTTAATGTTATATCTATAAAAATATTGTTTTGGGTAGATTTTATTGACAAAAACTATCAATAAGGTACATAATTTCCATGTTATATTATTAAAAATATTTGTGTAGAGTTATTGACAAAACTATCATATGTGTAAATGTCACGCTATATTATAAAAATATTTGTGTAGAGGTATTGACAAAACTATCATATATGTAAATTTAATGCCATAGTATAAAAATATTTGTGTAGAGTTATTGACAAAACTATCATATGTGTTAATCTAATGTTATAGTATAAAAATATATGTGTAGGGTTATTGACAAAACTATCATATGTGTAAATTTAATGTTATAGTATAAAAATCTAAGTGTAGGGTTATTGACAAAACTATCATATGTGTAAATTTAATGTTATAGTATAAAAATATTTGTGTAAGGTTATTGACAAAATTATCATATGTATAAATTTAATATAGTATAAAAATATTGTGTAGGGTTATTGATAAAACTATCATATGTGTAAATGTAATGTTATAGTATAAAAATATTTGTGTAAGGTTATTGACAAAATTATCATATGTATAAATTTAATATAGTATAAAAATATTGTGTAGGGTTATTGACAAACTATCATGTGTGTAAATTCAATGTAATAGTATAAAACTATTTGTGAAGAGTTATTGACTAAACTATCATATGTGTAAATTTAATGAGTTACATAGCCTTACCTTACAGACCTTACATCTTGTTCGGGTTGCCCCAGGTCCCTCAGTGTGAGGCACCTCTAATGTCTACCAGAGAGTTGCTAGTACATCTTCCGGTATATTTTGCATCTTCCAATCTTGGATGGTCTGGGATGCAGTTTAGATATTTGTCGAGCTTATTCTTAAACACATCTACGCTCACTCCTGATATATTCCTCAGATGAGCTGGCAACGCATTGAATAGACGCTGCATTATCGATGCTGGTGCGTAGTGGATTAATGTCCTGTGTTGCTTTCCTTATTTTTCCTGGTATAGTTTTTGGGCACTATTAATCTACCTCTGCTTGCTCTTTCTGATATTTTAGTTCCATGATATTTTCTGCTATTCCTTCTATCTGTTTCCATGCCTGAATTATCATGTAGCGTTCTCTTCTCCTTTCTAGACTATATAATTTTAAGAATTGTAGTCTTTCCCAGTAGTCAAGGTCTTTAACTTCTTCTATTCTAGCTGTAGGACCTTTGTACACTCTCTATTTGTGCAATATCCTTTTGATAGTGTGGGTACCATATCATATTGCAATATTCAAGTGGACTACGAACATATGTTTTATAAAGCATAATCATGTGTTCAGCTTTTCTTGTTTTGAAGTGCCGTAACAACATTCCCATTTTTGCTTTACATTTTGCCAACAGAGTTGCTATTTGATCATTGCATAACATGTTCCTATTCATCATCACACCAAGGTCTTTAACTGCTTCCTTATTTGTGATTGTCTCATTATTAGGTCCCTTATATGCATATAGCTTTCTTTCTCTGTCTCCATAATTTATTGATTCAAATTTATCAGAGTTTAAATACCATCCTATTTACCTCTGCCCAATCATATACTTTGTTAAGGTCTCTTTGTAGAGCGTTCCTATCTTCATCACAAGTAATTTCTCTACTTATTCTTGTGTCATCTGCGAAACTACTCACTACCGAATCCTTAACATTATTGTCTATGTCTTCAATCATAATAACAAACAGTATTGCAGCTAACACCGTACCTTGCGGCACACCGGATATTACCTTGGCTTCATCCGATTTCTCGTCGTTTGCAATAACTATCTGTTTTCTGTTGTGTAAAAATTCTTTTAACCATCTTCCTACTTTATCCAAGATATTGTGTTTTCTAATTTTCTTCGCTAATATACTATGGTCTACTTTATCAAAAGCTTTTGCAAAGTCTAAATAAACCACATCTGTTTCATTTCCGCTTTTCATATTTTTGAATATGTTCTCACGGTGGACTAACAGTTGGGTTTGTGTACTTTTTCCGGGTACGAAACATGTTGTCCTTTATTAAAACAAATTATTTTTATTAAATGTTTCATAATATTTTTCTTCATTACCCTTTCATACACTTTCATAATATGTGATGTTAGACTCACAGGCCTATAATTACTTGCCTCTAGTCTTGATCCACTTTTGAAAGTAGGGGAATATATGCTAAATTTGTGCTCATCATAAATCTTGCCTGTATCTACACTTTGTCTTAATAATATTGCAAGTGGCTTTGCGATAGAATGAACTACTTTCTTTAACAAAATAGCAGGAATTCCATCAGGCCCTGCAGCAGCTCCATTTTTAATTTCATTAATAGCCTGCACAATATCAGCTTCATTAATATCTATGTCAGCTAAATATTCACTATTTTCATCCCTTACTTCTATATCATTATCTTCATTATCTATTCTAGGGGTGAATTCTCTCTTATTATGCGTTCTGCCAGTATGTTGCAAATTTCCTTTTTTTCCATTCGTTAATCTCCCTTCAATTCTTAGAGGGCCTATTTCTATTCTTCTTTTATTCATCTTCTTCGCATATGAGTATAATAGTTTGGGATTTTGCTTGATATTTAATAGGGTTTTTTCTTCCAAGTCCCGTTTTTCATTTTCTTTTGATTGTATAATCTTTTGTTCTGCATTTTCTATCTTACTTTTTAGTTTTTCTATAACTTTCCATGCATTTTTTTTTGCTAGACCTTTTTTCCACTTTCTGATTTTCTGGAACAAGATCCTTCTGTCTCTTGGTATGCATGACTGATGTTGTACTTTTCTTCTTCGGTATATATTTATCCACATTTTCTCTAATATATAATATCTCCGTATTTACCTTTATGTCATCACTTACGAAAATATTATCCCAATCTCTTTATTTAATTCTTCATTTATTTGGCTGACCATTTTATATTTTACTGTAGATAAGTTGTATTTTCCATATCCTTCCCACTTTTTCATTTCTGTCTTATCTCTGTTTTCACTTGCTTGGAATGGACTGTTAATTCTATGACATTATGGTCTGAAATACTCGCATTATAAACTATTATTTCTTTAACATAATTCATCTCGTTCACAAATACTAGGTCTAAAGTATTTTCCTTTCTTGTTGGCAGGTGATTTATTTGTTGAATGTGTATTCTAGTAGCATATCTAATAGCTTTTCGAATTGCCTCTTATCTTCTGCACTACTATTTCTCTCTTTTTTATATGTATAAGTACATCCACAATCTCCTATTCGTTCTTTCCAGTCTACGAAAGGAAAGTTGAAGTCTCCAGATAGGAGAATAGTCCAGTCCTTGTGATTTCTACATATATCATCCAATTTTTCTATTATTAAGTCAAACTCTTTAGTATTAGGAGGTCTATATATTACTATGTTCATTAATTTTTCAGATTCAAATTCTACCGCTATTAGTTCACATTCTGAGTTACTATATTTCTCATATATTTTTTCCTTGTTTTTTGTCTTTCCCATATTGCGGTTCCCCCTTGATTCCTATTTTTTCTATCTGATCTATAAGTTTGAAACCCTTTTATTTGATCATCATTCCCAGTCTCTTTGGGAATACCAGGTTTCACTTATATTCCAATTATATCTATTTTCTTTTCAATTTGGGTTAGTTCTTCTAAGTACTCTATTTTTCTTTTTGAGTTACTCGTAACTAAACCCTGCGCATTCATCACTATGATGGTTTGCGTGTTTTCTCCTTCATTTAATATTGGTAATAATAAGGATTTTCCCATGTCTCTTTCCTTCCGTTCTGGTATGTTGTTCTTTTTTTCATTTCCAGAAAATTCTGACATTAAAAAATCCAACTTTTCCATAATATTTGTTCTTCCCTCATCATAATTATTCATTTTGTGTCTGAATCTGCAATTTTCTCCATATCTGCATAATAAAAACAGTTATTATCTCTTGAGTAGAATCTTGGAGCTGATGCATTGAAATTTTTTGCTGGCACCTCTGCATATCTCGTTGATGGCTTGCTTTTTTCTTTTACCTGATATTCTTCATTCCTCTCTTTATTTGTTACTTTCTTATTTTGGATTTTATTGCTTGATTGGTTATTTATTTGATTATTTTTCATGGCTACAGGGTGCATATATTTACATTTTTTGTCACAGAGAGAGAGAGAGAGAGAGAGAGAGAGAAAATGTACAAGCCCAATCTATGTCCAATGAGCCAAAGCAATAAAGACCATGCCGTTGATCCTTAGGGCGGGTATTTTACCAAACACTCCTCCCCTGGCCCGGCCTACGTACAGGGACAGAAAGGGAGAGAGAGAGATACGACGTCTCTTTTCCCACGAACATTTTGTAGAAGACGACCCGTGTGACGTGTTTCCATTACCCGATCATTTGTACGCGATGGATTCTTATCGCCATCCGAAAACGATGTTCCGAAAAGGGAGGGAAATAGACGCTGAGACAAGCATATAACACCAGCGCAGATTTACTCAATTGGTTCGTATTGCTCCCGAGATCCCAGTATATAAGGGGCGAGAGAGACCTGATGGATTTTTAAGGGAGGTCAACCGTCGACTGACGAGGGTAGAATCGCAGAGACAGGCATGAAGGCGGTAGATGCGGTAGGTGTTTCTGATGCAGGAATAAGGAGAATCTAATGTGGAAATATATTAAACAACATGGCGGTAGGTTTCACAGGACCGAGAAGAAATACAACAGTTTCATTTTAGTTTATTTGTAGAAGTTTACATAACTAATGGCACTTGACTTGTATTGCCAATAGGTAGTATCATAGTCATGATATTATCGGGCAATATAAAACTCATAAGTTTTGCTATAACATATAGAACTGTGGCTTTTGTATACTATATACTTAAAGGTGTGTAACATTCATAATAGAGCCAATTGGTTGTATCATAGTGATGATATTATATCGCATTGCAGTACTTATACCATTTTTACTATACCATATAGAAGGTTGGCTTTTACATACTATATATATGCATTAAGCTACAAATGTCCTTTAATATCTAATTCGCTCTACCTCGGAATATATATTTTTTATATTATGTTAACCGAAGGGGAATTTTTTTTAGTTGATAATTATGTCGTCGGCTCAGGGGCGCGAAATCAGGGCGTACAGTGAAGCGCTCTACCACACAGCTATCGTAAGCCGACGAAATAACAATCAACCAAAAGAAAAAAAAAATCCCCTTCGGTTAACATATATGAAAATATATGAATTCCGAGATAGGGCGAATTAGATATTAAAGGACATTTGTAGCTTATTGCGTATATATGAATCACGGTGATGTGATATAACTCATACTAATATATATACAAAGGTGTATAATATTCATAACAGAGCTTTCAAAAATATCAAGTAAGAACTCACTAGCAATGTTACTTACTATCATTGCGGTTAAGGTGTGAAAACTTCGATTGGACGGGTACAGTTTCCTCGTGAATGACATCATTAAGTCGCATACTGTTGCCTGCAGTATACAATATACGGGCCATCACAGGAGGCCCACAGAAGCCCAAACATTTTCCACAAACTGAGTAACATGCGTGTGAAATGGAATACTACAGGAGATGGTGTTGTCGAGGGCAAAATGAAACTGGAAAGAAAGAAATAGAGAAAAAAAGAGGAAAATGTGGAGGGAAAAAAAGTGAGCCTAGGGGAAATTATTCCCACGGTCGCGTTTATAAGCAATCTTTCCTTATTTCCTCGTAACTGGTGAGAGAGAGAGAGAGAGAGAGAGAGAGAGAGAGAGGGAGAGAGAGAGAGAGAGAGAGAATTTCTTGTTACTGTTGAGAGAGAGAGAGAGAGAATTTCTTGTTCTGTGAGAGAGGAGAGAGAGAGAGAGAGAGAATTTCTTGTTACTTTTGAGAGAGAGAGCGAGAGAGAGAGAGAATTACTGTTAACTAACTGTTGAGAGAGAGAAGAGTAGAGAGAGAATTACCTGTACTGGTGAGAGAGAGAATTTCTAGTTACTGTTGAGAGAGAGAGAGAGAGAGAGAATTTCCTGTTACTGTTGAGAGAGAGAGAGAATTTCCTGTTACTGTTGAGAGAGAGAGAGAGAGAGAGAGAGAGAGAGAGAGAGAGAGAGTTTCCTTGTCATTGGTTAGAGAGAGAGTTTCCTTGTCATTGGTTAGAGAGAGAGAGAGAGAGAGTTTCCTTGTAATTGTTTAGAGAGAGAGAGAGAGAGAGAGAGAGTTTCCTTGTAATTGGTTAGAGAGAGAGAGAGAGGGGGGGGGGCGGCCACGCCTATAAACATAGAAGGTCGGTATATATATATATAGAACCTAGTGGTCACTAGTCACCAGACATTCACGTAATTATAGTAACCACTATGCCCCGTCCTGAATATATGACATATGAACAAATAAATGATGAACTGAACTAAATTATTACTACACTAAACATAATATAGCCTACGCTATTCGGGATCGAAAACTCAACGAATTTCAACAGAAATTCGAAACCCAAAGTTGCCAAAAATGGACAAAAACCTCCCCAAAAAATGGCTGAAACTTTGTCAGTATTGCGAAAATAAAAAGGACAAAAGTCAGTTGGTGTTTTCTCTCTATCTCCTATTTCCTGCCATTTCCTCTTTCTTTCGCGAAGGAAATTTCTCACACCTTCCATTCAAGACAAACAATCGTGTACCATGTTTAGTGATTGGGGGCTGGTTTCTCTCTGTATGGAATGTGGACTGGAAAAAATAGAAAAAAAAGGGAGGGAATGCTCAGTGGGGGTTGGGGGACTGGGAGGCGTGGCTGTAGGGGAAGGGTATGTGGGTTTGGGTGGGGTGGTGGTGGTGGTAGTGGGGTTGGATGGGGGGGGAGGGTTGTAACTCCGACATTGAAAAGGGGAAAACACCCACACGGAAGGACAAAGGTCAAACAGGTCGCCCGGTACAAAAGTGCGACTCGGTCTGCTCACTTTTCGCGAAAAGTGAAAGAAGAAGAAGGGAAAAAGTAGGAGATAGAAGGCAAAGGGAAAACAAGACTGTGTGTGTTTGTGATAAACGGTGACTGACAAACGCCAAATATCTATAGAGGGGCATAAAGCGCTTTGTGCGAGGCAGACAGCTCGTGAAATTATGATATTTCTGGAAGAGAATGGGCAAATATTCCTAAAAAAAGGAAAGAAACCGACACTGCAAGTCGAACTTGGCCTCTTTCTCACGTGTACATATTTACAAACAAACATCCATTGATAGACGTTAGAGTTACCTGGCGTTCATGTCAGAATTTAAATATGTATATTTTTTTAGCATTTTATCCTCAATGGTAAAATGCAAAAAATAAAAGACACAAACACAACATGAGCAAATGGAGCGATTTCCTTCTCTCTCTCTCTCTCTCTCTCTCTCTCTCTCTCATATATATATATATATATATATATATATATATATATATATATATATATATATATATATATATATATATATATATATATATATATATATATACATTCATAAAATATATATATATATATATATATATATATATATATATATATGTATATATACATGCGTGTGTTTGTGTGTACAGAAAATATAATAGAAATTAACGAAATTTTAAAAAATAGGATTTAAAAGATTACACCCAAATTTGGCCAACTTGACCAAATAATTTGTACTGTTAGATCATCCAGATTATTGGGTGGAGATAGTCGATTCTATACCCGGAAGAAAGTACACAATTACAAGTGAGGGGAAACTTAAGAACCAAACAAAAAACTGCAAACTTCGGCTTAATCGAGTTTTCTTTACAACATATAATGCTGTATAATAGTCAACTACGACCGGCAGCTCTTCAGTTGCTCACTAGATGCTGTAGAGTGAGGGTGCGTCCCATGTCTGCGGACAGCTATGCCAGATGCACGATCCGTGGCTAATTTTAACCTTATATAAAATGAAAACTGCTAAGGCTAGAGGGTTGCAATTTGGTAAGTTTGATGACTGGAGGGTGGATGATTAAATTACCAAGTTGCAGCCCCCTAGCCTCAGTAGGTTTAAAGATCTGAGGGCGGACAGAATAAAGTGCAGATAGATGGACGGACAGACAAAGCGGGTACAATTGTTTTCTTATACAGGAAACTAAAATGAGAGATCATAACAAGGCTTCATAAAAAAAAATAAAAAAAAAAACAAGATAACCCTTATCCAAAAGATCGGCAGGACAGCGGAAGGCTGCACGGTTGGTAGATAGATCGAAGACATAATATGATTTGTTTCTGATGAAATCATCACGAGTAATGAACCGGCTGCCAAAAGAGTCATGAGCCTGTACTCAACTTAATCTGGCAACAGCGATACTATTAAGGATTCTTAAAAAAACCTTGTTGTTTTCATTAAAATAAATTTATATATATATATATATATATATATATATATATATATATATATATTTCTTTATTCTGACATTTCGTAATAACATTCATTGCATCTTCTGGGAATCTTCAATATGATTTTGTAGTAAGGCAAACATCGATCTATTTTACATTTACACTTCACACTATGCACAAATTTTTTTGCACCATTCACTTTTCATTAACCATGGCGAAATCATATTCAAGATTCCCAGAAGATGTGATAGATGTTATTACGAAACGTCGGAATAAAGAAATATGTAGATTGGCCTGTTTCCTGAGTCAATGCCTGATTTGATGCATCCTTTGGTCTTCACCTGCCTGCAGCAACTTGGTTGTGTATATATATATATATATATATATATATATATATATATATATATATATATATATATATATATGTGTGTGTGTGTGTGTGTGTATCAATATATATATATACATATGTATATCCATATATAATATATATATATATAGATATATATATATATATATATATAATATATATATAATATATATATCTTATATAATATGCGTGTGTTTGTGTGTACAGAAAACATAACAAATAAATTAACGAAATTTAATAAAATAGGATTAAAAACATTACAGCCAAATTTGGCCAACTTAACCAAAGAATTTGTACTGTTAGATGACGAGATCATCCAGATTATTGGATGGAGATACTCGAATCTATACCCGGAAGAAAGTACTCATTTACAAGTGGTGGGAAACTTAAGAACCAAAGAAAAAAAAATGCAAACTTCGGCTTAATTGAGCTTTCTTTACAACATATAATGTTGTATAATAGTCAACTACGACGACCGGTAGCTCTTCAGTTGCTCAACCAGAATCGCTGATAGAGTGAGGGTGCGTCCCATGTCTGCGGACAGCTATGCCAGATGCACGATCCGTGGGCTAATTTTAACCTTATATAAAATGAAACTGCTAAGGCTAGAGGGTTGCAATTTGGTATGTTTGATGACTGGAGGTGGATGATTAAAATAACAAGTTGCAGCCCCCTAGCCTCAGTAGGTTTAAAGATCTGAGAGCAGACAGAATAAAGTGCAGATAGATGGACGGACAGACAAAGCGGGTACAATTGTTTTCTTATACAGGAAACTAAAAATGAGAGATCGTAACAAGGCGTCATAAAAAAAAAAAAGATAACCCTTATCCAAAAGACCGGCAGGACAGCGGAAGGCTGCACGGTTGGTAGATAGATTGAAGACATAATATGACTTGTTTCTGATAAAATCATCACGACTAATGAACGGGCTGCCAAAAGAGCCATGAGCCTGTGTTCATCTTAATCTGGCAACAGCAATACTATTAAGGATTCTTAAAAAACTTTCTTACTTTCATTAAAATAAATTCATATATATATATATATATATATATATATATATATATATATATATATTTCTTTATTCTGACATTTCGTAATAGCATTCATTACATCTTCTGGGAATCTTGAATATGATTTCGTAGTAAGGCAAACATCGATCTATTTTACATTTACACTTCACACTACGCACAAATTTTTTGCACCATTCACTTTTCATTAACCATGACGAAATCATATTTTAGATTCCCAGAAGATGTGACAGATGTTATTACGAAACGTCGGAATAAAGAAATATGTAGATTGGCCTGTTTCCTTGAGTCAATGCCTGATTTGATGCATCCTTTGGTCTTCACCTGCCTGCAACTGGTCGTGTATATATATATATATATATATATATATATATATATATATATATATATATATATATATATTATATATATATATATATATATATATATATATATATATATATATATTGATATATATGTATGTATGTATGTATGTATGTGCTCTTCACCAAGGGTAGACCCAAAATCGATGTCATTAATAAAAAAAAACATATATAAACGCCCTTCTTGCAAAAATCCATGATACCTAATCAATGAGTTATATACCTGGTAGTTGGTTGGCTATGATGGGTGATGGCCAGAGAAATAAGGGCATGAAGTTATATGCCACAGCTGGAACATAAAAGTTGAGAGACTTGATGCTTGCTCTAACTAGTAGTAAAATGAAGCAAGGCGGTTGTTTTACCAGCACTTTATCGGGTAAAGATATCAGATACCATCTGATATCTTTACCAGCATATATATATATATATATATATTATATATATTATATATATTATATGCTGCTACTTTCGTAACGCATATTTCCTCTCTGACAATGAAATGTTGGAGAAATGATTGCAACATTTTCAGATTCCTTATTTAGCTTAGAGTTGTAGGATGTCTATAAATGTATGTTCAGATTTCGCATAACATAATTTAAAAGTTAAGATAACGTAGAATGTAAAAAGAAAGACATTAACTTTGTCCGTTCCAGGATAGAAAGTGTTTCCATTATATGTCATCGCCTCGAGTTTAGAGGAACTCGAGATCTCTGTTTTGTTTTGGAGACATGTCATCACGTCTGATAGGGACTTCTGTTTGGAACATGTAGAGAGCATACTACATACAGGACTGGTTTCAAACGTGTATGTCTTTACCGAAAAATCACATGGAAGCATTGCATCATCTTTTCGTAAGATTATTCTAGAACCCTCTTTTTAGGCATACGTCATCTTTGGGGAATGACGTCATTTAGTGTTACTTTCTTTGTAAATCATTATCCGTTACATATTAGAATACTTTTATCATCTTAAATCACGTAATAATTAATGTTATTTACTATTGTAATTTCAATTTCTCTTTAGGTACTGTTTTGAAAGAGAATTTTTTAATGATATTAGCTGAACTACTTGTCCAAAACAATTTGAGCCTGTCAGTCTCTTGAAGTTTGCCCATACAAGCAAGGAGAGAGAGAGAGAGAGCGTGTTCATTACAGACTGAATTCCTGGCGTAGAAAGGTCTCTCTCCCTCTCTCTCTCCCTCGCCACTTTTGATTTCAAATTAACGTAAAGACTTTAGTGTACGTAACTGTTGGTCACTCATATAAATTTTAGATTACATATTTCTTAGAGTTATTTAGTATTATTTAGTGCGTACTGTGGAATCTGAACAAACATTCTACAAGCGTGTAACGGAGCCTTTTATTTTTTTGGAAATATTGTGAATTGGTGAAAATTTTTTTTAACTAGCTGCAGCAGAAACAATTGGTACCAAGGTAATGTGTTATACAATGTTTACACATTGCAAATTTTTATGTTTTGTGTTTGTTTCATTGAAAGTGATTTTTTGTGCATTTATCCATTTTTTCTTATTGAAGTATGTGTTTTCATTTTATATTCTGTGTGATTAGTGCTCTTTAAAATTTTGATATTTTCCACATTTTTCTGTGATGTGTTCTCATTTGCATTCACAATTTGATTAACTTAGTTGTTTTCAAGGATTAATCGTTGCACATTTAATTGAATTAACACTTGTGAATTAATTTGCATTTACTTAGAATTCTTTTCAAGTCTTAGTGTTGTTTAGCACTTGTGAATTAATTTCCAAATCTTAGTTATTGCCTAACACTTTTGAATTTGAATTAATTAATCCTTTTTCTTGAATTTTGTGATAAATTAATTTTGATTTAATTTTACTCAATTAATTCAAGACTTAATTAAACTTTGCTTTGTTTTCAAGTAACGGTAAATTTCCCTGATATTGTGAATTTCAATTATAAATTTTGAGTTTGATAATAAATTTTTGTATTTAAAATTTTTATAAGTGTGTTCTTTTTCACCAGTATATAAGTATATTTTTGTATTGGCAGAAACATAAAGTGGTAATTGAGCTGTTTTCCTTCAATTTACTTGAAGTGAGTTAGAACCAGGGAAGTACTTAGACTTTTGAAATCAGGGAAATACTTAGGCTTTTAAAGTTGTTGATGGAGTAATGCCCTTTAATTAATTTGATTACATATAGGATTACCTCACACCTGTTTTGATGAACTTAGTCTGATTTTCTGCAATGCTGGTAAGTTGCTTAAGGGATCACTGTTACCTTTAGAGTATTCAGTCGTATTTTACCTGTGATGAAGGTTCAGGTGTCTGGCTGTTGTGAGGTACTCATTTAATGATTCGTAAGTGTAGTAACCAGATACTTGGCACTTCGTCACAATATATATATATATATATATATATATATATATATATATATATATATATATATATAGTAATTGGTAACACCTGTTCATTGCAGGTTACTTGTTAAGATTTTGTCTATATAGACAGGAATTAGCAACACCTGTTCGCACCTGTGTAGTGCAGGATTTTGTTAAGGTTCATTATATATATATATATATATATATATATATATATATATATATATATATATATATATAGCAATTGGTAAAATTTTTGAACACTTGTGCATTGCAGGATTTTGTTAAGATTTTGTCTCTATATAGCAATTGGTAACACCTGTGCACTGCAGCTTTCTCACTTAAGATTTTTTCTATAACAGCAACTAGTTACACCTGTGCATTGCAGGATTTTGTTAAGATTTTGTCTCTATATGGCAACTGTGCGCACCTGTGCATTGCAGGATTTTGTTAAGGAATTTTTCTGTACATAGCAATAATTATTGACACCTGTGCATTGCAGGTTCCTCATTTAGATTTATTTTGAAGGTTAAAAAAATGGAGAGTTTCCTCTTTGAAGATTAAAAAAAAGGAGAGTTTCCTCCAAGTAAAATAATTCCGTCTTCGTCCCTGAAAATGTCTCTTATTTCTTTTTGCATTAAAAATTATTCAATTCCTAAATCATTTTGGCACTGTTTGACGTCGAGTCTTCGTGTGGACTCTATGGGTTGGCAGCCATTTACTGAAGAACAAATTGATAAGGTTCCTGAAATTGAGTGGAATTTTAACAGCTTTTGACTTGACTCGAGTCAATGGGTATTTTTAGGAACTTGTATTTTTAGGAACTTGAGTGTCAAGTTTTTGCGTATTGTGAATTATATATATAAGTGTCTATGTATGTCTGAAATACTGTAGAACGTATGATTATCATTTTAATTCGATTGTTTGTTTGCAATAATTTTTTGAAGTAATATTTTTGTTTGATCAAATTTGATATATTTTTGGGGGGTCGTAAAGTATTTTTTAGTTCATTTATTTACCTGTTCATCAATTTCAGTTATCAAATTTTAATGGGTTATTAGTTCTTAATTTTTATGAAATTAAATTATATATATATATACCTACATACATACATATATATATATATATATATATATATATATGTGTGTGTGTGTGTGTGTGTGTGTGTGTGTGTGTGTGTGTGTGTGTGTGTGTGTGCGTGCGTCTGTGTGTTTGTGTGTATGAGTGCGTGTTCTCTCATGAGGTAAAACAACTAAATCACAGCCGCGTAATTACGGAGACGGAATTTTACGCAAGTTTCAGACCGCAATAATATTTTGTATTTGGGAGGGGGGGTTGGGGGGAAATGCTCATAACATGCATGTTTACTGGAATAAAAATTGTCAATATGATCGGGCCGAGTGACGTGTATTACCGGACGATGGAAATTAATTTAACTGAATATTACGTATTTCGGGCTGTCGCGCGCAATTCCCAAATGCTTTCTTTCTCGGTTTAAAAATCGGAGTCTTTCAATATGTAAAAGTAAATGATTTCAAGTGAAATTAGGGGAAATGGAGTCGAATTGAAAATGTTGGCCAAAGGCCAAGCGTTGCGACCTATGAGGTCATTCAGCGCTGAAAGGGGAGAGTTAATTAAAAGGTTCGAAAGGTGTAACAGGTAGAAAGTAAACCTCGCGATTGCACTATGAAACCATTTTTAGGAGAGGGTGGAACGTCAGATGGAAGAAAGAGAATATAAACGGAGGTACAGTTAAAGGAATGAAAGGGACCGCAGCTAGGGGCCGAAGATGGGAATAGAACCTTAATTAGTGCCTACATTGCACAACGTGAGGAGCACTGACGGCACTACTACCGCCTTACTGCGCTTAATTAAAATTTAAGATCGCTGACTGAAATTGGTTAAATTTAGATGAAGGTCATTCAGGGTCGTAATAAGTCCGTATAAAGGTCCTCTGAAGAAGGTGAGGGTGTAGGATTTGACCTTTTCGATATTGCATTTTGGATATTATAAGTTTTTTTTTCACCATGATCATGTTATTTGCCGTGATCTCATTTGTAGTTGTTTTTTTATATTATGATTATCCACGATGATTTGTGTTTCAAATTGTATAGCACATTGGAGTGGTTCTCGTCCTCTCTCTCTCTCTCTCTACCATAGATATTTATTATAGCCAATTTTCTTAGGATACTAGATACTATTAATTTTTTCACCTAAATTAATTAGGAGTGAAATGAATTAAGAGTGGCCCCTTATGGTGCTCATAAATTGGGGGTGAAGTTGCGAGCCCCATGCCATTCTTCATCGCAAACTCCCCACAGTCGACTAACAAGCAGGTATATTATAATTCGCTGCCTATTTCAATGCAAGTAAAGTGGGTTTGAGTGGCAGTTTCTCAGAGTAGGTTTTGGTCGAACCTAGGTGTCTCTCTCTCTCTCTCTCTCTCTCTCTCTGCGTATATATATACATGCATATATATATATATATATATATATATATATATATATATATATATATATATATATTACACTTCAATATGAAAAAAATGGATAATGCACAAAAAATCACTTCAAATGAAACAAAAACAAAAAAACATAAAAATTTGAAATGTGTAAAAATTATAAATGTTTCACCAAATCACTGTAACTATTAGTTGCAACTAATAAAAATTGTATAACACATTACCTTGGTACTAATTGTTTCTGCTGCAGCTAGTTAAAAAAATTTCACCAATTCACAATATTTCAAAAAAATAAAAGGCGCCGTTACACACTTGTACAATGTCTGTTCAGGTTCCACGATACGCACTAAATAATGCTAAATAACTCTAGGAAATATCTACTCTAAAATTTACATGAGTAACCAACAATTACGTACACTAAAGTCTTTACGTTAATTTGAATCAATTGTGGCGCGCGCGCGAGAGAGAGAGAGAGAGAGAGAGAGAGAGAGAGAGAGAGAGAGAGAGAGATACCTCTCTACGCCAGGAATTCAAAGTCTGTAATGAACGCGCTCTCTCTCTCCTTGCTTGTACGGGCAAACTTCAAGGGACTGACGGGCTCAAATTGTTTTGGACAAGTAGTTCAGCTAATATCATAAAAAAATTATCTTTCAAAACAATGTCTAAAGAAAAATTGAAATTACTATCATAAATAACATTAATTATTACCTGATTTAAGATGATAAAAGTATTCTAACTGCTTAATGATGCTGTTCATTCTCTCTACATTTCCAAACAGCCTAAAGATGCTGTTCATTCTCTCCACATGTCCAAAAACCACCTGAAGGTGTATGTTCATTCTAATCCACATGGTATAAACTGCCTAAAGGAGGCTGTTTCAATTCTCTCACAATGTCCAAACCACCTAAGAAGGATGCTGTTCATTCTCCCATAGTCCAAACCCACTGAAGATGTTTTCATTCTCTTAAACGGTCCCAATACTGCATAAAGATGCTGTTTCATCTCCACATATCCAAACCACCTAAAGATGCTGTTCATTCTCTCCACATGTCTAAACTGCCTAAAGATGCTGTTCATTCTCTCCACATGTCCAAACCACCTAAAGATGCTGTTCATTCTCTCCACATGTCCAAACCACCTAAAGATGCTGTTCATTCTCTCCACATGTCCAAACCACCTAAAGATGCTGTTCATTCTCTCCACATGTCCAAACCGCCTAAAGATGCTGTTCATTCTCTCCACATGTCCAAACCACCTAAAGATGCTGTTCATTCTATCCACATGTCCAAACCACCTAAAGATGCTGTTCATTCTCTCCACATGTCCAAACCACCTAAAGATGTTGTTCATTCTCTCCACATGTCCAAACCACCTAAAGATGCTGTTCATTCTCTCCACATGTCCAAACCACCTAAAGATGCTGTTCATTCTCTCCACATGTCCAAACCACCTAAGGATGCTGTTCATTCTCTCCACATGTCCAAACCACCTAAAGATGTTGTTCATTCTCTTCACATGTCCAAACTGCCTAAAGATGCTGTTCATTCTCTCCACATGTCCAAACCACCTGAAGGTGTTGTTCATTCTCTCCACATGTCTAAACTGCCTAAAGAGGCTGTTCATTCTCTCCACATGTCCAAACCACCTAAGGATGCTGTTCATTCTCTCCATATGTCCAAACCACCTGAAGATGTTGTTCATTCTCTTAACGTGTCCAAACTGCCTAAAGATGCTGTTCATTCTCTCCACATGTCCAAACCACCTAAGGATGCTGTTCATTCTCTCCACATGTCCAAACCACCTAAGGATGCTGTTCATTCTCTCCACATGTCCAAACCACCTAAGGATGCTGTTCATTCTCTCCACATGTCCAAACCACCTGAAGATGTTCATTCTCTCCATATGTACAAGCTGCATAAAGATGATGTTCATTCTCTCCACATGTCCAAACTGCCTAAAGATGCTGTTCATTCTCTCCACATGTCCAAACCACCTAAAGATGTTGTTCATTCTCTCCACATGTCCAAACCACCTAAAGATGTTGTTCATTCTCTCCACATGGCGAATGCTGTTCATTCTCACCTAATTTCCAAATCACCGAAAGATTCTGTTCATTCTCTCCATATGTCCAAACTGCCTAAAGAGGCTGTTCATTCTCTCCATATGACCAAACCCCCTAAATATGATGCTCATTCTCTCCACATGTCCAAAACACCTGAAGATGCTGTTCATTCTCTCCACATGTCCAAACCGCCTAAATATGATGTTCATTCTCTCCACATGTCCAAACCGCCTAATGATGCTGTTCATTCTCTCCACAAGTCCAAACCACCGAAAGATGCTGTTCATTCTCTCCATATGTCCAAACCACCTAAAGATGCTGTTCATTCTCTCCACATCTCCAAACCCCCTAAAGAAGGCTTTTCATTCTCTCCACATGTCCAAACCAACCTAAAGAGGCTTGTTCATTCTCTCCACATGTCCAAAACCACCTAAGGGCTGTTTCATTCCTCAAATGTCCAAACCACCTAAAGAGGCTGTTCATTCTCTCCACATGTCCAAACCACCTAAAGAGGCTGTTCATTCTCTCCCCAAGTCCAAACCACTAAAGAGGCTGTTCTTCTTCGTCCACATGTCCAAACCACCTAAAGAGGCGTTCATTCTCTCCACAAGTTCCAAACCAACTAAAGAGGCCTGTTCATTCTCTCCACATGTCCACCAAAACCACCTAAAGATGCTGTTCATTCTCTCCACCATGTCCAAACCGCCTAAAGAGCTGTTCATTCTCTCCACATGTCCAAACACCTAAAGATGGCTGTTCATTTCTCTCCCACATGTCCAAACCGCCTAAAGAGCTGTTCATTCTCTCCACATGTCCAAACCACCTACAAAAAGGCTGTTCATTCTCTCCACATTCCAAACCACCTAAAGAGGCTGTTCCTTCTCCCCCTCCCAAACCCAACCCCTAAAGAGGACTGTTCATTTCTCCCCCATGTCCAAAACCACCTGAAAAGGCTGTTCATTCTCTCCACATTTCCAACACTAAAGATGGCTGTTCTTCTCTCCACATGTTCCAAAACCACCTAAAGAGCTGTTCATTCTCTCCACATGTCCAAACCACCTAAAGATGCTGTTCTTCCTCTCCACATGTCCCACACCACCTAAAGAGGCGTTCTTCTCTCCACATGTCCAAACCCGCCTAAAAAGAAAAGAACTTGTTCCATTCTCTCCACATGTCCAAACCACCTAAAGATCTGTTCATTCTCTCCACATGTCCAAACCACCTAAAGATTCTGTGATTCTCTCCCACTGTCCAAACACCCCTAAACGATGCTGTTCATTATCTCCCAATGTCCAAACCCACCTAAAGATTGCTGTTTCATTCTCTCCACATGTCCCAAACCACCTAAAGATGGCGTTCTTGTCTCTCCACATGTCCCAAACCACCTAAAAGATGCTGTTCATTTTCTCCACTGTCCAAACCACCTAAAGATGCTGTTCATTCTCTCCACAGTCCAAACCACCTAAAGATGTTGTTTCAATTCCTTCTCTCCACATGTCTAAACCACCTAAAGATGCTGTTCATTCTCTCCACATGTCCAAACTGCCTAAATATGCCATTCATCTCATGTCCAAACCACTAAAGATGCTGTTCATTCTCTCCAAATGCAAACTGCCTAAATAGCCGTCATCTCTCCACGTCCAAACCACCTAAGGATGCTGTTCATTCGCCTCCACATGTCCACACAAAATGTTCATTCTCCACCTGTCCAAACTGCCTAAAGATGCTGTTCATTCTCCACAGTAAACACCATTCTCTCCCACATGTCCAAACCACCTAAGATGCTGTCTCTCCCACATGTTCCAAAACACTACCTGCGTCATCTCCACCATGTCCACTGACTTTGTTCATCTCTAATCCAAACCACCTAAAGATGTGTTCATATCTCCACATGTCCAAAACACCTAAAAGATGTGTTCATCTCACATGTCAAACCACCTAAAGATGTGTTCATTCTCTCCACCTGTCCAAACCGCCTAAAGATGCTGTTCATTCTCTCCACATGTCCAAACCACCTAAAGATGCTGTTCATTCTCTCCACATGTCCAAACCACCTGAAGATGTTGTTCATTCTCTCCACATGTCCAAAACCACCTAAAGATGTGTTCATTCTCTCCACATGTCAAACTGCCTAAAGATGCTGTCATCTCCACATGTCCAAACACCTAAGATGTGTTCATTCTCTCCAACTGTCCAAACCACCTAAGATGTTGTTCATTCTCTCCACTGTCCAAACCACCTAAGATGCTGTCATTCTCTCCACAGTCCAAACCACCTAAGGATGCTGTTCATTCTCTCCACATGTCCAAACCACCTAAGATGTTCATTCTCCACATGTCACAACTGCCTAAAGATGATGTTCATTTCTCTCCACATCCCAAAACCACCTAAGGATGTTCTTCTCTCCACAGTCCAAAACCACCTGAAGATGTGTCAAGTCATTCTCCACATGTCAAAATGCCAAGATGCTGTTCATTCTCTCCACATGTCCAAACCACCTAAGGATGTTGTTCATTCTCTCCACATGTCCAAACCACCTGAAGATGTTGTTCATTCTCTCCACATGGCGAATGCTGTTCATTCTCACCTAATTTCCAAATCACCTAAAGATGCTGTTCATTCTCTCTACATATCCAAACAGCCTAAAGAGGCTGTTCATTCTCTCCATATGTCCAAACTGCCTAAAGAGGCTGTTCATTCTCTCCATATGTCCAAACTGCCTAAAGAGGCTGTTCATTCTCTCCACATGTCCAAACCACCAAAAGATTCTGTTCATTCTCTCCATATGCCCAAACCCCCTAAATATGATGTTCATTCTCTCCACATGTCCAAAACACCTGAAGATGCTGTTCATTCTCTCCACATGTCCAAAACACCTGAAGATGCTGTTCATTCTCTCCACATGTCCAAACCGCCTAATGATGCTGTTCATTCTCTCACAAGTCCAAACCCACCGAAAGATGCTGTTCTTCTCTCCACATGTCCAAAACACCTGAAGATGCTGTTCAATTCTCTCCACATATCCAAACCGTCTAAAGATGCTGTTCATTCTCTCCACATGTCCAAACCACCTAAAGATGCTGTTCATTCTCTCCACATGTCCAAACCGCCTAAAGATGCTGTTCATTCTCTCCACATGTCCAAACCACCTGAAGATGTTGTTCATTGTCTCCACTTGTCCAAATTACCTAAAGATGCTGTTCATTCTCTCCACATGTCCAAACCACCGAAAGATGCTGTTCATTCTCTCCACATGTCCAAACTGCCTGAAGAAGCTGTTCATTCTCTCCACATGTCCAAACTGCCTGAAGAAGCTTTTCATTCTCTCCACATGTCCAAACTGCCTGAAGATGCTGTTCATTCTCTCCACATGTCCAAACTGCCTGAAGAAGCTGTTCATTCTCTCCACATGTCCAAACTGCCTGAAGAAGCTTTTCATTCTCTCCACATGTCCAAACTGCCTGAAGATGCTGTTCATTCTGTCCACATGTCCAAACTGCCTGAAGAAGCTGTTCATTCTCTCCACATGTCCAAACTGCCTGAAGATGCTGTTCATTCTGTCCACATGTCCAAACCGCCTAAAGATGCTGTTCATTCTCTCATATGTCCAAACTGCCTGAAGAAGCTGTTCATTCTCTCCACATGTCCAAGCCACCTGAAGATGCTGTTCATTCTCTCCACATGTCCAAACCGCCCAAAGATGCTGTTCATTTTTTCCATATGTCCAAACTGCCTTAAGAAGCTGTTCATTCTGTCCACATGTCCAAACCACCTAAAGATGCTGTTCATTCTCTTCATATGTCCAAACCGCTTGAAGATGCTGTTCATTCTCTCTACATGTCCAAACCGCCTGAAGAAGCTGTTCATTCTCTCCCATGTCCAAGCTGACTGAAGATGCTGTTCTTTCTCTCCACATGTCCAAACCGCCTGAAGAAGCTGTTCATTCTCTCCCTATGTCCAAACTGCCTGAAGAAGCTGTTCATTCTCTCCACATGTCCAAACCACCTTCAGATGCTGTTCATTCTCTCCACATGTCCAAACTGCCTTCAGATGCTGTTCATTCTCTCCATATGTCCAAACTGCCTAAAGATGCTGTTCATTCTCTCCACATGTCCAAACCACCTGAAGAAGCTGTTCATTCTCTCCACATGTCCAAACCGCCTGAAGAAGCTGTTCATTCTCTCCACATGTCCAAACTGCCTGAAGAAGCTGTTCATTCTCTCCACATGTCCAAACTGCCTTCAGATGCTGTTCATTCTCTCCATATGTCCAAACTGCCTAAAGATGCTGTTCATTCTCTCCACATGTCCAAACCGCCTGAAGAAGCTGTTCATTCTCCCACATGTCCAAACCTCCTGAAGAAGCTGTTCATTCTCTCCACATGTCCAAACCGCCTGAAGAAGCTGTTCATTCTCTCCACATGTCCAAACCACCTGAAGAAGCTGTTCATTCTCTCCAAATGTCCAAACCGCCTAAAGATGCTGTTCATTCTCTCCAAATGTCCAAACCTCCTAAAAATGTTGTTCATTCTCTCCACATGTCCAAACCGCCTTTATATGCTGTCCACTTTCTCCACATATCCAAACCATATATAGATATATATATATATATATATATATATATATATATATATATATATATATATATATATATATATATATATAACATACATATATATCTTCCACCCTTATCAAGTAATCACTACTTGATAAGGGTGGAAGTTAGTCCACGAAATATAGTCCTCAGCTTTAAAACCAGTGTTTTAATGGGGGCCTTTTATACTAGAGACTTATCCTGTCTTAACAGAAGAATTTCTATTATTATTATATATATATATATATAACATATTATATATATTATATCTATATATATATATATATATAGATATATATATTACTATATATATATAATATAACTTTACAATACTTGACACGCTGGATCATGGATAAACCCTTCTACACCATTACCTACTTCGAGCATCTACAAAGGAAGCCTCACCAGTTGTGTGAATGAACACCTTGACTATATACACTAGGTCATTCTTGGTTCCTTCCTTCTCCTCTTTAGGTCTGACTCCCAAAGGTTTCGAATATGTGTCGTAGAAAACGGTCGCCAGCCCCATGTCGTTTTCTGTCTCACGAAGGGTCCTGCTGGCTCTCTCGCTACATGTGTATGTATGCATATAAATTTACTTAACATGGAAGGTCTTAATGTCACTATGGGATTCCCATAAAACTAACTGTAGTTACCCTCACGTGAATTTCCAGAACACAGTAGAAGTGCTACAAGGGAATAATATCTTTTCCCCTCTGCCATTTGTGGTCACGCTTACTTTGTAACACTTCCTTGCAAGCCTATTTCTGCGCTGTGTATCTATCTACCTATGCATGCGAAAGTATGAGAAACATCATAAACCCAAAGCTTACGTTGATCGCTCTTTACGGATTTAATTTTTCAGAGTGAAAGCTTTTTAATTATACTAGAGAATATTGAATTCTAATCACTCTCACTTGAAGCAATCCTTAATAAACACCGATCACTGGGTTTATGCATATTCGTCACAACTAATTTCGAGAGAGAAAGGTGCCCATGCACATTGCGTTACCTAAGTACTGACCATATTGCTTATGCCTAGAGAGAGAGAGAGAGGAGGGGGTGGGCGAGTCTACCCAAATATACATATATGGCTTTCGACAATTATGAGAGAGAGAGAGAGAGACAGAGAGAGGCTACGAAGTATACATATTTGGCTCTCAGCACTATGAGAGAGATAGAGAGAGAGAGAGAGAGGGGGGGGGTGCCGTAGGCGACCTATTCATATTGTGTTATCTAGTTTTGCGCATATTGCTAGTGTCTAAATTACGAGAGAGAGAGAGAGAGAGAGAGAGAGGACGAGGTTGCTTAAATAAATTTTATTTTCATACATATGTTGCGCTCAACAACTATGAGAGAGAGAGAGAGAGAGAGAGAGAGAAGAGAGAGAGGAGAGAGAGAGAGAGAGAGAGAGAGAGAGAGAAGTCGTTGCCTGGCGTTCACTAAATAATGATTCAATAATTGAAAACCTACTGCAGTCTGTTTCAGTGGTGGTAAGTATTACAAAGTTTATGAGCGTGGCGAATGAAAATAACCCACTGAATTATAAGCCCGTAGAGACGCCGCACTTGACAGTGACGTGCGGTAGTGTGGTGCCCTCTGTAGGACGCGAGGCGAAATAACGCTCTAGGGTTCAAGGTATGTGCAATAGGTGGCGCCCTGACAAATTCGGTCTTGAATTCTGTGAATTATCGTAGACGTGTCGAATTCTGTTGCCGAAAAAAGGGAAACGGATTCTCATAGCTAGCTTACGTTACTTAAAGAAATATAAAGAAATATAATCTTCAACTTACATTTACAAATGCATCTACATAAATGTTTCCATACAGTTAAGTAAAGTATTAGGGGGCGATATGTATATTCAATTTACTATGTTTGCACCTACCCTATGTGAAAGTCGCTACTAATGACAAAGGTGCAACACTTCAATGCATTACATGAAATTTCACACCTTGATGAGGGCAAGCACGCTCCTCCCTGCTTACTGCATAAGTTAGTGGGAGGGGCATAGTGAAGGAAATTTGGTCTGCGATTGGCTGGTCAAGCTCTCTTATGATAGCTCCGCTTGTGCTCATTGGCCGAAGGAACATGACGTCACGCGTTTATAGATTCACCGTGAAGCAGGATTCACAGAAATTTGCATAAAATTTTTGTTGACAGATTCCTGAATGGAATGTGCCTAAAAGTGTGCAAGAATGAAGGCTTATAGTGTTAGGTTTGCGATGGTTTTCATGACGAATTCTGGAGCATGATAGTGGTCTTTGGTAGGGCTACCTGAAATCGGAACGGTTGGCAGCCGTGAGAGCTGTGGTCCGGGTGATGCCACAGGAGCCGTCGGATCATGGGAGAGAGAGAGAAAAAGAGAGAGAGAGAGAGAGAGAGAGAGAGAGAGAGAGAGAGAGAGAGAGAGAGAGAGAGAGAGAGAGAGAGAGAACTTAGTAAGAGTCAGCGTCAGCGAGAGAAGCTCAGTTGTGCGAGCGCGGCCGAGAGGAGAGGGGTCGGTATGGGAGCTTGCGGGTAACGCTAATGTACAGTACTTGGCCGCGTCGACGATTACGTGCAATTTTTGTGCTTCGAGGAGAGTACGAAAACGAGGAGCTATACAGTGAATGTGTGTGATTGTGGTTTCTTTGTTGTGGGTGCTTCGTTGTCGGATAATTGTCTTGGCCGTGAAAAACATCACAAAAAATCGGGATCACCAACTTCGATGCGGGAGTTGTGTATCGAAGACATAGCCATGAGCACAAGGGTGGCGCTGCCGATGTTTTTGGGCTGCAGAATGTCGGAGCTAAGACGACACCTCGTCCCGAGCCCGACACCAAGTCAGGACCACTCGGCTCAAGAGGCTCAGGTCCGGAGAAATCTATTTGGACCCATAGACCACGAGGAGAACCTCAAATTCGTCCAAGACGAGCTCGCCAAGATCGCTCAGTGCGACCGGCAGAAGTGGAACTATGATTTCGAGACTGACAGGCCCCTGGAGGGACGTTTCCATTGGGAGCCCGTGAAGGAAGGGGTTCCTCAAGCCTACGAAATGCCAAGACTCGATTACTTGAGCACGAAAGCAATCACAGCCACCACCAGCACCTCAGTCACAACCATCTCCTCTTCTTCCTCCTCCTCCTCTAACAACACTAGTGTGTCGTCACCCAGTGTGTCTAGTGTACCTGAGTGTTCAACCCCAACAATAAAAACATCACCTGCAACACCCAAAAATACAGTAACCTCCTCCTCCTCTCCAACAACCCAAACCTCTGAAAAACCCACCTTCACCAAAACCTCAACTCACAATCAACCTAGTTGTAGCTCAGACAGCCAATCCAGTAGTGAAATCGTAGTGGTTAAATCTAATAAGTGTAATAATACCAGAGGCGTCAAGAGAACTCTTAGCTCCGTTAGAAATAGCAGATCGAAATCGGCCAAGACTTCCCCTTCGTCGTCCGCATCACCTGGTGCCACGTCTTCGCAACCCAAAGTTACTGGTAAGAAACACCATAATGTATTTGTTTATATAATCTTGGTTCTTGTTATAAGATTGCCTGAGGGAGAAAACGTTTACCTTTATGCTGGAAAGGTCGGTAAAACGTTTGTCTTATAGAAAACGTTTGACGTGTCACTCAACCTTCCCGTATGTCATTGTAAGTAATAGAAAAACACTTCCACTCTCAGATCAGTGTCAATTATTAAACAATTTATTAAATTTAAAGGTTTTAGTGTTGTGCAGTATTTTATTATGGGATAAATTAAGCTTTGCCACTAAAACCTAAAAGTATTGTATTACATCGCCAAAAGCTTATTTTCCACTCTTCCTGGTTTTATTATATGCCTGATGAATGTATGAGAAGTTATAGAGTCCAAAGGTGAAACTTTATTTGGTAATTAGTAAGTCAGAAAAGCTGAATTTGAAATGTTCATATCGCAGAGTAAATTATGGTAGCCATACGGAATCCAAAGTTTGTATCACACACCCATTTATCTTTGTGTGTGTATATATATATATATATATATATATATATATATATATATATATATATATATATATATTATATACTTTATATTATATGCTATATTATACTATGTATATTTATTATAAATTATATTATTATATATACATGAGATTGCCAAAATATATCCCTAAATGTAATCATAATGCTCTCAACGTGAACAATAGTTCATGTATTTAATATATACAATTATATATGTTACACACACACACGTACGTACGTACGTGTATTTATATTATATTTATATTATAGAAGGAAGCGCGCGTGTTTACTTTATCCATATGCATGCGGGGCTGTTATTTTTGTGGGAGCTTGTATTTTGTTTACGCATTTGTATAAACACAGGCTGCTGCATAGACGGTTTGCCAAACAGGCTTTATCAGGATGAAGTGCATCAGTTACCACCCACGTGACGTCAGTACGTGATGGTCACATGGCACAGGAACTGACCAATGGGCGCACGTGTTGCAAGCGGAACTGACCAATAAACACACGAGTTGATGGCCGCCCCTGCAACACGCGTCAGAACACCAGCTGCAACCCTGAGCTCTGTTGCGGGAACCGCCGTGTGGACGTGTGTGTTGGACGGTGCAGCTGATGTCAGTTTTCGTTTTCAGATTTTTGTTTTTTAATGCTTTTGACATATAGTTTTTCCTCTTATGTTATTTCCAAGAGATATATATACTGTTGAGGATGTATAATTCAAGGTTCTTTAGCTCGTGTAAATCGAGGTAAAGTAATGTTAGGGGAGGAGGGGAGAAGATTCATGATTCAGGCTTCCAAGTAGACTTGCCTGCTGTTGTAGACTTGTAGTCTGATGAGATTGACAGTCTATTGCTTCAAGTAAAACGTCTAGTCTAGCCTATATCTTTCTTCCCGGAGACTTCAAATGGAAAAGACTTTCTTCAAGTGAGCATGAGGTTGTCGATTATTTTGATGGGCGTTACGAAAATAAATTGAACAGGGTACTACGCAACTAAAGTTACATATTATTGGTCATACATGAATACCTAATCAATTTCCACAGCCCGAGAGAATACAGATATAAAGAATAAAAAAATGTACGTTTATGGATCGAAACAACAATTACCCAAATGGTGAGGGGGGGGGGGGGAAGGGGGAAAATGCTTTCCATTAGGCCGTCTTATCGACCAGTATGGATTTCCTCCAGGGTTTGGCGGCCGGGGAGCTGCCACTCCCCCACATATATCGAGCGCTGCACCTCCAGAATTAAATCCCTGTCCCCTCCCCATTCTGAAGAACCTTTCCCAGTTTTGGTCGATCGCACATTAAGGTTCGGACTAGTACTACAGCGCCAGGAAATACAATTTTTTTTTCTTTACTAATTGATTAGAGAGAGAGAGAGAGAGATTGTTAAAAAAATAAGTTTCATATCCCAGAAACACCTACGTACATGTTTCGTTTTGAAACCCAACTTGCGCTATCTCGTATATGTTATGATAACCGTTATGTTCTACTATACGGAGTAACCTTCAATATGCATCATGTGTATCGGCGAGGGTCATGTGATGCATTGGGTATACATGTGTTGGTGTGTGTGCGTGCGTTCGTTGTTCAACTGGCAGGAGTACGATAGCCTTGATTGTTACCCAACCAAGCTACCCCATCAGTAAGTCAAAACCCCGTTAATACGCCTTCACGGGGCATTGATAGCCTCATTATACATTCGGTACGGAATTCATTAGACGTACGAATTCTGCTTGAAATTATAACGTGAGATGTGAAAGGATTTGGCTGGCCATGTCGCAATTTATGCTTTGGAACGAACGGGTTGAAACGTGCGTCGCCAAGCAAACTTTGGTGGCTTTTTATTCGCTACCTTCGGCCAACAGCATCTGTATTTAGAAGTTACGACGCTGAATTAAATGCAGACGTTCATTGAGGAGATTTCCCATTGTAATGAGACGTCGTGTTGTTTTCAAAACAATATCGTTGGAGATACTCTCCCGCGAACATAATTTGCAGCAAAATATATATACTACGTTTACTCTAGTGCTGGTCTCTTGCCACTCGTCGGCGTCCGAGACCGACGAATCCCTGTATTGAAGCCAAGCTTTGTCAATTGCCACTTTGATTTTCTTAGCTATTAGTTTTTTCCCCAAGATAATAGTTTTTTTTAGTAGTTTTTCTTCATTGTGAATTGCAGTTTCTACCATTATAGTTCTATTATAATTTTCAATTCCGCCGTTTCTGACGCATCAAGTCGAAGTTGTAAGTCAGTGGACGACGAGTTGGTTGGTTGTGTTGCCCACTTCTACGCGAAAGATGTCTGGTTATCGGTTTGGTTTTAATGATTTCCTTCTTGTTTTCCATTTCCTGCTAATATAATAATGGTTAATGTGCATATACTTTGTATGTTTCCCTGTGATGATAGTTTATGCAAGTTAATTTAGCGAATATAGCCTTGGTAGTATTCTGTTGTTGAAATGGCATACGAGATGAGCTAAACTCAGGTGTGAATGAACTCTATGCATAGGCCACCGACGGGAGTTTATGCCTTGCCTGTCATCTGTGGTGTTAGGAGGTTATGATATACGGACAATTGCCCAAGGTTTCCTAGTCGTCAACTCGACGAATCTGAAGTGCATGGTTTCTTTCAAGTTGAAATAAATTTTGCCTTTGCTGCTGCCTGTATTTTGTGGGGGGAAAAAAAGTAGCCAGGTTTACTCTTTGGTTGCATGATGGAAATGAAAATGAACAATGCTGAATTGACGATGGGAATGCTGCGTTTAGAACGATTGTCCTTTTTGTGGTTTATATGAAAGTTCCCTCCTCCCTTGCTCCCATGTATGTTGAGATATGACCTTTTTAGAGAGACGCTTGGACGGGTACTACTACTCGCCAGTTCCTTCTTTCTTTCATGGCAAGACAAGGTCTTGTCTGTGTTGAGTGATGACTACTTTCGACTAAGGCCTAAAATCTGTGCGCTTCCTCTCTCTCTCTCTCCTCACTTTTTTTTCTTCTGCAAGTTTATTGGGTGTTGCTGTCCGGCGGCGGGGAGGCAGAGAAAGAGAACTTGCAATCTGGCTTGACGACAGAGTTAGGCTTAACACTGCCGCCGAAGACCAGTATTTCAATTAGACCGTAAAACCGTGTAGTATTTTATATCTGGACTGGGTGGCTTTGCTACACTATATAGGCTATGTGTGTGTGTAATTAAATCGAACGGCCTTATGATAATATTTCTAATAAAATAAAATAAACTTTTTAATAAAACGCTGATAAACCTACACCTACTGACCGCATCCTTTGTAGCAACTTTTCTTTTTTCTCTTGATGCGGCTTGAAGGGAAATCGATAAATAAAGTATGATTAAGTACCGCAATGTAATTTTTTTTATGGTAGGTCACGACTTGGGTTGGGGAAGTTCAGGATCCTGTACGCCTATCTGGCTGTCTAGTGACACGAAGTGTGTGTGAGAGAGAGAGAGAGAGAGAGAGAGAGAGAGAGAGAATTTGTTTTGAAAGGAATTGGGATGTTATTGCCAGCTTAATGTATCCTCATAACGCATTAATAATAACAGCAACTGATTCATAGTGCAACTGCGATGTTTACTTTCTATTACACCTTTCAAACCTCTTGAGCGCTGAATGACCTCATAGGTCCCAATAATTGGCCTAGATTCTATATTCGATTCAGTAACTTTGATATCAGCTTGGCGACATAGGCCTATGCATAAATGATATTTCTTGGTGAAATGTACAAAATACCTACTTGTTCATTAATATCGTTCTTAAGATTTGTTAAAGAAAATAATAGCCGTCTTCAATTAGGCGGTGGGCGTGTTCGATCATGTCTCCTCCCCCCCCCCCACCCCTGGGTTAGGAAAAACTTGATATCAAATTTAATTCTTAGACCAACGCCTCCTGGCGTCGTCTGTTATCACGTGTTATCATTAGCTGTCATTCAACTGTGTCTGTTATCGGGAGCCTAGCCCTCAACTGGTTGTGGAACGTAGCCGGGTTCCCGATAAGGCTTATCTCTACTACGCACGTAGTAGTAGTAGTAGTACTATCAACGCGTGTAGCTGGCTCGCTGAATTAAGCCTATGTCTGTTTGTTTTCGTCTTGTCTTATTAGCCGGAAAGTTACTAGAGCATGTGCAGTGCGGCCACTTAAGAGGGAATGCTACAACGCGAATCCCTGTTTACTTTCATAAGCATGGTGGGGGTCATGGAGTCCCTAACTTCGATAACTTAGAACGTGGTTACTACGTATAGTGTGGCTGCTCTTTTGGTTCTGAGCGGGAAAACGTTTGCGCGGGAACCTGACGCGCGTGTATTTTTAGGCGGGAAGTATGGGGAAACGGTGTGGGGTGGGAGGGACAGGGCGGGCAGCCCGTGTAAAGGCCTACTACTACTACTACTTACTACCGTACTACCAATCATGACATGGTCACATTACGCTTTATGTGCATAGTAATCGTAGGCCATTCTGTTTAGGTTAGCATTCGCTATTAGGTCATCTTTGTAATGATTTAATGATATGCAAAAACAACGTTTGGTCGGAGCGAAGCAATAAGACGTTAGCTTGGGCATGCCTCTCTCTCTCTCTCTCTCTCTCTCTCTCTCTCTCTCTCTCTCGAACAGATTGATATAAGCACGTTGCTGACGTTAATCTCCAATGAACTTTATATAAATTTTTTTAATAGTAAATGTTTCTCATCAGTTCTCCAGAGTATAGTGCATACAAATTTTAACATCCCCATCTCTCGTTATTATATATATATATATATATATATATATATATATATATATATATATAGAGAGAGAGAGAGAGAGAGAGAGAGAGAGATAAATTTTATGCTCTCCCTACATACATATATCGGTTGAATTATTGATACTTTAGAACATCTTGAAATATCCCCTTCAATGAGAAAGTCCTTTTTTTTTCCTTCCTTTTTCTCTCGAGGCAAAACGAACAGAAAGGAGGGATATTTGTGTAAGCTGCCCTAATCTAACCGTATTCATATGTGATAATGGTTCCCATATTCTTGAAGTATTATCCTTTGTGACGGTGTCATCACTTAGAATGTAGTCCAGAAAAAGATTTAAAAAAGAGAGAGAGAGAGAATGAAATACCAAGACAGTCTCAGAAAGCGAGAATTCACGTATACCTCGGTCTCGTCTATCTGGTATCAATTCAGAGACTTTCGACGTAAGAGCTTTATGTCATTGTGGGAAGTGGAAGGGGAAGGGGGAGGTGAGGTAAAAAGCTCTTATCCTTTATGGCTGGTATGACCATAACGAGATAGTTGAAGTTGGGCATTTTATCAGGATACCATATAGGTAAAATGATGCGTTTTATGTACGGTACTGGATGTAGGCTTAGAAGAATGCGCATCATTTCGATAAGGACATGTTTTTTTTCCCTTGAATTTTGTGGGTAACCCAGGTATCCTACATTTCATTTTACTGTATAGTACAGTGGTAAATGCTACTAAGAAAATTTACGATGGGTATATTTTCGTAGCCTACGTGGAAACACTTAAATATAATTTTTTTTATCTTGTATACAGAAGCTTTTAAAGGAAGGAAGGTAAACATTATTTGAACAGTTATTGGTTATAAAATAAAGGGGGAAGGGGAAAGTAGCAGTTGTTATTGTACTGAACCGTAAATAAGTAGTCGGCAGATTCCATTTATAAATGTCAATTGGCAGTTTTTATTGACCATTACTTTTGAAATCCACTAGCTACACGGAAGGGGTATATACTGGTATAACATCGCAATGGTTGGACTGCATTTATGGAGGGGGGGGGGGGCGCTGTATATCTGCAACCTCTGCCTCTTATGATCTTTTAACTACTACCATTTCTTTTGTGCGTTTGTGTGTAAATGTGTAAGGAAGTAAAGGGGGGTGGATTTGGCGGGGTTGGGGAGTATATATGTCTACTTTAACAATGACATTCCGACGCCTGGCTTGTGAGAGTGTGGAAAAACATGAAGTCAGTCGATTTGTATGCCACCCCATTCACTCATCCTTGGCATTCACTCGCGCCCAGGTATGACGAGTGAATGAAGAGGCATGAAAGAAATATATACGAAAGAAGAGGACGAGGGGAGGCTGGGGCTCGTAACTAGGCTCAATGACTGAAACCCATTCGAAGTCGAACCAGCCCTCACATTAAGCCATTGTCAGACCTAAGGGAAAGTCCCCGCCGTTATGGCTTTTAGGTTAAAGCACAGGAAGCAATTCGTGATAGGCTGTGAGCCGCCCGCGAAAGGGGAAATTGCTTTCTACCTACAAAGGATTTCTCGGTTGAGCCTAGACGCGTTTTCCATGTATTTCTTTTGAAGTGATCTTCTTAGTGTGTAGTACCTTTATTGTTGTCATATTGTAGGTAAAATATTATGTAAAGCTATATGACCAAACGAAGAGTCTTCCTGGGAGAGAAGCATAAAGAGGAGTTGGTTGGTTGTGTGGCTTGATCAGTCCTATAGTTGACAAAAGCAGAACGACAAACGAAATTTTAGTCTCTGTGCCCAGAAAAGACATTCAGAAAAGGATGATCCAGTCGCCCTCTTACACTCCTTACCGTCTCTCCCATTTACTCGCACTCCAAGGTTAGTACTTGAAGGGCGACTCTTAAAATTCCACGCAAGGCTTGAGATGCATAAAGAAAGCGAGGTTCGTAAATTCTTCGCAATGCAGAAAAAAAAACTTCTCTCCCTCTCTGTTTAGGCTTCTTTTCTGACCCAACTAAAAGGGGGAAAAAAGGAAAAAGGGGTTAGTTGTTGCTAAGGGTCAGATAGAGTAGGAGACTCCCCTTAAAAAAACTGTAGAGTAGGAGACTCCCCTTAAAAAACTGTATCTCTCTCTCACTCGCTGGCTTAATGTGGTGAACGTAAGTGGTGGCGGCTGGCCTAGACCTATCCCTTTTATGTGCGGTGTTTTGGGGGCGGAAGGGAGAGATTCATTCATCCTACAGTGGACTCGAGATACTACTCGATAGTGCTATGTGAACCGTATGCAGAGGGATGCGTAGCCCAGCATCATGCGAGTATTCACAAGTGTGAGTTTTAGTTCAGGATTTTGCCGCTTGGTTCTTTGATTCTCGCTTTTTTAAAACCTTTTCTAGGTCGTTTTTCTAATGGCTTCTTTTTCAAGATATATTAATGTTTCTATGGTTTGTATTCAAGATATTACTTATGATGAATGTTATAAATGATTTTCTATATACATGTGTATACACACACACACACTTATATATATATATATATATATATATATATATATATATATATATATAGATATATATATATATATATATATATATGCCTTAAAACCCCTAGCCACAGAATTTCATCTCATCATTGAGGAAGTTGGGCCCTGAGCACAACTTCTATAACATGCATAACCCCCCCCTCTCTTCTCTCTCTCTCTCTCTCTCTCTCTCTCTTCTTTCTCTCTCTCTCTCTCTCCTCGCTCTCTCCCTCTTTCCTCTCTCTATCTCTCTCCTTTCTCTCTCCTCTCTCTCTCTCTCTCTCTCTTCTCTCTCTCTTTTCTTTTTTTTTTTTTTGCTCTCTCTCTCTCCTCTCTCTCTCTTGTGGTTTAGAGACCATTACAAAGTAACTTCGTAAAATGCTAAGAAAATCTCAGAAAAAATGCCTTGGGTCTTGTCGGAAGTCATTGTGTAACGAACAAGGAAAGGCTGAAATATTAGCTTTTGTCTGCGGGCACTGACGACGGGGCATAGTTACAAAGGTTCAGGAGGATGTTCCTCAGGGGCTCTATTGCTCGAGGCCACGTCAGGAGCCTGAAGGCTGCCTCGAGGTTCTAACCACAATACACGCAGGTTTCGTACCTTTAATCGCTCAGATTTCCATTCTTGGGAACCTAAAGAGCTCTGAAGTTGCTCTCCGGATGCCCAGGCTCTCTCTGGCTCTCGTCACGTTTATGTTTGTTTGTTTGTATGGTGTTTTTACTTTGCATGGAACCAGTGGTTGTTCAGCAACGGGACCAACGGCTTTACGTGACTTCCGAACCACGTCGAGAGAGAACTTCTATCACCAGAAATACACATCCCTCACTCCTCAATGGGAATGGCCGAGAATCGAACTCGCGATCACCGAGGTTGGACGCCAACACCATGCCAAACACGCCACTTAAGTGGTTGCGATTTTGGAAGTCTCTTGAAGCATGTCCAATTATCCTAACTGCTTAAAAAGGTTGGCGCGAATGACTCCCATGATGTTGCTTGTCGTAAGTCTAAAGATGTAGTAGAGAGTATTACCAAGTGGTAGCAACATAGTATGTTGTTTGCAGTGATTGTAGGGATGTCTAGGCTATTACCCACCCTTAGCAACAGATATATTGTAGATATTCTAGAATCGTCGAGAATGTTATATACCCATTTCGTGCAAGGTATATGGCTTGCAGTCATTCTAGAAATGTCGAGAATATTTCCTAGCCTTAGCAACAGATTTCTTGCTGGTATATTGACTTCAACATTTGTAACCGCATTCGTGATAAAGTTGGAGGTTGAAAATCATCTTCAACTTGCTAAAACAACAACCGAGCTGCCCCTCGGGGCATTTTGTTTCCAACCCCTCATTCATGCCATGGGAAAAGGTGATTTCCCTGCAGGCAACAGTCGCTGATTATTGTAATTATATTTCCACGATTATGATGGTAGTCGCAAAAATCAGGTGCGATTGCCCTGGTGTCTAGAGACTCGGAAAATAGTGTAATGATTTCCCGTCATTACCCACCCAATCGACCGGAAAATACCCCCTCCCCCTAACCTCGCCGGGCCTTTATAACGTTGCATGTGGCTTGCGCGATGCCTTCGGCTGTTTCGTCTTCCTAATTGGAATAATATTGGGGAATGACCTTGATTTTCAAGCATTTATCACGTCTTTCCCTCTCCATTACTCTTGTGAGAGAGAGAGAGAGAGAGAGAGATGCCCCCTTATTACCTACATGCTACTCCTTATATTTCTTGTATTGCTTTTAAGGTCTGTGATTGGTATTCCTTTTAAACGACTCCATTCCTATCCCACCCCACATCCCTCCCATCCTGTTCTTTCTCCCCAGCTCCCGAGAGAGAGAGAGAGAGAGAGAGAGAGAGAGAGAGAGAGAGCACACCTTGAGGAGATTGGTAAGGTATAGAAGGAACGGCATAGAACTAGGATTCGATGCAATTGCTGAAGGAGAGAGAGAGAGAGAGAGAGAGAGAGAGAGAGAGAGAGAGAGAGAGAGAGAGAGAGAGAGTTTTTTGAATATCCGTTGCTCCTTCTTGAATCGTCAGGTAGGAACTTTTATGGGCTGTTTGCGTTGTCGTCGGTTGAATGTGGGTTACGCCCTAACTGCCTCTCCCTCCGCCCCCCCCCCCCCCCAAGCAAGTACGCGTTGTTTAGGGTAATCACGGCCGGGAGGCTAATCACACTATCTTAGGTCATAGGTCACAACGAGTGAACATAACGTTCTCGTCTCTTCCTTCCAGATGTGGTTCTTGTTATGGCATTGGGTCAGGTTCGTATTTTTTAGCATCCGAAGGTAATTTTCAATTTTGTGGGTCAGGTGTGTCTGCATTTTTTTCTCTGAACCAGGAAAATTGGGTTCCCCAGGGTATATATCTTTTTTTATTTGTAACCTTTTGAATTAGAAGATTCCCAGAACCCGTTCTGATTTTTTAGTCAAACGAATTTCCTTCTCGGTATCATAGAGAGACCAAGTAATGTGTGTGTGTGTGTGTTTGTTTCCCAGGCGTCGACGGGAGGCAGACAAGGGAATCACAATCCTCTTGCAGAGACGTTGATAGCCGGCGGCGATCAAAATGGTAGCTGAGAACACCTTTGACCCTACATTGACTTTTGGGTTAGTAGCTCGGATGACCTTGGAAGTGCCCTTTGCCCTCGACCGTGCCCCGGAGTATACACCAATGGCCGGAGGCCGAGTGCTCTGAGAGACAAGCGTTGGAAAGGGTTGCAGGGTCCTCGTGGGTTCGGTATGGTAGCCCTGTCACCTCACCACCACCTCCTCCTCCGAGCCCGTCCGTAGCTCTCTCTCTCTCTCTCTAATTGGCGGCTAGTGGGAGCCAGTTTTTGTTCCCCCTGCTCTCTCAAGATCAAGGTTTTGCTTGTTACATATTGTGTGCTGCGAGATGGCCGTGCTCCAGTTTTAACTTGGAACCCTTATTAATGTGCCTCTCGAAGGTGTCATTTCTGGCTTAGCTACGAGTTTTTATTGTTTAGAATGATGAGTCCCCTCCAGGCTCTAGACTAACGACAGTTTTCTAACACCCTACGAGATGGATCAGTTACACTTATGCAGATGGAGCTGGGAGAAGTACTACTGCTGGCTCCCTCCCGCCTTCATGACTTAGCTCCCTTTTAGGGGTACTACCCCTCTGAAGAGAGGCTCCCCCTTCCTCGTAGGGAGAGATCCCTCCTCGTAGGGATGCTCCACTAGAAAACAGGTTAAATTTGTCTCGATCGTTGCATGGTAGTATCAAGTGGCCGTGGTTTGCTTGTGAGTATAACTGTTGCGTAGGTGTAATGTTTATCCGAGATTGATTTGCAGTTGACGATAAAGTAAGTTACTAGATAGATAGTTACCGAGGAGAACGTTTGAGAAAAGTTCCCGTGATTTCTCCCGTTCATTTGCTAACTGGACTTATATTAACGAGAATTTTTGAAAGTTTAAAAATAATAAGTTTATTTCATAATATACTAGAGGAAATGAAGCAAATTCTCGAATCTCTGCGTAGAAAAATGATAATTCAAGTACCACTGAGGGAGAAGGAGCAACACTAGGCTGAGAGTACCCTGGTGGTGGTGGTGGTAGTAGTAGTAGTGGAGAAGGAAGCAGTAAGGGTAGGGCTGGGGTGGGGGGTGGGGTGAGGTTTAAGGAAGGAGTGGGGTTGCGTTGAGATGGTTGTTTAAGGGGGGAAGGGGAGGGAGGGAGGGGGGTTTATAACACGACATCAGCAACATTGGAACACTGCACCTGCTCCTGCGAGTTTGCAATCTGGCCAGCGCTCGACCGTGAAGACAAGAAGGGCAACAGAAGGCGGTCGACGCCACAGTGCTCGGGACTCTCTTGCACTGAAAGGGACTTCCTTGAAGAGCCTCGTTCGGGAGGGACATGGTGCTAATGCCTTCCTCATATGGAAGGTGTCCATGTTGCCCATGCACATACATACGGACACACAGCTGGAGTCAGTGTGTGGTGTCTGGCAGATGGCGTCATGACCCTCTCCTCACGTAATTTTGTTTTTCGAAATTCTACCTCCTGTTTTAGAATATTATGGTTACGTGACCCCAGTGTTCATCTCGAGAGCCCTCGAAGATTTACACGTATCCCTCGCAGTTTCCCCTAGAAGTTTTCCTTTAAAAGATCCTAATAAGTTTTCCTTAAAAAGATCCATATCCCTCGCAGTTTCCCTTAGAAGTTTTCCTTAAAAAGATCCATATCCCTCGCAGTTTCCCTTAGAAGTTTTCCTTAAAAAGATCCATATCCCTCGCAGTTTCCCTTAGAAGTTTTCCTTAAAAAGATCCATATCCCTCGTTGTTTCCCTTAGAAGTTTTCCTTGAAAAGATCCATATCCCTCGCAGTTTCCTTTAGAAGTTTCCTTAAAAAGGATCGCTCATCTAAGTTATGCTGCAGGAATGACACTTATGGTATTGTCCATGCAGAATGAATGATCCTTTGTAGCCAGCCCATACACACAAGAAAAGGAACAGTTTAATGCAAAAACAAAAGATAAGCTAAAATATAATCGTATAGGATATACTGCTTGACAGTTCTTGATGGTGATGATGTTGGTGACAGGTTCCTTGGATATAATTATATACTGCTTTATGACAGATGTTACATTAGTGTGTGTGTATGATGTGGTGTTGGTAACCTTGAAGCTGCGTTGTCATAATTATTCTTCTATGGTGATGGGACGGAACGTCAGAGTCGCATCTTGTTGATAAAAGCCGAAAATATTGTAAGGAATGATGCTTCATAAAAGATAAATTCTAATTGTAGTTGTGCCTATATACTAATTGACTTGTTATCCCACCTTGAGGTAATGATTTAAATGGAAATGATGATGGCAGCAGCAATGACTAAAATCAACTCTTCATTTTGTTTTCCGACTCAGCAGCACTTGAGATGTGTAGTGTTTGCCTTCAGCATATTAAGTGCATATTTGATAGCTAATGATCTGATTTCCGTGTTAACTAACTTTCTTCTCTTCCTTTGCAGCTTTCATGAGAATCAAGAAGAGAGCGGCCCCCACCAAAAGGGACGACGACCAGCCTCCGGCTTTGGTCAAGAGACCCAAAACCACCACTTCATAACCCCCTGCGAGGAACCATCCAGACGATGCCGCCCTTGGAAACGCCCCCCTCATCCCCACGAGCTCCCATCCCACCACCAGAAGCGAGGGAGCGAACACTGCCGCCGCCGCCCCCATCTGCAGAATGGAAAGCAAGACGGCTGCTGCCACGGGCGCGGGGTCGGGAGGAGCATTTCCAGGATTCTGGAAGGAGGAGGAAGGCGTTGTGGAAAGCTCGCAGTCTGGAAGACGACCCTCCTTTTCGAAATAGCAAGACTGTGATAACATATTCTGTGGGGCGGATGACAGGGGCGCGTCCTTCCCTCCCTCCCCTTGCGAGGGGAGAACGTCTTACCAGAGATGATGTTCTTCACTACGGTGTGTCGCTGAAGAAGGACGGCGAGGGGTTGATGATGAGCCGGCCCCCACCTCCCTCCCCTTCCCCCTCCCTCCCTGCCTGCCTGCCTGCCTGCCTGCATCCCCAGTCGTCACTGCTTTCAAGATCTCAAGCTCAACGAAGCTAAGCGAAACTGCCGGTGCCTCTCGGTGTCTGGTCCTCGCGGCCGCCCGCCACTTCTGCCGAGGAGGGTAGTAGTAGTAATAGTACATGATGAGGAGTAGAGGAAAGTGCAAGTGTTCAGGTATGGGAGAGAAAGAGAGTGAGTGAGAGAGAGCGAGAGAGAGAGAGAGAGAGAAGGAGTGCGAGTGGCAGGGAAAAAAGGGAAGGGAAGGCCAATATGAAAGTGGGGCGTCTGGAAAAGAAGAAAGAAATTCTCCAATAGTGCTCACGATGCTCCTCATGCCGAACACAGACTCGAAAAACAGACACTAGAGCCCAAAGTGAAGTTGACTTTGTGAATACGACTTCAGAGTGCCTCGTCTCAAATGATCCACCGTTGTTCTTTTTGATTTTTCAATTTTTTTTATTATATTTATTTGACAATAACCCTCATAGACCTGGCCCTCCCTGGTACCCTCGCCCTTACCCTCAAGTGGCCGGCCCTTTGGACCTTCGTAACAAACATTTATGATCTCAGCATATTTTGAAACATTGTTTTTTTTTTCTGTAAATACCAACTGTATTTATTATTTCTTGTGTTATACAATTTGGGTGTGCCTGTGTGCCTAAGTCTTGTAGTAACTGTCCGTTTTTGGGTATGCCTTGGAGCGTGTACTCTGACCCGAAAAAAGGGGGTATGAAATTGAAGCCCATTCCCTCACGAAAGGAGGAAGCGATCACAAGAGGCGTCTGCTGTGTTTTGACATTGTTCCCAAAGAAGCTTCCAAGCCCAAGAGCGCGAGAGTCGTCTGCCTTCTTGTGATTTTGCCTTGTTGTTGTAGTATTGAACCTCGGATGCTGTGTGCGTGTGATTGAGAGAGAGAGAGAGAGAGAGAGAGAGAGAGAGAGAGAGAGAGAGAGAGAGAGAGAGAGAGATGAGATATGCTTCTTTGTGCACAGTGTATTTATCTAATGGTTCGACACGTGTCACTTGTCATTTTGTTACTCCACCATATTCAGATCTCATTTCTGAACATTGGCCTTTTTATATATATTTCTCAGTATGTTTAAACAGAGGTAAATCTGCAAACATTTAAACAGTACAAAATTTTTTTTGTGTAGTTATTTATAACTATATTCTTTTAATTTATTTAGAATCGAGGTGTTTGCATATATGGGTTCTCATCTCACACGAGGGAATAAGAAACAGCACACACCCTTCAGTGTAACCTGTTTATTATTTTATGTTAAGCTTCTAAGCTCAATATTTGCTGTTGTTTTTAAGCCCTGATTTCTGTCAAGTTGCTCATGGCTCATAGAAGCACACCTTTAATAATTGCCCTAATTTATGGTATTCTAAGTACTTCACCTCTGCGTGACAAGTACTACAGCACTTTTTTTATTTTATTTTTTTCTCCCTTGCATTATTTATGAAAGGAATTTGATCTCGCTGGTGACTTGGTCCAGAACTTAGTAGCTCAATTTTTGTGAATTTCCCGGAGAACAAAAATTTGTGGATCCTTGTGAATCTTCTGCAGTTTGAACAAAGCAAGTGGACTTGGACTACTGTCCCTTACACTGTGGTGTTTGTCATTGACTTCATATATAATTAACTCATAGTTTTGCCCAATCGTTTGAGCAGTAGCCATTTGGAAAAGAAATTTCAGTATACAGTTGTGATAAGAGGTGGTTTACTTTTAACATGGCAGCCATTACATATACCTTTAAGTAATACTAATCAATAGTCATGTATAAAAACCTATTATTGTTTCCCTGCCCCATCTAAGTATTTATTTAAAGTAGTGTTATTTATTGCAGTGCTATTTATTAGGTGTTATGATTAGTCAAGTTATACAAGGAGATCACTTTCCGAGCAAATGGAAGGAGCTTATATAATATAGTCCAGATTTTGGAACTCTCGTTTGTTTCTGGTTTGACTGTTACCTGCCACTGATATCACGATACAAAGATAAAGTTGTCGAACAATTGATCTCATTTATAAAGCAGCATGAAAATAGTTATTTAATAATAATAATAATGTTCTGTTTAAAGAACTGAATTTGAAACCTTCAACTCACCGAGCTGCGCTACGACAGATGATGTCGTCTGTTCATTGAAGCCAGTTGCTGACCGGTGAGTCATTGTAGGGTTCATTCAGTTCCACAAAGCTATTGACTTTCTCTGTTTGTACTCATCATCGCTTTTTCATCTATCTAAGAAACATGATCACTGACGTGTGTGTGACATTATAATAATCATAGTAAGGAGTCCGGAGACCTATCTTGGAGGATCTTCAGAACACTTTTACATGTGACTAGCTGCTATGTCTACCCAATATTTTTATTTACCTGTTAACTTTTTCTCGTTTTACTCTGATCGTAAGGCCTGCTGTTGTAGTTCAATAGGTGGGAGAGCCGGTCACACATTTACAGTGGGCTCTCCCGTTATCATATAACATTAAATTAAGAAACCAACCTAACCCACGCTATTAGCTATTGACTGCTGAGAAATCTCATTCCTCCTGGGGGGAGGAGGAGGAGGAGGAGGCAGATTTGATGAAGCTTTGCAATGTAAACCTACTTGTGTCATAATCCATGGAGAAAGAGAGCGAAAGAGGAGAGGCGTTGGAGTGAACGCGCAACACTGTTGTTGCCACAACACTTGAGTGTTTTGTGTTTTGTGTGTGTATTCTGAAAGAATGTGTACATGAGTATGTCAAGTTCTCAGCCCGTGCATTACTTGTGTGTGCTAAATGCTGATTCAAGGGGACAAGTGGAAGTGTTTTAAAAAGATTCTGTTTTTGGAAAGGAAAGACACCAAGGATTGCTTGTCCTCATGAAAAATGTGAAATTGTCATCTTTGCAAAATGGCAAAAAAGTACCATGCATGAGCTGAAGATTTCCAGTTGTTTAGCCCTTAATAATTTTTTTTTTCTGCTGTCTATACACCGCCTTGCTTCCATGCCTACAATAGTTATATTCAGGATTTATAACCAGTGTGCCCAAACCAGACGTTGGTAGTGCTGTTTCCTTCGGAGATGGGGTTTGATTAAGTTCGAATTTGATCGAACTCAAGTTCGCCCATGTGGAAGGCGAATTCAACGTTGATAGCAACTTGAAGATGAGATCCATAATTTGTTGCAAGGAACAGAGGAACACATCCCGAGGAACAGCACTACTTGCCCTGGAATAATAGTTATTCACGCAGTCTATAAGCTTCAGTTGTAGTAGTAATTGAAAAGGTTATTACAATCATGTTCTATTTAAAAACTATTGTTTTGATCATCATCACTTCCATGTATACCAAACTGTATAAATTGGAATACCGAGATTGGCAAAAGTTGTGAAATTTGCAGACCGTAAGAACATGATGTAATAATTCTTATCCAATTTCTTTTATTAATTTTCTTTTCAGCTTCTCTTCTGTTAATAGTTTATCAGTTATTAATTGTTCAAACAGACAATCATTGTTTTATGTTTTGTTGATTAAGCAAGAATTACCCTCAGGTTCTAAAGTGAGTCTACAGAATTTGTTCTCATTTCGGATTTGGTGAATCTGTATGTATGTAAAAATCTAAAATTAGGTTATCGTGGATTTGAATTTTTTTTTCTTAATATCAAAGCTAGAAAAATTTTAATTTTACATATTGGTTTGAGGTATTTCCCACAATAATGATGGAAAAGGTCATTTTATACCCTAGAAAATTTTCTGTCAAGCTATCAGTTGTAAGAGCAACTGGTATAGTATATATTTTTGTATGCACATAGTATACTGATGGTAGTTTGAATTTTCCCATACAACTTGTGTCACTGTCTGTGTCTATCTGTCCGTCTGTCTCAGTTGTTCTAGACCTTCAGTACAGCTGTTTGTTTTTGTGTGCCCCGAGTGTCGTCTGAAGGGCATTTTCACAGATGTCTTGGAAATTGTTGTTTGAAGTTAATTTAAAAATTTGTTTCATTTTTCAAATCTTGACTGAAGATTTGGGACATATCTATGTTTGTTTTAAAGTTGAATATCTTTCGTATTTAACAATGTAAAAAATTTATTGTCAAGTTTCAGGACCTTTCAGTATTTACCTAAGTCTTGATAAAGGACTTGAGTGTTCCAAGGCCCTTTGGAAAATTGGTTCGAATAACATTTGAATCATTATATAATTTGATAAACTCATCTGTGAAAGTGGCAGTGTGGTTGGTGGAGGTTTGTCAGTGTGTCTCTTTTATATAAATTCCCCCCCCCCCTTGTTTTTCTTTGTTTTTTTTATTTACCATTTAGTGCCAAATGTTAGGTCGTAAAGAGAGACTTTCAGATTTGGCTTGGTTTTGGTCTAGACCCAATTTTCGTTTTTCTTGAAGAGTGAAGAAAACGGGCCTCGGGACCGGATCTTGGAAATACCAAAAGTGAACTCACTGATTTTGAATTGAGTGAATCAGTTGTAAAATTTTTATTTTGTATAAAAAATTTTTGTAAATTGTGTAAAAAAATTTAGCAGGAGATTTGTAAAAAAAACTACTTTATATTTTATGTATCCATAATTAGTTTTCCCAATTTTCTTCTCTTGCTGTTTTTTGAGGCCCGTACTTTTTGTCTTTTAGAATTTATTCAAGAAATAGAGTACCTGTCAAAAATGTAATTTTGGTTTCTGTTGTTTTGAAGTATCCTTTTTTTTTAAAAGAAGTATTTTGGAGTGTAAGAAATCAAATTATGTCTCTAATTTTCGTCCCAGTAGTGTTTGTGGTGATAAGAAGAGGAAGTCAAGTCGGTAGTAAAGTTGACAACCCGTACGAATCGGCCAAGTTTCTCTGTGGGGGTTTGGGGTTCCACCCCGAACCTCTATTTTGATCTCATAACTGAAAATTGTAGTAGAATTCGTAGTAATTATTATATGTGTGAATATTGTAAATAAGAAGAGTATTGTCCAAATTATGATGGCAAAATTATTGTACATATGAATTAAGTAAATAATAATCAGATCTTGTCTTTTAACTTCCTTGGAATCAGTATTATTATTATTACTCAGATGACCCCAATTATAATGGAACGTGCCCACGAAAACCATTGGTTAAAAAATAAAGCTTCCAAAGAATATGATGTTCATTGGATAAAGTAACAGAAGGTAAAATACGGAATAGAAAAACCCGTTAATTAACACATTAATAAACATAAAAATGTAAGTCACAATATTAAATTACACGCTGAGGTGTATTGGGTAATAATTCATCATCCTTGCACTAAAAAAATTGGAGCTATGATTAAATAATTTTTAATATAAGACTGAGAGTTACTTTAGTAACTTGAAATGGTAAAACTTTCTGAAAAGAATCATAGTTTATGTTAAAAGTTGCAGAAAAAAAATGTCGAGAACGAAATTATTATTAAGGGTTAGGGATTAACAGGTAGAGAACAAACATACAAGAGTTTCATATTGATATAAACTCTGCGAATGAGACGGACATAAGAGCCAATACCAATATAAATTTGTATATTGAAATTTTGAAAATTTAGTTTTCAAATTTGAATGTGAAGTACTGGAATCGTGAATTGTGTACATTAATAATAAAAAATAAGAAAATTTAGCCTGTCTTGAGCCAAGAATTTAAAAGATCTGAAATTGCAGGAAACTGGAGATGTGCTTTAAAACGGTAAATTAAATAAAAACAATTTGATCTAAAAGAAAATATCAAAATAAAAACGTTATCTAAAAGACTAAAATGATAAAAAAAGATTTGATCTACAACATTAAAATTAACTGATAGTTTGACTTAAAAGACTAAATGAAAACGAAGGTGTAAATTCAAATTTGATTAAAAAGACTAAATTGAAAATTGAAATTTGATCTAAAAAACTAAAATGAAAATAGAGGAGCGATATGAAAGACTAAAGAAATAAAATTTTGACCTAAAAGTCTTAAGATGATATTTAAAATTTTATCTAAAAGACTAAAATGAAAATCAAAATTAGATCTAGAAGACTAAAATGAAAATAGATGAAATATATGACTAGAAAAATAAAAAAATTTATCTAAAAGCCTAAAATGCTAATTAAAATTTGATCTAAAAGACTAACAAAAATAAAAATTTATTCTATAAGACTTAAAATGAAAGTTAAAATTTGATCTAAAAGACTAAAGTAAAAATAAAAATATGACTTAAAGCGCTAAAATGAAAATAAAGATGCGATATAAAAGAACAAAATAAAAATAACAATTTGGTCTAAAAGACAAAAAAAAAAAAAAAAAAAATTGACCTAAAAGACTAATATGAAAATAAAGATGCAATATAAAAGACTAAAATAAAGATTTGATCTAGAAGACAAATGAAAATTAAAATTTGATCTAAAAAACTAAAATAAAAATAAAAATTTGATCTGAAAGACATAAAAACTGATACTTTATCTAAAAGACTAAAATGAAAATAAAGTTGTGACATAAAAGAATAAATAAATTTAGAAAAAATTAGCCGAGATCTAAAAGACTAAAATTAAAAGAAAATTAAGATGTTATCTATAAGACTAAAAAAATTTAAAGGAAATTACGATGATATAAAAGATTAAATTTAAAAGGAAATTAACATGTGACCTAAAAGACTAAAATTTAAATGGAAATTGAGATGTGATCTAAAAGACTAAAATTAATGAAAAAACTTGATCAAAAAGACTATAATTAAATGGAAATTACGGTGTGATCTAAAAGATTAAAATCGGATGAAAGTTAACTGTGGTTTAAAAAACTAAAATTAAACGAAAAAAGTATCATTAAGCGCTAAAAAACCCCAAAAGCTAATAATCTGTAATCTAGTAACTTGAGAGAATAATTTGTCATAACTGTTTCTTAAATGGTGCCAAAAACATCTATAATTTTATTTTCAAATGTAACTTATGTGAAAAACCTTAAATTTTATATAAAAAAATTTATTGAATGTCACGAAAAAACAGTTTATAAATTTACTGTTGACTACAATATTGCAATGTATTTTACAATGATCGAAGAACATTACAATAGATATATTCTGGGGCATATCACCTTATGAAAGAGTTGGTGCAATATCAAATCTATCACCATGCACCATTATAACGGTACAGGAATCGGAATTTGAATATTAAGATTTAGGTCAAAGGCTAAGAGTCGAAAGGGAAATCGAGATTAAATACGTTTCAAAGTTGTGTCAGGAGGGAAACTTCAAAGTTGCACTATGAAACAATTGTTAGGAGAGGGTGGAAAGCAAGACGGAAGAAATAATAAGAACGGAGGTACAGTAAAAGGAATGGAAAGGGTTGCAGGTGGGGGGGCCGAAGGGACGCTGCAAAAGAACCTGAAGTAATGCTTACAGTGCACCGAGTGAGGTGCACTGGCTGCATTACCCCTCCCCTCTACGGGGATAACGATACTAGAAGTTGTTTGTTTGTTTGTATAGTGTTTTTACGTTGCATGGAACCAGTGGTTATTCAGCAACGGAACCAATGGCTTTACGTGACTCCGAACCACGTCGAGAGTGAACTTCCATCACCAGACTTGCACATCTCTCAACCTTCAATGGAATGCCCGAGAATCGAACTCACGGCCAACGAATGGTACGCTAACACCATACCGTCGACGCCACTGAGGCGCTGGTACTAGACTCCGCGATGTCACGAACATTATACAGTACCCTCATAATTGCTCATAATTGCAGCTTATGGAAGAAATAAATTTTACACGACATCGAGAACAAGAAAGCATTTGGGAACAAGTTGCAATACCGAGATGTCACAGGCAGTAGGTACGAATTTATTGGTATTTAGAATTAAGAGATTCAGTGTGAAAGTACTTTGTCACAAACAATACTACTGTCTGCACTTGAAAGGCCTCGGAAAGTACGTTGTGGTTCAAAGACGAATTACATTGCAATTGATTTCGACGTTCAAGTACCCATCTATTGATAAAGCTCTCGTTCGGAAGCTGTTGTAAAAATCATTATTGGTAATTATTCTTGTACAGAGCCTAAGTACAACTACACCCCAGATTTCAATATGCTAGGTGCTCGTTTTTTTTTTTTAATACCCCAGATTTCAATGTGCAGGATGCTTTTGTTGTCGAAAGCACTGGACCACATGGTGGCACATGTCCATCAAAAGGTCACTAGGGTAAAGTTAATTTCAGATGTCAGAAATGACATTCCTTAGTAATATCTGTAATAAACTTCAATGGTTCTTTTATATGTTCATGATGCAAAAGGAAAATATAGTTTTGACAAAACTAATGTTATATTTTTATATGCCGGTTAACTCGTAATGTGGTCCCTTTTAATTGTGACTTTCCAGAATTCCAGAATTTAAGTGTATTTCATGTAATAATGAGGTCAATATTTAAAAAAGTGTGACATTTTGCTTCAGTCCCACTTCATTCTGGCACAACAATCTGGAACTACTACGTTCATACCTCTAACAGCTGTATACAGGAAGAATTACTTGAGCAGGAAATTTTAGCAACTTCAGCTCCTTCATACACCTTCCACAGAGGAGACCTTCAGCAACACATCAAACATTCATACAAGAACTGTAACATCATCCTCTTTCTTGAATCCTGGATACCGAAGCCTTTCAGTTCCAGTAACACATTTATCTAGACCCTTGAGGTCTTTGTCTCTTTTTCCTCCTAAAACTTACAATTCATAAACTCTTTACTAGGCGATAGTCCTTTTTCTCCATAGGATCGAAATCTTTACTCTATCTAGATTTTTCTTCTCTTCTTTCAAATACCTCTAAATCTCTCATCCTTAAACCGTTCTTACTTCACACTAAATATACAGACAGTTCATCTCAACTGATTCCAACTCATACAACCATACACAGTGAACATCATCATTGCCCTTCAATACAGGAGAGGTGGCTCAACAATCTCCGTCTGGCTTCCATAGAAACTTTTTCTAAAATTTTACATACACACTGCTACCTTCCTTGCTTTACATTCTCTGTGAATGGCTACTTAAGTCATTCTATCAATATCAATTATATCTATTCCAAATTGCACTTTTCCTCGCATCCTTAGATTGGCTCACAGTCATTTCCAACCTTCTCTAACAACGCTTTTCAAATTCATTTACTATAGTAGATTCACATCAACTTTCCATTTGATGTCTAGGCCCTTCCATTCCGACGCTCCTGATTTGCCGTTGCTAAGCCAATCGCAGGGCTGGAAACTCTCCGTCTCTCGAGAGAGTTCACATAGGCAGGATGTGTGTTCCACATCTCCTGAGGGATACGAGGTGGAACATACATCCTACCCATGTGAACTTTCGAGAGGGACTGAGAGTTTCCAGCCCTGTGATTGGCTTATCAACAGCCAATCCGGAGCGTCGTAAAGGACGGGCCTAGAATCAAATGCAGTTTTTATCAATCATCTCCACTCAGTAACAGTAACTTTCTACCCTTCAACACCCCATTCACAAAACTAATTTGCTTATTCCAAACATTTGCAACTGCATCTTATGACCCTCGTGTGAATTCTCACATTATACTCCCTCGAGGGTATTGAACAGCCATTGCAACATATTGCACCCTTGCTTAAGGTTCGCTTTGTCACAAAACCAGTTGTTCTCCCATCTACTATTTCCTAAAATATTTGCTCACATCACGAAACTTTTGATCACTCCAAACTAATTACCTTTTACACATTGCATCCTGATCACTTACAACATTACACATTGCCCTTTACTGATTTCTCCATTTTATTGTTAAGCATTATGCTCGACTGTTTCGTAATTTTATCCTCCTACAATTATTATAGTTCCCGAAGTCTACTTAATTCCTTTTAACAGGAACAATTATTCCTGTAATCCATTCTTTGGAAACTTTCCCTCATCACTGCATAACTTACACACTTTGCTCAGCCCTCAATCAAGAGCAGTGAAGGATCGAGTTACATAAATGATAGAACAGGGAAAAGATTCTTCTGCGTGGAGGATCCTGCCTCTATAAATGATTGAAATGAATCTTTAGAATAGAAAAGAATATAGAATTTAGATCAAAGGCCAAGCGCTGGGACCTATGAGGTCATTCAGCGCTGAACTGGAAATTGACAGGAAGGTGGTTTCATAAGTGTAACAGGAGGAAAACTTCGCAGTTGCACTGTGGAACAAATGTTAGAGAGGGTGGAAAGTCCGATGGAAGAAACAGACTAAGAACAGAGGTACAGTAAAAGGAATGAGAGAGGTTACAGCTAGGGGCCGAAGGGACGCTGCAAAGACCCTTAAATAATGCCTACAGTGGACCACGTGAAGTGCAGTGATGGCACTACTCCCCTATGGGAAAAAAAACTCTTTCAAATAAAAAAATTACTTTGCAAAACTGACCACATAGTGAATCGCAAATGAAGGTGCAATGTAACGGTGCTAGCTCCTTCATTCACCTCTAAAAATAGGGGAGCATCGGAACGGCAACATCTGGAACTGTCTGCTTTAAGGGTAAAGCAGCATTTCAATGGTGAGACAAGCATTATTGATACAAAATTTTCTCAATATACCCCTTTTCACTTCTGGAAGAAGTGGTCCCAGAAGGGTCCGCTCATTGGTTTTTCAGCAAGTATGTAGGGTAGTTATCTCTGCGCCAAATTTCTTGACCCCATCAGATGCATGTACCCATTCACAGATAGGTGGACTGTTGGCCGGTAGGCTGGTAGCCACCTAGTATATGCCTAACAAGTCAACACACTCAGCTAGTTGCTTATTCTAAAAGTGGGTGGTGGAGTGGCCACCAGTAAGGCATATATATACATATGCATTACCAAAAACCATGCTTGTGATTTGATTACCAGTTAAGAATACTGGAAAAGATTCATAAAAAATAATAGAGTAACAAATACTTTCGATCAATTAATACTTTATGTTCCGAAGATGCGTTAGTTACACGAAAGTTCTCGGCGCACTGTCATACTCTGTCATTTCTTTTTTAAACATTTCATCTTGCTTCAGCTAGTATGTGTGTGTGTGTGTGTGTGTGTGTGTGTGTGTGTGTGTGTGTGTGTGTGTGTAGCCTGGAAGTGAAACTGAAAAGCCTAGACCCTATAAGTTTATTGCACAAAATGAGATTCATGGAAGTACTTAATGGAAATGGTTTGTTTACCAAGATGAAAGTAGACTGAGATGGTATGGACATATAAAGAGACGAGAGGAAGACCACCCGATAAGGATGATGATGGAGATGGGACTATCAGGAGGGAGAAGATTGGGTAGACCAAAATTGCGATGGATTGACTGTTGAAGGGAGATATGAGGGAGTTGGGATTGAGCGACGAGGATGCACTAGACCGAAGGAGTTGGAAGAATGTGTTGAAGAACCATTACAGCGACCCCAAATAGGGACAAGCTCGTAGAAAGAAGAAGAAGAAGAAGAAGAAGAGTCTGTTTAACTTTACCAAGATGAAGAACAGTAATGGGAAGTCCAAGCAGAACATAAAACCAACATTAATGAGAAGGAATGGTAATCAAGACAGTGTAAAGCAAAGGAAACATGAGCAGAGACAATAAAGAAACAAACCTTGGAGCTGTCCAGAAATAGTAAGAAACAAAAAAAAAAGGCAGTGATAAACAACAGAAAAGGAACAGCTAGCATGTGAATAAGAAATCTATTAGGTATAAAGCAGAAAAAAGAACAGCAATCACTACAGAAAGAAAGATAGGAAGATCACAGAGAAGAAGGCCGTAAATGAAAAGTTCCAAACAAATCCACAACTTCCCTGGCCCCAAGCAGAAATTACCACACGAGATAATCAACGCAACACGACGACAACTGACGAGCGGTTTTCCTCTCCCAAGTGGCAACAGCGCGCACCTCCGAAGACAGATGGGAAACTGACAAAAGAGCCTTCTAGGATACACCTCATGAAAATGCATAGACGAGAAAACGTTCCCCCGAGGTTTCTGGGGAGAGAGAGAGAGAGAGAGAGAGAGTCACAAGGAGTTACAAGGATTAGGACATCTCAAAGACTTGTTCGTCCGTCCGAGGAGACATCGTGTGCTCACTAGAAGCAGATTTTACTGTCCATTCACATGTAGTGTCCTAATGATTTTGTCTAACTTTCTTTTAAACTCTTCCACACCGTAGCTGTTTACAATTTCTGGTGGCAGTTTATAGAGAGAGAGAGAGAGAGAGAGAGAGAGAGAGATCAAATGAGGAAATGAGAGCCTCACATCAGCAACTGATACAAGGCGGCAGGTGGAACCATCTTCATGATAAGGGACCGAAGCAGCAGGTAGCAGGTGAGGAGGAGGATGAGGAGGAGGAGGAGGAGGAGGAATCCGCTTGCCGTTGCTGCCAGCAGCAGCAGCAGCAGCAGCAGGCCGCCCCTAGAACACCACAAGCGAAGCAGGTGCTAAACGGATGGAACACCTGCACCCATCTCCAGCTCCTTTGCACCGGCGCGCAGCCCGTCACATCGAAATATTTGGCGGGAAAATCCTGGCTGGAAGACTTTTAGACTGAGCATAGGTGATCACATCTGACGGACGCACTGTTGCTATGCTTGAAAAGGAGAGTTGCAAAGGAAACTTGCATAATTGGGCACAAGCGACAGAGAGAGAGAGAGAGAGAGAGAGAGAGAGAGAGAGAGAGAGAGAGAGAATTACTGAAATGCCATCACAAAGTGTAACGCAACAGTGTTGCTAAATAATCAAGAGGCGTTTTATTCATTCAAAGATGAATACATTAAACATATAAGGACACCATCACAGCTTCTAACAGAAATATGGAGAAATCATTATCTAAAAAAAAAAAAATAATAATAATAATAACCTGCAAGCATTATTATTTAAAGTTAACTTAAAAATATTATTAAATCTTTAATGCTTTTTTATTTTTTTATTCTTTATTTTCGCGTATGTGAATTTGAATTTTGTAGTACATACACACAAATACATAAACACACACACACACACACACACACACACACACATATATATATAGATATCTATATATATATATATTATATACATATATATATATGTATGTATGTATCAAAAGAGAGAGAGAGATGAGAGAGAGAGAGAGAGAGAGAGAGAGAGAGAGAGAGAGAGACAGTAACAAGTTTCCTCTAACAGAAGTAAGTGGCTGTGAAGAAACAGCAACAAACCGGCTTCCTTCATCCTTAACAGCTGAATTCCTCGTGACTCCAATGTGCAGAAAATGTCCAAAACATTATTTACTAAACACGCTGTTACTACTTTTAATCTTTCTTGTCTGCACTCTCTCACTTCCTGGACATGGGTAATGAACCTTATATTTCAGTATCTCTTTCCCTCAATCTAGCCCAGTGGCTGTTAACCGGGGCGGGGGAGGGGGCGGGGGGTGTCAGCCATTTCCAGGGGAGGCGCGAACCCTAGGGAAAAATTTTAAAAAAATGTCTAATTATATTCGTTATTCTCTTAACAAGAGTGAGGAACTAATATTCAGTTTATTAAAAAATGCGAAAGTATCTCCTCCTTACAACATTACTTTCCCAGAGTTCTACTACTCCAGTTAGGCTCGTTGGGCTGACCATGTTTTGTAATGATTGACCTCCTTTCCTATCTATCCCTCGAAACCGCTTCTCTTTTTCATTTTTTAAAATTTTCCTTTAAATCTGGGAGGGAATTTTACTCATAGATGCAACGAGCGGGGGCGTGGAGGGAAGGGCTAACTCTTAAAGGGGGCGTGATAATAAAAAAAAAGGGTTAAGAACCACTGATCTACCCATCACATTGTAGACCTTCAGTTTCTCCTTCCTCCCAGTTCTTTGCACTCGATCATGTATTTCTGATCATCTTATTTCCAAGTCCATTTCCTCCACACGACCAAACCACCTTAAAACATTTTCATCGATCTTTTCCCCTATGCTAACGTTTTTACGACTGTATTCCCACATTTCTCACCCACCCTATAATCCATATAAATTTAAGTGATTTCATGTTTTTTCCTTCATTCACATTCAACATTCGCACTTCACTTCCCAAAAGGAGCGCCTCAGTGGCTTGGTTGGTATGGTGTTTGCTTCCCACCTCGGTGGTCGCGGGTTCGATTCTCGGCCATTCCATTGAGGAGTGAGAGATGTGTATTTCTGGTGATAGAAGTTCACTCTCGACGTGGTTCGGAAGTCACGTAAAGCCGTTGGTCCCGTTGCTGAATAACCACTGGTTCCATGCAACGTAAAAACAAAAAAAAACTTCTTATATGGAGAGTTGGTTTTTCCACAGCCAATCTTCTAAATCTGCGATCTTGACCTTACCAACTGATATGTAGGTTTTGGATTGGTAATGTAAGAACTGATGCAGTGGCAAAATTTCTTAAATAAACGAGGAACTCCTTTCCAGAAGTCACAAGTTCATATACATAATTCGTTAAAAGTCTGTCTAGTTAGAACTGCAAAGATGAATTTTCAGTGTAGGTAAATGTTAGGCCCCTAAACAGCTTTGCAAGTCTACGTATACATGACAGGATCTTACTTGAATTAACAAAACTAGATAACTGTGTTCCCACTGTATATCAGTTATATAATAGGGGGTTAGTGTAAGTCAAAAGGGAGGTTTCATTATCTTTTTTTTTTCATCATTCTCCTTTATCATACTGCGCCTCACATTTCTTCCTACCATCATCCATCAAATTTATTGCTTTCATTCTTTCACTACCAAAGTCAACATTAATTTACCAATCTTCCAGTTTCTATTTGCCCGTTATCTAGTAACTTCCTGATCTTACAAGCAATCTCAAGATCTACCCAGCACAGTTCTTCCCCTCTTCCTTTGCATATTCAAGAACTTTGCACCTACATCTATACTTTCTCTTACTTTTCGCATTAGTTAACCCATAAAAGTACTGAAGTACCTTATCACGGACCTGCTTTTACAGTTAACCAGTCACTCCTCATTTTCCTTTCTCTAACACAAGCTTCATTTTCGTTATAAAAACTTGTAATCAATCTCAACATTTTACCTTCTATACCAATCATCCGCATTACAATCCACAAAGCTTTTCTGTTAATTCTGTAGCAAGTCTTTTCAGGTCTAAGTATGCTTCGTATAGCTGTTTCCCTTTATCATTTGTATTTCATTAAAAACACACTACAACATTAGTGTTTTGCATTTAGATTGAAACCAGAACAGTATTACTATTCTCAAATACTTAAAAAAGCGTCATTGTATATAAACTTGTGATTCCTGGAAGGGAAGTCCCCTTTCTTTAAAAAAATTTGGCCATTGCATCAGTTCTCACATTACCAATCCAAACCTACACATAATAAGGCTTCTTTCTCTCAGGACCTGCAACTGACATGCCCTTTCAATATATATCAGTCATCTATACTTTGTGACCAAACCGCCTTAAAACAGCCTACTCCCATTCTTTTATCACATACTCATACTTTTACACAGTTCACGGCCAAGTCCTTTTCATCCGCCCCATATATTTACAGGAGGGTTCGTTTTACTGACGTCCACTTTTTCTTTCATTTCAAAATAATACATCAAAGTTGTCGCCTTAAACTTTGTTCAACAGTCCTGTCATACTCAGACTGTTGCTTTCCTAGGCACTTTCCAGCTTCTAAAACATCTGCAGAGTTCCCACTGCCTTCTTTAGCTAACCTACTAAAAGTTTCACCCCTTATCACAGCCAGCCATCATCCAGAACATTATTCTACGACCTTTGTCCGATAATTTCACCATAATTCATTTACCACCAAAACCATACTCATGCTGACATTTTAAACTCTCTCTCTCTCCACTTGAATCAAATTCAGACTCTTGAACTCATCCGTAACTTTTATTCTCTACAAACAGCTAACACTCTATTGCCTATCCATGGTCATTGCAAGTACTCGCAGCCTGTTTCCGTAGCCCACAATCTTTCCTCTACGTCTGGTTTTCCATGATTTCTTTAATTGCTCCAAGCACGTAAAACTGACGACCCACTAACAGAAAATATACCATAAACTATTCGTTTATGGAAAATGCTCTTTATCAACTCCTAACACTTAGCAACTAACCTAATTATCAGTTCTACTATAGGAACTGTCTTCGTATATATGCTACGTAGGTTTTCGTTTACTATCAAAATTTTCCTTTCCATGCATAATTAATTACACTCTGTTCTTCCCCCATCGAGTCTTCCTTCATGTGCCTCTTTCTCAAAGTCAGCAGCATCATACAAGCTAGTCAACATTTTTTTTTATATAATTCAAACACACCCCTTGTTTAATGAAACAAAGTAATACACAAGTCCGGTGACATTCTAAATTATTTGCTTAACTGTATTGATCTAATTAGGGTAGACATGATCCTTTATCTTTCTAAAATCATACTATGCACGTGGCCACAGCAAGACCAATATTGGCACTGGAAAAAATGAAATGTTATACACTACTACTTACAGGCCTTTTTCGGTTACATAATTTTACAGCATCAGCTAAAAGATTTGAAGAAAAGATTGCAAGGAATTTGTACGAGAAAATAAGTTTGGCATTAAATACTTCGGCAGAAAGGTGGCGATATGTGTGGACGACTGGACGATGATTGACTTGAAAGACACTGGACATAATAAAAGGAGATGACAATGTATTATGAGGGGGGGGGGATTAAAAGTATAAAGGTTAAACGCCTGAGCCTGAGAACTCCTATAAGATTCAGGGCCTCTGTAACACGGTTTTTTGGACTTTGCTTCTTATCAAAGCCTCGGATGTAGCTGAAAGTTGACATATGTATATTTTACAACCACACACAAATTTTGTCTGCATTATCAATAACCTAAACCCGATAGTTTTAATTTCTATAGAGTAAAAATTATCCAGCCGACGCCATGGCCCATGATTATGAGCCAAGAGTAAAAAAACATTCATTACATAAGCAAGGTAAACAACGTTTGACGAAATGTTGCCCCACCCATCCACCAGACAGAAACTCATTCACCTTTTTCCATCGGCTCTGAAACCCATAGCAGTCAAGAATGGCTAACAGGATTTGGAATTGTCCCCGTGGTTGCAAAACTGCATTTGTCTTACGACTTGCAACTTTATACAGTCAAGAGAAAGCCCGTGGCCATGACAAAGACTTTATGAATGGCGGAACGATACATAGATGTGGGTGGGGTATCTGTGCTAGCGTAGTAATACTACTGTATCAGTAGTGGCGCAACAGTACTAGTAATAACAGTAATATACATGAATTAAACGTTTAGGCCAACTGCTGGGATCTTTGAGGATCATTTATCACTTCTTACAACTACTCGAGAAATGAGTTTTTATAGCCAGAAGTTAAATTTTCTAATCCAACTATGCCCATGATAGCCTTCAGTGTTATCCTGAATTATAACGAGGCCAAAGTGGGTGGAGCCTCATGAAGTCATCATTCTGACGATAATTATTGGTGAAGGTTTAAAGCCAATATACGGTACGGCTATTTTTTTTTTTTTTTAGTAAATAGGTAGAGAGCCAATAAATAAAAATTACGTGACATTGGATATAGCAGTTATCAAATCAAGCTTGTTTACTATGTTTTTGAAAATTACCAACTATTCCCTACATCTTGTCAATCTGATTGTGACCTATAAAGTAGACTGTAATTTCTTAGGAAACATATTTTGTGAGTTAGGCTAATAATCGAAGTGTTTTTGTATTTATTAACATATGTTGTTGGTTTGTTCATTATGACAATTATTAGTGAAGAGGTTTCAGAGTTCATAAAGGTGTACTGCTTTGCTTGTATTTAAATTTGTATGTCATTGTTGCCAGAGGTCTAGCCTTCGTTACGTATAGCCAATCATCCATCGAGAAAGAGGGAAGAAATGCTGTCATAAGTTACGTAACGAGTGCGTTCGAAACCTTTTCTCTGAGTAAGTTGGCCCGTCTTCAAAAAAAGTCACTTTTACATTATAAGCAACAAATTTATTCAACCTACGTAATGCAGAAAACAGTCAAAATTTATGTGTTGATATAATTTGTATTCTGAAACGCATAGATAAAAAGTTATTGTGAAAAAACCGTGTTACAGAGGCCCTGAATCTCAAAGTAGATTATTATTATCATAATAATTCATTATTATTATTGTGTCCTAAGGGGATCCACAATAATAAAAATTTTAATAGTTCGTGTATAATTTATAAACACTATTAAAGCTTTCGAACTCTTCCCTGAGTTCATCTTCATTAGAACATTGTATTTACTCTCGTGATAGAGAGTCTCTCCCTATTATTATTATTATTATTATTATTATTATTATTATTATTATTATATTATTATATTATTATTTTTTTTTTTTTTTTTTTTTTTTTTTTTTTTTTTTTTTTTTTTTTGCTCTATCACAGTCCTCCAATTCGACTGGGTGGTATTTATAGTGTGGGGTTCCGGGTTGCATCCTGCCTCCTTAGGAGTCCATCACTTTTCTTACTATGTGTGCCGTTTCTAGGATCACACTCTTCTGCATGAGTCCTGGAGCTACTTCAGCCTCTAGTTTTTCTAGATTTCTTTTCAGGGATCTTGGGATCGTGCCTAGTGCTCCTATGATTATGGGTACGATTTCCACTGGCATATCCCATATCCTTCTTATTTCTATTTTCAGATCTTGATACTTATCCATTTTTTCCCTCTCTTTCTTTTCAACTCTGGTGTCCCATGGTATTGCGACATCAATGAGTGATACTTTCTTCTTGATTTTGTCAATCAACGTCACGTCTGGTCTGTTTGCACGTATCACCCTATCCGTTCTGATACCATAGTCCCAGAGGATCTTTGCCTGATCGTTTCTATCACTCCTGGTTGGTGCTCGTACACTTATTACTGCAAGGTAGCTGATGTTTCTTGCACAGGCTCCAGTGGAGGGCTTTTGCCACAGAATCATGCCTCTTTTTGTACTGGTTCTGTGCAAGTGCCGGGCATTCGCTTGCTATGTGGTTTATGGTTTCATTTTTCGTATTGCACTTCCTACATATGGGAGAGATGTTATTTCCGTCTATCGTTCTTTGAACATATCTGGTTCTTAGGGCCTGATCTTGTGCCGCTGTTATCATTCCTTCAGTTTCCTTCTTTAGCTTTCCCCTCTGTAGCCATTGCCAATTGTCATCGCTGGCTAGTTCTTTAGTCTGTCTCATGTATTGTCCGTGCATTGGTTTGTTGTGCCAGTCCTCTGTTCTGTCTGTCTTTCTCCTTTCTCTGTATATTTCTGGCTCTTCGTCTACTTTTATTAGTCCTTCTTCCCATGCACTCTTTAGCCACTCGTCTTCACTGTTTTTCAGATATTGCCCCAGTGCTCTGTTTTCCATGTTGACGCAGTCCTCTATACTTAGTAGTCCTCTCCCTCCTTCCTTTCGTGTTATGTATAGTCTGTCCGTATTTGCTCTTGGGTGTAGTGCTTTGTGTATTGTCATATGTTTCCTGGTTTTCTGATCTATGCTGCGGAGTTCTGCCTTCGTCCATTCCACTATTCCTGCGCTGTATCTGATTACTGGCACTGCCCATGTGTTTATGGCTTTTATCACATTTCCGGCGTTGAGTTTTGACTTGAGTATCGCCTTGAGTCTCTGCATATATTCTTTCATGATCGTGTCCTTCATCTCTTGGTGTTTTATATCCCCTCCGTCCATTATTCCCAGGTATTTGTATCCTGTCTCATCTATGTGTTTGATGTTGCTCCCGTCTGGTAGCTTTATCCCTTCAGTTCTCGTTACTTTGCCTTTTTGTATGTTGACTAAGGCACATTTTTCTATTCCAAACTCCATCCTGATGTCCCCAGATACAATCCTTGCAGTCTGGATTAGGGTATCTATTTCCTTGATGCTCTTACCATACAGCTTGATGTCGTCCATGAACATCAGATGGTTGATTCTGTTGCCTCTTTTCTTGAGTTGGTACCCGGCATCCATCTTCTGTAGTATTTTTGTCATGGGAATCATGGCTACTACGAAGAGTAGTGGGGACAGTGAGTCGCCCTGGAAGATCCCTCTCCTGATATTAACCTCTGCTAGTCTTATTCCAGAGCTTGTAAGTATTGTATTCCAGTTGCGCATTGTATTTTTGAGGAAGCTGATGGTGTTTTCCTCTGCCCCATATATTTTCAGGCATTCTATTAGCCATGTGTGTGGTATCATGTCGAAGGCTTTCTTATAGTCTATCCATGCCATGCTTAGGTTGGTTTTCCTTCTCCTACTGTTCTTCATTACCATTTTGTCTATGAGGAGCTGGTCTTTTGTGCCCCTACACTTCCTTCTGCAGCCTTTCTGTTGGTGGGGGATGGTGTTTGTCTCCTCTAGGTAGTTGTATAGCCTTTCACTGATGATACCTGTTAGTAACTTCCACATTAATTGGTTGGAGCAGGTGATAGGCCTGTAGTTACTGGCTATGTTTCCCTTACTCTTGTCTTTTTGTACTAAGAATGTTCTTCCTGTGGTCATCCATTTGGGTGCTTGGTGATTTGAGATACAATTTATTATTATTATTATTATTATTATTATTATTATTATTATTATTATTATTATTATTATTATTATTATTATTATTATTATTATTCAGAAGAAGAAGAAGATGAACCCGCAGAACTAATCGAAACAAAAGAAGATTTGGAAAACTCGTGTAAGACTTGAGACTGACGAATGCGATGAAGAATAATAAACGTACTTGTAAATAAGGTAAAAGAACATAGTCTGAATACAAACTTGACCGGAAAAAAAGTTCTATAAATGCAAAGGGAAGAAGGCAAATGATGAAGTGCATCGTACAAGAGAAAACGGGGCAGTTAGTAACATTTAAGCATCTATGAGTTGTAATCTGTAACAAAGGATGAGGGTTCAAATACCAAGCATACCAATGCAAAAAGATGTTTCCTTCACCTTAAAATAATCTAATAGGAAGGTTATTAGTTTTATTTCGTATTTAAAATGAGCAAAACATTTGGTTTTTATGACCTAGGCATAATTAAATTATGCTTTAATTGGAGAATTATGAAAGTAGCATACACGATGTCATGACAAATGGACTATGTTGCTTTGCAAAGATGAAAGACATGAATCAATGAATGACACACAGAAAGACGCACAGCTAATGTGAGTGTGTATATGTGAAGAAATTACGACTAAGGATGTTAATTAAAGATTGAGAAAAAACACCTGGAGATATTAGGAGCAAATTTAGGGCAACCTGAGACCATAATTATATGGTAATAAGGGATGAATCAAAGTTAGCCGCAAGCGATGGAATGGAGTATAGAGTTTGGTTCAAAGGCCAAGCGTTGAGACCTATGAGGTCATTCAACGGGGAAGGGAAATTGACAGTATATATATAGGTTTGAGAGGTGTAACAGGAGGAAAATCTCGCAGCTACACCATGAAAAAATTGTTAAGAGAGGGTGGATAGTAAGATGGAAGAAAGGTAATAAAACCGGAGGTACAGTAAAAGGAATAAAGGAGGTTGCAGCTAGGGACATTGATCAGAGAGGGTGGATAGTAAGATGGAAGAGAGATAATATGAACGGAGGTATAGTAAAAGGAATAAAGGAGGTTGCAGCTAGGGACGTTGATAAGTGAGGTTGGATAGTAAGATGGAAGAAAGATAACATGAACGGAGGTACAGTAAAAGGAATGAAAGGCGTGGCAGCCAGGGGGTGAAAGGACGCTGCAAAGAACCTTTAGTAATGCCTACAGTGCAACCCGTGAGGTGAACTGCCAACACTACTACCCCCTTGCGGGGTCGCAAGCGTACAGCTCTCTCCTAGGGCTGGCCCGAAGGATTAGATATTTCTACGTGGCTAGGAACCAGTTGGTTACCTAGCAACGGCACCTACAGCTTATTGTGGGATCCGAACTACATTATCTCGAGAAATAAATTTCTCATCATCAGAAACAAATTCCTCTGATTCCACGTTGGTGAGGCGGAGAATCGAACTCGGGATTACCGAATCGGTAGGCGAGCACGTAACTCGCACGTCCAACGAGGAATTAGAATGAGTGCTGAACTGACTGATTTCGGTGGACTGATTTGTATCATTCAGAGGAACAGAGGTAAAAAATACCAAAGAAAACTTCTTTTCTGTGAAATTTCATACACTGAACATGACAAACACTCCCATTCATTTAACAACATTTACAAAAAGCAAATGAATGTACAAATTCAAATTCTCATGAAAATTTTGAAAAATCAGAATGAATAACACCATCATCAAAGACAAGTATGTTCTATAAATGTCATCAGCATCTCTGTTCAAGCGCATCATTGGACTTTATGCGTTATATATCCTGATCAAAGGAGTAATGACCAAGATTATCAATCACTCAAAGTGCTATGTATCCTAATCAAAACAATAACAGACCATCTTCTCAAGAAATGTCTTCTTCAATTCTCAAAGACTGAGAAACCACTGCTCAGGGGATGCAGATGGCCAAAGAAGCGTCTGCATGTCAAGTCAGTATGCAACATCCTCGCTGGACAAAGGGCAGTTCATTTCTCAAAGGAAAGCTCTCAAAAAAAACTTAAGAAAGGAACAACGAAAGAATGAAAAGACTCCTACAGGCCATGACAGTTAGAAAAGACCATCACAAGGACCTGCCCTTGGGCACAACACTCATGACGAAGAGGGAAGTCGTCGATGTGTATATTTCATTAAATTATTATTATTATTTTTTTTTTTTAGATAGAGGCCAAGTTCCTCGTTGGACGAGTGGTTTACGTGCTTGCCTACCGATTCAGTAGTCCTGAGTTCAATTCCCCGCTCTGCCAACATGGAATCAGAGAAATTTGTTTCTGGTGATTAGAAATAAATTTCTCGATATAATGTGGTTCGGATCCCGCAATAAGCTGTAGGTTCTGTTGCTAAGTTGCTAGGTAACCAATTGGTTCCTAGCCACGTAAAAATATCCAATCCTTCGGGCCAGTCCAGTAGTCTGGTTAAACTAAGATATACTTAAATAGATCGAGGCCATTGAGGCTGGTGACCTAGCAACCTTATCAGCCCCAAGACCGAAGAAAGCTAGGAAAAGAATGGAGAAGGAAACAACCGCCTCTTGAAAGATGACAGGCTATAAGAATCAGGGAAAATGTAACCAGGGAGAGAGAGCTCTGAAGTTTGGCCGAAAAATAAAGATTTCTTACACTATACTACTGCCAAGTGAACAATTACGAGGCGAGGCGTGTTTTACATCACTCTTTAATTAAAACATACACACGCAAAGAGAGAGAGAGAGAGAGAGAGAGAGAGAGAGAGAGAGAGAGAGAGAGAGAGAGAGGGTGGGTGTTTACTGCCATCTACATTCTACTTTTTCACAGGGTCCTTTTCGTATATCCTAAAAGCGCGTTATAATTATTCTTGCAAATAATAAATTGAGAACTTTCAAGGTTTTGAAATGGCAAATGAAGCAAGGAGCGTTGGCCTATCTCCTTTACTAGATTTGAGACAAAAGTAGACAATTTTCTTTGCGGGACCTGGGTTATGAAGAAAATAGTTCATATCCCTACCAGGTCACATTTCAAAGTATCTTTCGATTTATTTTTTTAAATTTATGATGTCCAAGCGAATAGGCAGTGCATTACTTTCCTAGTACAATTCTTGTATTTTATAATGATTTAACTACATTTTTTCTCTGTTGACTTATTCATCTGTTAATTTGTCTTTTTTCTGACAAGTGATCTCTTTCCGTATTTCCCAGTACCTTCTGTTACTTCTATCTAATACTTTCCGTATTTCCCATTACCTTCTGTTACTTCTATCTAATAAATACATCTTAGTTGAACCAGACCACTGAGCTGATTAACAGCTCTCTCTCCTAGGGCTGTCCCGAACGATTATGTCAAGAAATTAATTTCTAATCACCAGAAACAAATTCCTCTGATACCACGATGGCAGAGCGAGGAATCGAACTCAGGACTACCGAATCGGTAGGCGAGAACGTAAACCACTCGTCCAACGAGGAACGACTATTTTCTAATAAACATCATATTCTCTGGAAGCTTGTATCATATGAATAAGGTTCATTCATCATCTGAATAATAATAAAATAATAATAATAATAATAATAATAATAATAATAATAATAATAAACATCAGTTACCTTGCAGTAATAAGTGGTACGAGCACCAACCTGAGGGAGTGATAGAAAACGATCAGGCAAAGATCCTCTGGGACTATGGTATCAGAACAGATAGGGTGATACGTGCAAATAGACCAGACATGACGTTGATTGACAAAGTCAAGAAGAAAGTATCACTCATTGATGTCGCAATACCATGGGACACCAGAGTTGAAGAGAAAGAGAGGGAAAAAGTGGATAAGTATCAAGATCTGAAAATAGAAATAAGAAGGATATGGGATATGCCAGTGGAAATTGTACCCATAATCATAGGAGCACTAGGCACGATCCCAAGATCCCTGAAAAGGAATCTAGAAAAACTAGAGGCTGAAGTAGCTCCAGGGCTCATGCAGAAGAGTGTGATCCTAGAAACGGCGCACATAGTGAGAAAAGTGATGGACTCCTAAGGAGGCAGGATGCAACCCGGAACCCCACACTATAAATACCACCCAGTCGAATTGGAGGACTGTGATAAAGCAAAAAAAAAAAAAAAAATAAAAAAAAAAAATAAATAAATAAAAAAAAAGATCTTTGGCGTGATGCCAAGCACTGGGGCAACTAAGGCCATTCAGCGCTGACACGGAAGTTGACAGTAAAAGGTTTGAAAGGTGTAACAGGAGGAAAACCTCAAAGCAGGTGTACTATGAAACAATTGTTAGGAGAGGGTGGACATGAGATGGAAGAAAGAGAATATGAACGGAGGTACAGTAAAAGGAATGAAAGTAGTAGCAGCTAGGGGCCGAAGGGACGCTGCAAGGAAATTTCAGTAATGCCTACAGTGCACCGAGTGAGATGCACCGATGGCACTACCACTCTACGAGGTGGATGCTGCTAAGGCCGATGGGACTAACAAAGCTCCCTTCTATATTGCTTACAGTGCACTACCTGAGGAGCACTGCAGGCGCTACCCTCTCCGCGGAGGATCTATCGAGGTCGAATATTTTCGGAGAGTTGAAATGAAACAGTAACCAAAGAAGAAAGATAAGAAAATACGAAAAACAAATATCTAACCGCATTGGACCGAGCTCATTTCAACTCTCTTGAATCAATTAATGGTGAATTTTTGAGGTAGCCCAGGCCTCAAACAAATAATGATAAAACAATTTCATTGCTATATTTTAAAATATTAAATGATAAAAATCAAATTCCAAAGCAGGAATCACTCCGTTAATTATATCGAAAATGTGAGCAGACTAAGGAAACTGTACCCAAGTTACAGAAAAGCTATATATTGTAATTTACGTCTGCTGCCAATTTCTTTATTAAAATTATTCTAAAGACGCAAAAGGAAACTGTGGAGTTCTAACGCCACAACGCGCTTGGGTGCCCCCACCCCCCCTCCAACACACACACTGGTTGCATTTTGTCCCAATAGGGACAGATGGAACTGGGATTGGAATACATAATTTAGGCCAAAGGCCAAACACTGGGACCTTACAGGTCATTCAGCACTGAAAGGGGAATTGAGAATAAAGGAGAGTTTAAAGTTGTAGCAGGAAGAAAGCCTCAAAGCAGAAGCAGTTGCACTATAAAACAATTGTTAGGACTAGGTGGAGAGTAAGATGGAAGATAGATAATATGAACGGAGGTACAGCAAAATGAATGAAAGAGGTTGCACCTAGGGACCGAAGGGACGCTGCAAAGAACCTCAAGTAACGCCTACAGTGCACCTCGTGAGATGCAGTGATGCACTACCAATTACGGGGGACAGAGACAGATGTATGGAGGTTTCAGACGAAATGAATTCTTCCCTTTTTTGCTTCACGAAAACTGAAAGTTATTTTCATTTCTCTTACCTAAGTACAAGTCTTCATAAATGGATACTATTTTCATAACGGGAGATAGAAGAAATTTATGTTACTATTGTTGATACAGTATCACTAGACGCAGACAAAAGAAAAACACATTTTCGTACTAAAGTGGCAATGGGTTCCCTATATTATCAGGTCCTGACAGATATCCTTCACATAAATGTAACTGTAAATGAATGTTTATCACTCTGTGTAGCTGGAATTCGACTTTACATGATCAGCGTCGGAGGCTCTGCAAACAGAGCATTGTGAACTATTTCCTGTGTGGATTTCAAGGTTTTCAGAAAGGATAACAGAGCCAAAAATAATAAGAAAGTAGGAAGTTAGTTCCCCCCCCTGGGCTGGTTCAACAATTCACAATTCTTTCATATACTGCATATGTGTCTTGTTTCTATAGACACGCCAACAACCTTTTGCACAGATTCCGCTACCAGTTTTGCTTCACATTTTCTCTCATTAGCAATTGAATTTATCTCCAACGTAAATTGGTGATTCAATTTACGACACTGCTGGCTTTGATTTAACCTCGCTCTTACATTAGCTAACAGCTGTAGTCCGCAATCTCCTTTTAAAACAAATTCAAACTCTTTCACTAGACTTAGCCACGTCTCTTCATTATCACCAAATGACCATCAATCACTAGCAAACATCTTCTCCACACTCCATTCCTTTTCCCATTTTCTTATTCTTCATTACTCCATCAATAAGAATAACGAAAAAACAGAATAATTATGACATTTCTTTCTGTTATGCCTAATGTCTTTAGTCCCATTTCTGATTTACAAGAACACCTTTCTATTTACTATGCGTTATGGTGTGAAAATGCTTTAAATGATTTACAGCATCACTTCCTTTAACAAAATATTTACCTAGTTCATCTAGTATTTCAAGTATCTTTTTATTCTTTACTTTTCTTTAGATCAAACGTACCCTACATATTTAAACCCCGGATGTCAATTCGTTATCAAAACAAGCTGTTTTTCTACGAATGCCTTCAGTTCCGGGTATCATTTAAGCATTTAAAAAATTATAATTAAAGAATATTCTTCACCTTTATAGTTCAAGTCAGCTGATAATATTTTCCACTAATATGACGGGGAGAGAGAAAGAGAGAGAGAGTTATTTATATTAATACATAGTTTTACCAGACCACCGATCTGAATATCAGCTCTCACAGGGCTTACCAGCAGGATCTGATTTTACTTATAGCTTTTTTTATGTTAGAGAGAGAAAGGAGAGAGAGAGAGAGAGAGAGAGAGAGAGAGAATAATGGCGTGTCACGCCTGCTTTATAGTACAGTAGCGTTTACTTGTTATCAGTTCGAGAGATAAGCCTCTAGTAACAATACCGGATACTACGTTACAAGTGTACTCCTGCAAGTGATCACGTTTATGCTTGTCATGATCCGGCAGTGTCGAACGTCACTGATAATCAGAAATAAAAAAAGAAAAAAAATCCTTCATAATAAAAGTAGACTCGTTCTCCGTCATCGCTATCATGGCCAGGCTATTCCATTACAACCTAATCTGAAATTACAAACCATTCAAAAACGTTGCGCACACCCAATGGAAGCGATAGGCCTAAAAACATAAATATCGCAGACCGATGTATTTGACGGAGGGATGATGTCTTTCCTCCCTTTTGGCCGAGTGGGGGGGGGAGGGAAGGGAGGGAGGGGGCGGGGGGGTGGGGGGGGGGGGAGGACGATGAAGGGAGGAGGCGACGTGGTGCCGGCGTCTGAGGAGAAAAGAAAAGGGAGTAGCTGAGATAATAGGTGAGGGAGGAGGCTCTTTATCTGCCACACACGAGTACCGGGTCTCGTTACTGGATCTATACTACTCAGCTACCTTTCCTCTCTCTCTCTCTCTCTCTCTCTCCCCATTGACAACCCTCCCTCCCTCCCACATTGCCCCACCCCCCCCCTCCTTCCTCCTACCCAATGCCTCTTTGCAAACGCACGCCTATGGCTATTCTCTCTGTCTGTCTGTCTGTCTCTGTCTGTCTCTCTCTCTCAAAATAACGATTTTACTGGGTCAATAATTCGCTGTCTTGTTTCATGTATGTACGTATGTAAGTACGTATATATATATATATATATATATATATATATATATATATATATATATATATATATATATATATATATATTATATATATATGTATGTGTGTGTGCATTTACATATTTACCCAAAATAACATTTAATGCTGGTGTTACTCCCAAGATATAGGTGATTTGTGGCTTAATAAACGACAGAAATATATATATATATATATATATATATATATATATATATATATATATATATATATATATATATTGTTTTTTGTATATAAGCGGAATACGTTCATTGCAAATATATTTCCAAACATTTGTTTTCTTTACCTTGTGGAATACCTTTAAAAAATATTTGTACTAAAAACTACGATTTATAAAGATGTCGAGAGAGAGAGAGAGAGCCAACCTCTTCAGTTCATCCTGTGTTGTTGCTGCACCTGCAAACGAAAAAGATGTATCGCAAAGGAGGAATATGACCAAGTCTTCATCTCTCTCTCTCTCTCTCTCTCTCTCCAAAAGTAGGGCAGCCACCTGCTTTCCCTCTCAGACCAGTTTCTCGAAACCCAATTGAGATCAAAGGATTCATCTTCAAGATAAACTTTCCGTCTTCTCTTTTTGCTTTTTGTTCTCATGACAACTGTCGAAACACGTGTGTTATGAGATAAGATTCACGTCCCAGTACGTCCTGCGAGGAAACAAAATAAGAGGAGTTTACTCTACGAGATCCTTAACAAATGGCACTAGCGTTTAAAAAAAAATAAATAATAAATACGTCGCGCATTCATGTTTACAGAGGACGAATATGTTCGCCTCACGAACATATGAGACGAAAAGTAAGTGAATATTTCTTTTATTAGGAAAGATACACGAACGTTTTCTTTTCAAGGACTTGGAACAAACAACGACGTCAATAACTGTAGTTGCTGTGGTTAGAATGTTTGTTTGTTTGTTTGTATGGTGCTTTTACGTTGCATGGAACCAGTGGTTATTCAGCAACGGGACCAACGGCTTTATGTGACTTCCGAACCACGTCGAGAGTGAATTGCTATCACCAGAAATACACATCTCTCACTCCTCAACGGAATGGCCGAGAATCGAACACGCGACCACCGAGGTGAAACGCTAATACCATACCAACTACGCTGCTGAGGCGCTATGTGTGGTTAGAATGTGCAGTCAATGAATGTCATGATATGACCAGTTTAAAAACAAGGCAAACTACAGTCAATGAATGTCATAATATGACTAGAATAAATGCAAAGGAAATTTTGACAATACGGTTCCCCTAAGCTGTTAAGAGTCTAATACAAAACAGATTCTTCTTTTGATTAAAGGTTCCTTTGGTGCAGATAGTCAATAAGACGAAAATTGCAAGGAAATCCTTGCAATTGCAACGAAAGATGATCAACTGGAAGACGTTCACGAAAGTTTGTACGAGACAGACAGTCATTAAGAAGCAATGGCCATAATTTCAAAACTTTTGATCAACAACAAGTTTTTGATTATTATCAAAGTAATTGAAAACATGACCTCTTCGACTTCAGCATCGACGATAACTAATCGGCGCTGGGAAATATTAATCAAAATATATCATCTATACTCTGTTTTTTTCCATCCGTCCATCCGCCTGTGGTGTTTTTGTATGGTACCACTGCGTCCCGGGCTTTAAATAGTTACGGTATGTGTAAGTTTTAGGTAAATAAAAGGATATCTGGGTGTACATTTGCAACCCTGAAAAAGGTTTTAATAACTTTTACTGTATTGCGAACGTACACCGTTAATATTCGAAATAGGATATTATTATTGTTGTTGAATGGAAGCTGATGTAACTATCTAAAGCCCGGGACGCAGTGTTACCATACGGAAACACCACCGGCGGCTGGACAGATGGAGAAAAAAAGAGTACACATGATGTGGGGTCTTTGGAAACAAATGCAAACCCAATCATGAATTGGTAAAGAAACCCCATTTCTGCCTTTCTTCGTATGTATTAATCTGCATTCTTTATATTTTCTTGTTTTCTGAAATGTTCGTGGCCTCAGGTGGATAGAGGGAAAACACTTCAAAGAAATCACTGTAAAGGTGCCAAGTCATACAAGAACTCTAGCCTGCCTATTGAGATTAGGACAGCAATCCAGATTCAGACTGGCAAATGGAGGCTGTTCAAGCATGGAACTATGTTACAAAATTAAAATAAATCTAAATGGAATATTTTGGATACACGTACGGATGCGAATCTAAAGGTGCAACCACACTACTGTAAAACTTGTCATAAACAAGTCGGCAACTTATCACATATACATCCCAAACAGTTTGGAAACATGTTATCGACCTTAAGTAAAGACAGAGGGTTAGGCAAATGATGGATATAATATGATGTACTGGTCTCAACTACCAATTACTTGTCGACTTGCATTTAACCTGTTAAGTTTGTGCAGTGAGTTGGTGACGTGTTTTATGATATAATTTACTATAAAGTGGACGCACCCACACATTAACTTGTTATTATACAATCTTTTCCAATCTTTTTTTTTTACTACAAAGGTAGTACTTATCTTTGGATAAAAGTACAGGCCTAGATCTTCCTCTTTCTTTATAATTAAAGAATTGTGGTTTTAATGGCTGCAGAGCAAATGGGGGATAGGGGGTCTGGGCTACTCTCGGCATAGTAGGCATTTTTGTAGTAGGCATTGCAGAAAAAATATAACCTAACCAGATTTACCTTTACCTAACCTAACCTTAAATCCCGTATCCTAACCTAGCCAAGGCGAAGCCCTAAGCAATTCGTGCTCCCTACTCTGCATTCTACCCATGCCTGCATCTATTTTCTTCTTGCATCTAACACAAATAACTGAAACAAATTAATGCATGAGGTTTTATACGAGACATTGCTTAGCTTGAAAATATTGATTCAAGTCGAACTGTAGCGCTATGATATTAGGAATCCAAAAGTGAAGAGTCTCGTAATCTTGAGGGTATATCAAGCATGGAGTTTGTTGCCTTCTAGAGGTAAAAATAATTCTTAAAAATCAGCCATTAGCACAAACCTTGTCCAGTCCCTACCGGGACTCCCGTACAACATGGATGATGCTACTATTCCACCCAAAGGTAAACAGGTGGGGTAGATCTGAGATGTCTCAGGTAAAACTCAAACAGAACCAGGTTGCGTATGTGAAGGACATGACGTAATCATTCAAAATAACACTGGTACTTGGTCTGGAGACAATTGCACCCCTACTCAGCACGATCCTGGGTGGCTTTATTCAACTGTTGCATTAATAACTTGCCATTTTTATATGTAGTATATCATGTCAACACCTCAATATTCCAGTATGTAAAAGCCATCATTTCCCAAAAGACTTTACTTGCTTGAATTTCATAGAATGTGGAACACATACTTTTAATTCCATACTTTGACCTTTGATTCAAGTTAAAAATTGTGAAACTTTGTCTCGTCTATTGAAATTATCTGTTTTAGCCAGGAAAAGAGTGTCATCCCTCACGGTATCCATCTAGTGCCTAGCCTGCTCATCTCCAAGATGCCACTAACAGCATTTTGTATTGACTTAGTCCTGATGCCTGTAGTCTCTACTTTCTATTGGACAGCCAATCTGTCATCCATCTGTCCGTCAATGGGGGATGACTTCGGACTACCTAACAATGGTCATTTTTGTACTGCCAGATTGAATTCCTATGAACTTTGAAAGAGCTTTGGTGTGAATCAGTAATTGTTGCTAAGACTTAAGTGATCAGTCAATCTTGTACATTGCTCCAGTTATATAGTTTTGTTATATAGTCAATATTGTGTTTAGTAATTCGAAATGTCTGGCGATTAAAGGCTTTGCTTTCCGTTCCATTATTTCTTCTTTACAGAAAAATGTAGAGTATATATGTTGCAAGAAAGCTATATATATATATATATATATAGATATATATCTATATATAATATATATATATATATATATATTATATATATATTACCCCTATCAAAACTACACAAGTGGCAACTCTTACCTTTCAGTTGCTGGCCGGTCTCTCTCTGCAAGCAATATCAAACTAGGGTAATGAGTTCACGTAAATACAAAAATATGCTATTTATTTCCCAAACTAGTTGAACATAAAATGGAACAAAGTGACTAAAAAAGGACATGTTTAAGAACTAAGTCTGACCCACAAAAGAACTGTAAATTATCATTCTACTCTCTTGAATTAGTCTAAGTAATCACCCCAAACCCTCAAATTGTCAACCACTACATTTCGATAGTCAAGTCTTAGAGAATCCCGTCTCTAGAATAATAACATGGGACCCATCTGAAACAAAGAGACATATCTATTATATTTCCCACCACACAATTAATTTTAAATGAATTTATGCACTTTACACTTCTCTCTTTTCAAAGACAACTGTTCCTAAGTCATTTAAGTATGTGCCATACCTCTTTGATGGGTCTGTACCAGCACCTGATGTCCTCTGAACCGTCTCTTGCCTTGCCTCCAGAGCGTGTGACTTTTTCACTAAAAGTATTGGGCGATCGCGCCCCTCATTACACGCACAAACACACAATCCTCAGCCACACCTTAGAGCCGTCCTAGCAACTGGCTGTAGAGGCTTCGACCTCACAAGTGCACACTCGTCATTTCTTTCTTTGAGGCAGGCTATCACTAGGTGCTTTCTGTCTCCAAGTCAGGAAAGCTGACACATCGTAATCCATTGCACGCATTTACTTTCTTGTTTTAATATATATATATAATATATATATATATATATATATATATATATATATATATAGATATATATATATATATATATAAATTTAATGGATCCTCGTAATTCAATAGTTCAGATGAAACAATCCCATCCCAGTGTTTCCAAGAAGGACTGACCAATGTAATGCGCTTCGGTTAAACCTAACGGGCTTCTCTTTACCTAAATAATGAATTTTGTATCTGGTAACTAATATGCTTTGATATGTTGTAGCTAAAACATGTACACACACATATATATATATATATATATATATATATATATATATATATATATATATATATTATGCATACATACACACACTATACAGAGATAAATTTGATTTCGCTCCATAACGACCCCCAGTGAAATTTGATCATTATCAAAATGATTGATTAATGTATGCATACTACTGATAGGGACGCCGGTGAAGAACAAAGACCTATCGTTAAATTCTAATTGGCAGACGTCGCATAATTCATCACAATTCATTATGTAAATATTTCAAACCAGTCTGAAGCGAAACAGGAAGAATGCCAAGCGAAACAAGAGGCAGCAATCACTCACCAGGAACAGGAGGAATCTCTGGCTCTCCCACACCGAATCCACAACCTGAAACAAATAATAAAAAAAAAAGGAATGAATATCTTCATGAAACAAGTAAGAATTGCGCCGAGCCTTCGGCGCAATCGATATTTCAGTACAGCGTATATTGCTGTATGAAACAATCTGCTGCGGCCCATGAAACTCTCAGCCTCGGGCCGTGAAACTCTCAGCCGGCGCCCATGAAACAAGGGTGGTGGCCTGTGTTGTTTGTACCTATAGGGGTGCCAGACGCACGATCACCGCTAACTCTAACCTTGAATAAAATAAAAACTACTGAGGTTAGAGGTTTGCAATCTAGTTTGCATGATTGGAGGGTGGATGATCAACATAGCAATTTGCAGTCCTCTAACCTCAGTAGTTTTTGCCATCTCAGTAGTTTATATTGAACAGAAAAAACTAAAAATGAATGAATAACTTCACAGAAAAATGAATAAAATTCCTGATGAAAATCTGGCCTCGAATCATTTAAAGGCGAAGACGTCAGCAGCAGCTGTTGGTCGAAGCCGATCCATTCGGCAGCGTCCGAATAAAGAAGCTGAAAGAGACACACAAGACCATTCGCAGTGAATAAAAGTTCGGCCGTCGACAGAACGCGAATAAAGGGCCCGTGCGTGACCTTGTCGACTTCAAGGTCACGGGGACTTACGATTATGGCCGCTGTCATTATTTCGACATCTTTCGAAAGCGGCCTTCGGGATGGAAGACTTTTGAGGTTTCGACTGGGTTTCGAAATGAAGCAGGACGAATACGATTGGGAAATACTCTTGTGTGTGTGTGTGTGTGTGTTTTTTTTAGGGGGGGGGTGGTTGTCAAACTGCGAATCATTTCCTAACACATACCACATAATACATAGGTGAGGATGTTTACCAAGATAGATGAAAAGAATATAAGATAAATTGATAATTTCTTCACTATTTTAATCACTATTGATAATATCAATAAAACGAATAATAATGATAAATATAATTGATAATAGTATTTCCATTATTCACAATGATTATACTTTCTTCAGAACAGGGCATGAAAATAAACAAGGCAATAAACGTTCGTGGCAACCCTCCAAAAGATAAATATGCCCACACGTGAACAAGGGAAAAAATAGCATCAACGAAGACGAAAGCAATAGAAATGAACAGAAATGAATACCTTTACATAATAAATAACAAACAGGGACATAAAAGTAGTAGAAATCTATACCTTTAGATGATAAATGAGAAATAAGGACATGATAGTAGAAATGAATAACTTTATGTGATGGATAACAAATAAGAACACGAAATATGAAAATAATTCGATGTATCGATACACAAACCCAAGATTTTTAAAATTCATAACACAAAGGCTATCGCAGCTCCAAAACTTTCTGGTTATAAAAATGAATGTTGCTAAGAGAGAATAAACCTTATGTGTATTGATTTTTATCGAAAGACCAATTAGAGAAATGGTTTTAATGAAGCATAGGCTCTTATGTATAATGTGGCTCATTGGAAATCTCACAGCTCAATTAAGCCTAAATATATCATCTCGTTTCTCAGTGTATCCGGAGCATATTAATAATAATAATAATAATAATAATAATAATAATAATAATAATAATAATAATAATAATTTATTATTATTAATATTATTATTATTCCACAGTTATGTAAGGGCACATATGTATTAATAACAAATAAATCTCTAAGTAGAGCTTTCGGGAATCTGCTTCGGGAATCCGCTCGATTCCCTTTCCAGTCTCAGATTGGTTCGATTCCCGAAGACTTTTTGCGGAGAATTATTCTTAAATTGATGGATTCTTACATGAATGTGGATTGCTTTCTCCATTTCGATACTCATGATATTTTATCATGAAAATTTTTTCAATAATAATAATAATAATAATAATAATAATAAAATAATAATAATAATAAACGAGGCCAGTCACGCAAGACCAAGAATCCTGAACAAGGAAGCCACAGGGGGTTGCCTAAGAGCTAGCATATTGTGAATTCTTTTCTTCTTTTCTCGGAGGGAGATTTAGGGGGAGGAGAGGGGGGGCATAAAAGGGAAAAGAGGGAGAGAGGGAGGGGGGGGGAGAGGGCAGGTGTTCTCCCACGGTCTTCCAAGATGTGGCGCTCAACGTCTTCATGGGTAAGCGCCAATAATGGATCATCCGAGACCTTTATGTGGAGGAGATTCTGACCACGTGACACATGCAGCTGCTGCTGCTGCTGCTGACGACGACGACGACGACGAAAACGGGGGGGGGGGGGGGGGGGGGGAAGGGGGGGGGGGGGGAGGGGGGGGGGATATGGAAAGAAGAGAGAGAGGGATGGGGGGAGGTGGGGGGGGGGGAAGGCTGCAAGAAGAAAGAGAGGCAGAGCGAATAAAGAGGTACGAGGAGAATAGGCGAGGGCGAGGGAGGATTAAGGAAAGCTTTAAGGAGACAGGGGAAAAAAAGATGTGTTATATTTTCAAAAGGAGTTGGTTGAGAGAGAGAGAGAGAGAGAGATAGAGAGAGATAGAGAGAGAGAGAGAGAGAGAGAGAGAGAGAGAACCGTCACCATAAGTATAAAAAGAATTGGTATAAGAAAACGCCATTGCTGGAAGTTCCACACAACAGAAATTGTAATAAAATAACTAAATAAGAGCATCAAAGTTAATGCAACTGTGTTATACAAAGTGCACTGAAACATCTGAACTTCAAAACCCCAAGAAACTGCTATATAAACCTGGAAGTTAAAAAAAAAAACTTGTACTTATTAGAAGGAAAAATAGCTATCCAGAAGTCCCGTTTGAAAGGAAGATGAAAATAACTGTTAACGATATAACCGAAAGGTACTGGCTACTACTAAAATACTTGAAATATTAACCTTATTCTTCTTAGTACAGAACACGCACATTACCTTGCAAAACAAGATTTAAGAGAATATAGTGTCCAAATATAAAAAATTGAAAAACGCACTAGCTAAAGATAAATCAACAAATTATATATGAGCATATAAAATCAGCAATAAAAATTAAAAACTAGGGTAATTGTGAACTGAGCTTCAAAATAGCACAGTATATGTATGTATATCTATATAAGATATAAGGGATTTTCATTCCACGTAGACTCAGCAGCTTAGATATACATCTATCGCACGGGGCGCGGTCGACGGCAATGTGTCTGGCCGTGGCCACCGGTCTGGCTCGCGGATCGTCCACTGCTCACACTGAGCCGAATAAATAATAATAGTTACCCTTCAAGAGGAATCAGAAGGAACATCACAAATTCTACGGGTTCATATTGACGATTTTAATACCAATCTACCTCCTTATGCTAAGGTCACACATTCACGTATCAACGCACGCACGGCCACGCATGAGCGGAAATTGGTAGTTGGCAACAGCTCACGTCAGTAAACCGTAAATGTAACGTAAAACACACGTAAAATCGTAAACGTACGGCGACATGTCGTCCGGTGCTAAGCTCCGCCCACTAGGGACGCCGTAGCCCACTCCAGTTTTGAAATGTTCAAAACAAGTCGTGGGTGGTCACGCCAAATGTCTCCTGACGTAGCTCCAGGCATTGCACGTGGGACCTACGGTGACTGCTGCGGGGTACGCGCTAGGGTCACCTGCATTGTTCGCCGTCGTTGTTTTCTTTCCGCCGCAAAGCACGTGGGCCTCCTAATTGCGCTGCAGCCTACGGCGAAACCGATTCACACATTTACAACCCTGTACGGACATGGCAATAAGGCTTGTAGCGTGGTATAAAAGGTTCAGGTCGCGCCCTGGGTCATCTGTTGGAAAATCAACTTGAAAAATATGGCCACAGGATTATCCCAAGACCGACGGTCTCAGTTATTTCTTTCATTGACAATGGCGGATTTTGGAATAATCCTTTAGCACTGGCTCCTAATACGATTTCCACTTTCTCCTGACTTTTGACCGCTATCATCAATCAAACAATGAATTGGAATCTGTCAGAGGGGGATACAGGTAATCCCAGGCTCTATTCCCAAGGTAGTATTCCAGCGTTCCGGTACACAAATCTCAACCAGAAATCAACAACACCGGGTCATTTTCGTCAACAGGATTCCGGCATCTACCGCCTATACGTCGTCTGTCACACCTGCTCCAGTAAGAAATAATTATGATTAGCAACGCAGGAACAGTAAGAGGAGTTGGGGCCTGGTGTTATTGGTAAGGTTTCCTTTAGGGCCAGGCCATGAATAATCCCGGGTTGGACGAGTACTTATATGGACCCATGCAGTGCTGTTTCTCTGTGTCTCAGGTGGCTGATCACGATTCAGAATATGGAGACAAGGTTTCAATAAAAGGCGAGTGGGAAATGGATAACGAATATAAAAATACTGGGGAAATTTCTGACGAAGACAATTGTTGGGATGTCTAGTAGTCCTTTTTGAAATAACCTTTACTGCTTAGGCCAAAATAACAAAAGACTTCACTTGTAGACAGCAAACATATAGTATAATCTGCTAGAATAACTTTCACACACACACACACACGAACACTTTCCCGGTAACACGGTATTCTCAGATTATGGAAAGCGTCGAAGATATTTATTTCTTCGAATAGCAGTCTTACAATAATGGTGTAACAAATAATGTAAATATCTAAGAGGAATTCCTATATACATCTAAAAAAAATATTATCTTGAATAGGTAGAATTCCTATTTATTTTTAGAATGTTTGATAAGTTATTAGATGTTATTCTATATCGCTTAAATATAAATCGCCCATAGTCAACAGTTTTATAAGTCTAAGTGTATGTCTGAATGGTAAATCGAAGCAAGACAATTCTAGTGCCTAATCTTATATAAGAGCTCCCAAAGCGTTCATAAATCATAATTCCTAAACTACGTATGTATTCCTTGTCGACTGGTTACTTGGTTATTGCTATAAATATCATTCAGAAATGGGGTTAATATATAATCAGTGATGTGCTCATTTACAACCATTATTCTAATTGCGTCTACTGAAATGTTTTTGTTGTACAATTAGAAAGTATATACCTTGGTAAATCTCTCTCTCTCTCTCTCTCTCTCTCTCTCTCTCTCTCTCTCTCTCTCAATGATAATAAATCTCAATTTTGTGTGCATATAATTTTCAAATGTAATATTCAGCTGCGTTGTAGATGTCTTTCGCGGATTCAAACAGAATAAAAATAAAAAAAAATTAAAAACTGTAGTAATGTGATCATACCCCTGGCAAACAGCACAGCCCACAACGGTGGGCGTGGTCTTGACGTGAAGTTGATCGGCGTAAGTTCCAGGTAGACGTCCGACCTTGCTTTCTTTGCGCGTACATTTGCGGCGCAATTTACGTCGCTGGCTTTACGTCCGGTAGCCCGTGTCCTGTTTACCAGCTGTTCAAGGTCATTTTACCGCGATGATGCCCAAGATCCACATACGTGGGCATACGCCGTCGTGATACGTGAATGTGTGACCCCAGCATTAGCTATCAGACCATGTCGAGTTTCGAGGGCGTTCTAGCAAGACCCTACATACCAGCATATGCTGGTCATGTTTCAGCGATGTTATTTCCCATAATGCCTTGATTGAATTTTAGTTTTTTTGATTGATATAGATTTTTAGCATTATGCCAAGCACTGGGGCAACTAAGGCCATTCAGCGCTGAAACGGAAATTGACAGCAAAAGGTTTGAAAGGGGTAACAGGAGGAAAACCTCAAAGCAGTTGCGCTATGAAACAATTATTAGGAATGGGTGGACAGTAAGATGGAAGATAGAGAATATGAACGGAGATACAGTAAAAGGAATGAAAGTAGTTGCAGCTAGGGGCCGAAGGGACGCTGCAAAGAACCTTAAGCACTAATGCCTACATTGCACCGAATGAGGTGCACTGACGGCGCTACTCTGCTACTAGGCTTGAAATATGATGGCTGTGAAACTAAGCTATATCTTTTTCCAACAATGAATCAATTAATAACAGCTCCTTATGAGGTGTGGATAGTTTACCATTCGAGGGAAGAGATTGCACAGAGAGAGAGAGAGAGAGAGAGAGAGAGAGAGAAGAGAGAGAGAGAGAGAGAGATCTGTATTTTGAACCGAAAGGAGACCAAAATCTTCCTTGTAGAGGAAATAATATTAATTTCGAAATGTCCTTCTAGTCCACAATAACCAAACTCGAGAGTATACACGAAAAATGACTGTAGTATGGCATGAGGCACAAATGTCGAAGTTGCCAGAATAAATGGCCAAACTGACGGTCTCTATGTAACCCAAATGTTCATAACAGTGCATGTAAGAGTCACCCATGACTTAAAATCTCGCATTATTGAAGCAGTCACTGGACTGGTCCTGGTTCAGCCTTTAGTCTCTGGTTAAGATACAAACATTATTGAAAAAGATGCAATGCATCTGATCCTCGGGTTTATCATTTTTAGTATTCCTTCGTATAATCTCAGCCTCATTTTTCAAGGGCGCTGGAATTCTCACCAACCACAAATGACCTCAGGCCATCGTCAGTAGTCCACTGACCTCATTTCGTGGATCATGTACTTTTGGACTGGTAATCTAAAATAGTTAATACTTTAAAATCAACAAATCATAAATGCCAGAAATTGGATTATCATGTTTTAGATGTAGACATTCTATTATGAAACCATGAAACTTTTAACTGAGAACTTATAACAAGAAAGTATGATCACTTAACTGGTGAATTAAATACCGGACACACAGAAATAGAAGAATATAAATTTTCTTCGACCTGTCACTTGACTGATGTCTCAAGAAATAGATGACAAAAAAGCCGCTTACTACAGTCTAAGTTCGTAACGACTGAGAGCATTTATTGTTAAAGTAACCTCGTCCTCTTGGGTGTATATCCTCCCTGTCTTAAATTTCAATAAATCTACGAATCTGTTGTATTATTCCTTTTCCTGTTGAAATAAAGCTCTCATAAATACTAAAATAGCCTTATTTTTCATCCTGCATGTACATATTTATGTTTTCTATAAGCTAACCGGTCCATAATTGATGTTTTTTTCATGTCTGATGTTTCTTCCTTTAATACATAAATTACTGCTCGCACCAGAGCCCTCAACATGGCTCTGTTTGGACCATGTCGGCCAAATGGTATAGTGGGTCGCAAGAGTTTCTTCCCCGGCACCTTTGCTTCCACTGTATTCTGTTTCCCGGAAGTCCTGCATGTTATTCCCATTGCAGAACATACAGAAGCTATGGTGATTTTTTAAAAAATGTATTACCAAACTGTGTTTTATTGGCGCCATATTCTGAATGAATTCTACAGTAACATATCTTTGTGTCGAAAGCATAACTTGATGGTCGTCTTGTAAAGTGTTGTTCTTATGTTATGTCGGAATATGTCGCTAATTTATGTTGATTATATTTTTTTAAATGCCTAATTGTACTTTAAATGCAGTCTCTTCGAATGGTTGGTACAAGGGTTCATCGTTTGTAAGGATCACTCATCTGTAAAGGCTATAGATGATACTGATATTACCTAGTCTTACCTGCTGTACTTATTCAACGATTCGTCTTACTTTTCCTTCTACCAAATTAAACAGCGTGGGGAATAGCAATTATCCCCCGTAGGAGGGTATAGTGCCGTCAGTCGACGTTATGCGGTGCGCTGTAGGCATTACTTAAGGTTCTTTGCAGCAACCTCTTTCGTTCCTTTTTCTGTACCTCCTTTCATATTCTCTTTCTTCCATCTTACTTTCCACCCTCTCCTAACACTTGAATCATAGTGCAACTGCTCTGAGTTTTTCCTCCTGTTACACCTTTCAAACCTTTTACTGTCAATCTCCAGTTCAGCGCTGAATGACCTCATAGGTCCCAGTGCTTGTTCTCTGGCGTAAATTCTATATTTAATTTAAGTCAACACAACAATTATCTTGCCTCAGTCCACTCTTCACAATACACTTCCCCCGTTTTTTTTCTCACCTGAACGTACCTCTTGCTTGTTTTGCGGCAGATATTGAAACAGTTTCTAGGTTCTGGTGGAATAAAACGAAATTCATTTGATAACTGACCATGACCATCAATACAGGTTATGAATGCAGGCGTCGAATTAGCTATGGTTCGTAAAGATCACCTATATATCGCGTTATGCTATCTTTCTTTTTAATCCTTTTTTTTTTAAAGTAGATAAAAGCAGATTTACAATTATGTAATGGCATTTACATAATTTTTATTTTATAAATATTCATCATATAACATTTCCCTTTATTAATAACAATTTTCTTTAACCTATAACCAAATACAATGTATTGTCATTAACATTAACTTTTTTTAATATACATCATAGGAAATAAGTTGTTAATTTTTAACTTATAATTCTCTATTAACCTTTTTTTTTTCGAAGATTCCATTAATGTTTTAGAATGCTAAATAAACCGTTACCACTATCAGTACTTTTCCAACAGTAGTCGACAGCTTACATATGAATATTTTTTTTCTTCTCAGGCTTAATGGACATATTTCATCCTTATGCATTCAACACCCTTGCTCGCTTTCTACATCGCAGACTTATCTGTACTATTATTTAATCAGTTATAGAGATTAATTTTATCCTTCTTAACTTTCCTACACTGTGATACAACTCTCTGCTCATTCCACGCTGCCCCATAAAATGGGTCGACCACAGCCAACCGTAGTCAATCATCATTTGCCCGTCATCCATCCTCCCGGCTTTCATTTCCCTTAATGCTTCTCGTAATAATAATTTCCAAGCCCTTAAATAAGCCCACGAAACCTATCATTTCGAGAAAGCAGTCTACAAACATTTACCACACTACTTTAAATTAACAAACCTTCTTCATCTAATATAAACTTAGATTCTATCATCTTAACTGTAGTTCTTCGTTGGACGAGTGGTTTACGTGCTCGCCTACCGATTCGGTAGTCGCTAGTTCGATTCCCCACTCTGCCAACGCGGACTCAGAGGAATTTGTTTCAGGCGATTAGGAATTCCATTCTCGATATAATGTGGTTCGTATCCCACAATAAGCTATAGGTCCCGTTGCTAGGTAACTAATTGGTTCCTAGCCACTTAAAAATATCTAATCGTTCGGGCCAGCCCTAGGAGAGCTGTTTATCAGCTCAGTGGTCTGGTTAAACTAAGATATATTTATTTCATCTTAACTACATCCACAACACTTAATAGTTTAACATGCAATGTACCCTTTAATTACAATCAGATATCAGATTTACGTAACGAATAAATATGAAGGTCCACTTTGCTCTTGATATGTCACTTTATACTTTCTGATTATCATATAGAATTGAACTTCCACGAAAGACACTTTTAGCTACTCAAATACCAAAGTCATTCGGATGACAAACTCCTACATTGCTTCTCAATCCCTTCTAAAGGAATAAAATACTTCAAGAGGTCTCTTTCAAACAAACTTCTAATTTCAATACTGAATCAGACACAGGAAAGCTTCTATCTGAAGAAAAGACCCGATTTTCGTTTCCATAGCACCAAGCGCAACTTCCCTTTCAGTGTCCTCATTAGCAATTATAGCTCGTGTCCCAGTGACCACTACACCATCTTTTAGGATTTGCTGCAGCAGGATCATCATCCACTTTCATAAAAAAAAAAAAAAAAACCTTCACATTCCTTGAATTAAGACCAGTGTCTAAGTCCAATTTTGACACAGTAATGAAATGGTATTAGGTCAGATTGTCGAAAGACAGAGTGTCGAAAGACAGAGTGTCGAAGGACAAAGTATCGAATGGACAAAGTGTCGAATGGACAATGTGTCGAACAGACAATGTGTCGAACTGACAATGTGTCGAACAGACAATGTGTCGAAATGACAAAGTCGAAGATAGAGTGTGAGAGAATAAAGTATCAAATTGTCTAATGACCGAAATTAGTTGTTATTAATTCTAGAGAGAGAGAAAGAGAGAATAAAGTACCAAGTTGTCTAACGACTGAAATTACTTGTTATCAACCTTTAGCTATATAACATTGTTTACACTGCTATATCTTTTACATATATACAGTATGCATTCTGTTAGAGCTTCACCCACCAGTTAACTTCCTTTGAGATTCAAACGTTTCAATTCAAATTTCCATTCTACCAAACCCTCCATAATGGAAATAATCAAAACATAAAAGGCTGCAGACGTGGTATAACGAGCGCAATAATGCTTTTATTATAAAGCAAATACAGGCCCTCGCATTTGTTCCTCCCTGTGATGTTTGTGCTCTGTTCAATAAGTTAATGGAGTCTTTTGATGAAGAAACCGATGAAATATTAGGAGAATTTTTACAATATTTTGAAGCTACATGGCTGGGAATCGTTCAGAGGGGAAGGAGAAGAAAGCCATTGTATGAAATTGACTTATGGTCAGTTCACGAAAGAGTGGCAAACGATTTGCCTAGGACCAATAACTCGTTGAAGGTTGGCATAATGCATTTCATAGAAGAGTGAAGATTTGCCACCCTACAGAGGACAAGCTTTTACGAAAACTACGTCTGGAGCAGCAGGCCAGTACTGAAATGATTCTAGAGCAAATTCGACAAGGCAGAGATGTAAGAAAAAAATATAAAAAATATGCTATCCTTAACTTAAGACTAAAAAGTATTTTTGATACATACGACGTCAATCTTGGATTAGAATATCTCAGAGCCATCGCTCACAATCTTTAAACAAATATTGATGCAAGTTTTTTTTTAAATACATTAATATATTTGTATTTTCATATTTTATATTTTTTATAAATAAGATTCTTAATGTTTTTAAGCTGATATTGATGAATAATTGTAATTCTTTACAGATAAGTTTTTTTTAAACATCAATGCATTTGTATTTTCATAATTTTATATTTTCACATAAATAAAAATTTTACTGCTTTTAGGCTAATATTGATGAATGATTGTAATTCTTTGATAAACAAGTTTTTTTTTAATACATCAATACATTTTATTTTCATATCTTATATTTCCTTATAAATAAAATTTTGAATACTTTACTTTTGTTTGAATGACATCGAATGTAATTTTGATAACTAATTTAACAATTGGATACTTTATTCTGTCTCTTTCTCTCTAGAATCAATATGTAAAGGATATATCAATGTAAACATTGTTATATAGTTAAAGGTTAATTTGATAACAACTAATTTCAGTCCGTAGTCAATTGGATACTTTATCTCTCTCTCTCTCTCTCTCTTCGGCTTTATCATTTGACACTGGCAGTTCGACACTTTGTCTGTTCGACAGTTTGTCAGTTCGACACTTTGTCAGTTCGACACTTTGTCCATTCGACACTTTGTCCATTCGACACATTGTCCTTCGACACTCTGTCCTTCGACATTCTGTCTTTCGACATTCTGTCCGCACACGTAATGAAATCCAGCTAAGAATGCAATACAGCTAAGTTCGCTTGGGAAAATGTGGGGCTAACAGCGTCAGAAAAATGTGCTTTGCTTTGATTATATGAATCCTCTTCTCAAATTAATCAGATATGCGAACCTATAACCTAAATGATCACACACATACAGTACATTGTGGTATAGACAAAGCTACTGTACGATACTGATTATAGATCACTGTTAGGTAGTTGGTTCCAGCACATAAAAGGACACCAGAATGTCTGTCGACAACCTGTCTAGAAATATTTGTTAACTGTTCCAGGAGAGTGTGCGCCGATTCTTGGCAAGAAATAAAAACGCTACATTCCATACGTGAATGATGTCAGTTGCTCATGACCTCACTCCAGGAAATCGGCTACTGTATGATCCAGAATTTAAACTAAAAACAATGTGAAACCCCACAAAGAATGAGAGACACACAAGAAAAATCGAAGCACAGTTTATGTCTATTACCAAAACAAAAACTCCTAGTTATAGCAAAGCTCTACCACACTGACTAACCATTTCATATAGAAGAAAACGAATTAGATTAATATTACCATGAAATCAGTTTGTATTCAGCACTTCCTACTGCTCCAACACTTTTAGCCGTGATAAATAGATGCTCATGTTTAAAAACTAATGAGATTTGATCAGAAAAGCAAGGGAATGAATTTATAAACAACTTAGAAAAGCAACAGGTAGAATGCATTCTAAACTAATAGAAAAAATAAAATATAAGATGCGATCACGAGAAATGAAGAGCAAGAACAATAAAACCCAAGTCACCGGGTACTTAAAAGAAGAAGAAGAAGAGGAAGCAGAAGAAGAAGAAGAACAGCAACGCTCGCTCTGACCTCCAGCTAACCACTGCTGACCTCTGTTCGTTAAGATCGGAGCTGGTTGCCACTCACGACCCATTGTTTCTTCGACGCGAATAATAATGCATCACCTTTGCACAGCTGCTGCTGCTGTTGCTGTTACTGAACAGACTTGAGAATGCCAATTAACCTTCCATCGGAAATAAAGTCAAGGTTCGAGGCCCTTTTTTCAATCTGCATATTCAAGGGATTTGGGCAGGGAAGGTGAGCAACAGGTGTGGCCACGATTTTAATAGAAAGGATGCCAAGAGAAACGGTTATCATTTTTTTTTTATTATTATGACTCTCGCAGAGGAACTTGGCAAGTTAAAAATTATGAAAAAGATATTTACGACTGACCGATTTCCTCCATTACCGTTAATGAAACCCAACTCTTAAAACGTTACGTTACTAAACTCTGGAAATCTGGAAAACTGGAAGATCGCAAAGATATCCCGATTCCATCTTGTCGCACTGTCATTTCCAGTAGTGGCAATTGTACTTTTCACCTTAATCTTCAGAATTATCCACGTACCAACTAGAATAAGGAATTACATTTCACAAGTGGAAATAATGAAAAATACATATTACCAACTCGGTCTTAACTATACTCTGTTTTTTTTCCATCTGTCCATCTGCCTATGGTGTTTTCGCATGGTAACACCGCGTCCGGGGCTTTAATTAACATCCTATTTCGAATATTAACGGTGTAATTCGCATACAGTAAATTATTAAAACACTTTTCAGTTGCAAATGTACACCAAGATATCCTTTTATTTACCTAAAACTTACTCATAGCGTATCTATTTAAAGCCAGGGAAGCAGTGTTACCATGCGCGACCACCACAGGCGGATGGACAGATGAAAAAAAAAAAAAAACAGAGTATAGACCATTATTGTCAAGATCATCTTACTCCATCGCTAATCTACTCCTTGGCCGATTCATTCGTGGTTATTGGTCTCCGAACGTGATTTGAAAACCAATGAAAAGTGCTCCATCTTTTGCATATTCATTCGTAGCTGCTGCCAGGTCAGCAGGTAAACGCTCACCTGAGAAGACAGAAAGGCGTCTTGTGTCGGATCTGATCTTATCGCCAGGATATCGGGGAATTTGGTTTTTCCATAACCCTTTCCTGATTAACAAAGTATCCTCTCATAACTTAAAATTGCTCAGTAAACTTCATAAAATAGTTAGTTATTATAATATAATAAGCAGAAGCCCACCTCATAAATTAATCATTGGTTTTAATATACCTCACCCGCTTGTCTCAATTTGCTAGTTACTTATTTATCGAGTTTACTGTTACAGCGTAATTCCGGGTTACGAGTTACGAGACAACTGCGATAAAGCGCTGATTAAAGAACGTACTCTAAAATCTAATTAATTCTAGAAGATATTTATGTGAGTATTGAAACAGAGAGAGAGAGAGAGAGAGAGAGAGAGAGAGTCAATTATCGGAAAGAATGAATTAAACTTGTAGATTGGAAGAGAGAATTAATTAGAATAAAACGGTTCATAAAGGTGCAGGGATAAGTGACAAGCTGAGAGAGAGAGAGAGAGAGAGAGAGAGAGAGAGAGAGAGAGAGAGAGAGAGAGAGAGGGGGGGGGGGGGGGGTGGCGGCGGCTGGGTATTGAAGGGTGGTTGAAAAACGGATAATAGGAGAATGACGTACACTGTACTTGCATTGGAAAGGTGAAAAGGTCAGTTTCTACGGTCTGTATAAGATGCATAAGGCCCTGGGAAAAGTGAGAGAGAGAGAGAGAGAGAGAGAGAGAATAATTCAGTGCTACATGTTAGAGTAGGTATGACATGACTGATAAAAGCAACAACGGCCTTTGTCTCGAGGAACCAATGTTTCTTTGTTAGGGAAGTCACAAATTATCGATCACGAATGACCGACTAGTCTCACTCAAAGTGAGTAATACGATGCCTTAATTTTTTTATAGCAAAACCTTTACTCTTATGAACAAAGCTAACAGAAAAGTATAAACGAGGATTTTTGAAATGGTTTGAATGACGTCACGAGACCGAGACACAGAAATTGGTTTGAATCCTTGTAATTTATAATTGATCAATGATCCAATGATAATTTAAAACAGATAATTAAACTAATAATAGTTATATAAACTACGAGACGGACTGGAAAATTAAGAGCATAAGAAATCTACTAAACAATGTATTCTAAAAATAAAGAAACATTTTCACAAAACCTGCTAATACGAAATCTTCGATTCCACATTATTAAACTGATACACACCGATTACCAGCCAAAATGTTTATCAAATGGGCATAACTTTGAGCATTATGATTCTTACAAAACAAGAGTGAAACAAAATGTATCTAATGCCAAAGGAGACGCAAGATTAGACTGAGTTAAGCAATGGCTAACATTCGCACAAATCAACTAGATTCACGGTGGCAAGGAAAAGAAATGAAATACTACAGAATAATTGTGAATTATCTTCAAATAAGTTTTGAAAAAATGGAAAAGGCCGAGAAAAACTTATGCAGGAAAGCATTCTGAACAGTTCTGGAAATCCTAAAAAACTAATGAAAATATATATAAATAATAACAAGGTGCAATGCGACCTCCAGCTTACTCGGGACGCGTGCAAGACTTTCTCCTCACGCATAAGTTGTAAACATTATATTCTTAACTTAACGTGAAGTGGTCTTTGTAATCAATATCATACTTAGGTAGTACTACTTATACTGACAACAAGGATCAAATACAAAAGGACACAAATCAAACACGTTCATAAACTCTCAGTTATAAGTGGAAACATAAAATAAACAAACAGAAACATAGCTTTAATTAAGTACACCAAATAGGCTAAAAAGTGCTAAAATCTACGGTCAAATAGAGCCTTGTTTCACGAACGAAAATTAAAATGAATACGCCATATTTTATTAGAAATAATTTTTCTGTACTGTTTAACATGCACATTATTTATTTTTCTACACTTTCATTCTAATAAATATATCATACCATATCCTAATATTCTAGTATCTTTAACTCAACGCGAAACACCTTTTCCAAAACTTTTTATTCTCTTCCATAGACCTTTCCTAAACCCCCCAACAAGAACAGCAACATCATCAAAGTAGATTGTAGGCTTACTCCCCGAATAAGCGATAATATTGTGTCATTAACGGTTATCAACGGTAATGATAATCTTGAAGTTGATGACAGCTGGCCGAAATTAACCGAGATATTAGTTACTATATGATATTGGACACTTCGGATACGATGAGTCAAAACAATTAACACATACATACACACACAGACACACACACACACACATACATATATGATATCTATATATAATATATACTATATATATATATATATATATATATATATATATACACACACACAAACATATGTAGTCAGCAATGGCTGCGCCATATATTTTTCAATCATTTCTTTTTTCTCCCACTCCTTTCGTATTGCATTGGCATGCTGTTCAGCCCACAAAGTGGATGGATAACGTTCGATTCCCAAACCAGACAAGGAGGGAAACACATACCTATGAATCCCATATGCCTCTGTTGACCTAACCTATGAAATATGTGCCTTACTTGGTCGGAGAGAGAGAGAGAGAGAGAGAGAGAGAGAGAGAGAGAGAGAGAGAGAGAGAGAGAGAGAAATGAACTCCATTAAAAAGTCTGAACTCCATTAAAAAGTCTGCGCAGGCGAATCTCGAAGAGGTAGTCCCTCAGTGAAACCTTTATAGTTAGAAACTCTTCCTTTCTCTGACCTCTGTCCAAACGCGGGCTTGCGAGCATAAATTATGCTAATTCCTTTACTGTCCACTATCCAACATTAATTTTCATCTTTGTTCGTGTGGAGTCTTTTACTGCCCCATTACCATCGACTGCCTTCCCTCCATCTTTCTCTGTGATCACCAAATCAGTCTTGTCTGCTCAAAAGCGATTGCTCTTTGTTGCTTATCAGTAAAGTAGCTTCTAATGGGGCGTAACTTCCTCTCTCTCCTTGTTGCTGTCTACATCGGCACTTAGCAGACGTTGCCACGTTGCTGATTTTAATTACTTTGATGTTTAAAACTTCCTTTACCCAGATGGCCTGACATGACAGCACGGTAGCAAGAGCCGATCTTGAACATAGTAGCTTAATTACTGCACGAAAATGTAAAACAAAAATTTAAAACTAACAACTTTGATAAATGACGACAGTTGAGTTCAAAACACTGATCAAATTATCAAAATTCTTGGTGTGATGCATATATACACCATATTTGCTGTTCTCACGTTGTCTTTATTACTAAGGTCCTCCAACGCCTCTAAAAGAAAATTGGATTCGAATCAGTTAATAAGGATTTAGAGTGAATAAATTCTTATTTAAGACGCAGATCTTTATTAAAAAAAAAAGAACAAAGACTGGAAGACCCCGAGACATGTAACAAGAATGAAAGAAACGGGTGTTTATTAATTCGTCCATTCACTCACTGACTGATAACCTAAGATTACAACAACCTTCTAGCATTACTCATTAGAGTAATTATTCTTAATTCAGTAGATGAAAACCATTCACAGGGAACAAGCACACCAAAGGGGCCACTGGTTTGAAATTCAAGCTTCCAAAGAATGTTGGTTTCAAACTCCCACCGCGGACCCCACACTGCAGCAGTAACTGATCATGATACAGAGCCACTGCTTTTTCATTGTCCTAAGGGAGACGCGAAACTGCGACATCTGAGCGGTATGTCATGACACTAACGACCATACCAGCGGACCAACTTGAATGAATTTATCTCCGGTTCAGTATCTTTGGATATATATATATATATATATATATATATATATATATATATATATATATATATATAGATAAGAAAAAAAATGACAGAAGAATGGTTTTGTTAGGCGAAAAAGGTTATTTATTCATATAGCTAATGTTACGCTATACAAGCTGACAAAAACCCGCATGTCAACCACTTCATGTAATGTTTTCGTTCGAAAGTACGACACAACTTACAATCAGTAAAATGTCGAGACGTAGAGTTTCTACAGCAAAAAAAAAAAAAAAAAACAATAATAAATAAATTAATAAATAAAAATTAACATAAAACAATAAAAATAAAAGACATCCAATCTGGCGGGAAACATGGAAGCCATAATGCTAACAGCGAGCAATTGTTATGTTTAGCCAATTTACATAACAACCACGATGTGAAACAAAAAGTGAGAGAGTGAAGTAGACGGTTAATGTTTCCGGAGGCAGCATCCAGCTTCATGATTTCATCTTCCATGTAAAACGGCCTCTTAAGAATTAAGAACGAAGGCAGTCAACCTCCAGAAGAAAATGGAGTCAGAGGTCAAAAGTGAAACCGAATCACGCAGTTTGAAATCACAATTTTTGAAAGTAAATTGTATTTTTCCTAACTATACTACAAACCTTTACACTAATTCCTATTGTAAAGGACCAAGGGTTTGTATATCGTGCAGGAACAAAAGTTTAATCATATTGTAATCAAGAATTGAGTAGAATACAGAAGTTAGGCCACAGGCCAAGCGCTCGGACAAGCGAGGTCATTCAGCGCTGAAACGGATATTGACAGTAAAAAGGTTTAAAATGTGCAACAGCAGGAAAACCTCAAAGCAGCTGCAATATGAATCAATCATTAGGAGAGGGCGGAAAGTAAAAAGAAAAGAGAATATCAACGGAGGTACAGTAATAAGATTGAAAGGGCATGCAGCAGCTAGGGGCCGAAGGGACGCTGCAAAGATCCCAGAGTGATGCCTGCAGTGCACCGCATGAGGTGCACTGACGGCACTAACCCCCTATGGAGAAATTAAAAGAAAAGAAAGAAAAAAAAACTGAAATAACTATACGCCACTTATTAAATTCAAACCTATGCTTAACATCCTCCTCTTGAAAGGAGACTTACTAAGCTACAATATAAAACGCGCGAACAGAGATGAACGAACACCTGAGGTCTCACTGACCGGATATCGAAATTGCCTGACGTGAGAAGAGGAAGCTATTAGCTGACGCTTTACGCAATTTGTTAGTTACGGGAGGGAAATTCTAGTTGTTAAGATAATTAAAATTAGAAGAGGAGAATATAAGAGTGAAATACGATGACACGTACGGACACACACACACACACACACACACACACACACACACACACATGCGCGTGCGCGCGCAGAAAGTGGGAGAAAGAGAGAGGGTGGTGGGGAACTGGGAGAGAACGTCTTTAAAACTCCAGGGAAAAAAGGAAACGTTGGGAAATCAATAGAGAGAAGTGAGAGGCGAGAGAGAGAGAGAGAGAGAGAGAGATCAAAACTTTATGAACACACACATTGAATACTCAGTATAATACACACACACACACACACACACACACACACACACACACATATATACAGTATATATATATATATATATATATATATATATATATATATATATATATATATATATATATATATATATATATATAGAGAGAGAGAGAGAGAGAGAGAGAGAGAGAGAGAGAGAGAGAGAGAGAGAGGCGAACTACCTCCAGTGGCCGTCATTACACCGAAGGGGAAGCAATAAAAATCAAGCCAGGGCCGAAACCGTGTTGGTAATTAGGTGCTGAGTTCATCTGACCCTCTCATTCCAGCCCTCGTGCAAAAGTGTCATAACAAGTACTTTACGAGTCCTGGAACTCCTCCCCCTCCTCCTCCTCCTCCTCCAACTCCTCATCTTCCTCCTCCACCTCCTTCAGACCGTCTAGCCACAGGGAACAGAAGAGCACAGAACAGACGAAGAAGGTTCACCTCTCTTTTCTGTCTCAGCTTCCAGTGTTTATATTGCGGTCTTATACCTCCCTTTATCATCTCTTGCATCTTAAGTTTTATCGCTCCTTTTTTTTTATTTCTCGAATTAAAAGCCGTCGCGCCAACGGGAGAAGAATGGAACACACTTCCTAGTTTGGGTATTGTTGCTTAGTTTTCTTTTTATTTTCTCTCTCCTCTCTGGTATCCTTTTATTCTCTCTCATCGTTTCTTCATCATATTCTATCTAACATTATCCTTTCAATGTTCATCTTCCCCTTAATATTATTCGGTTCTTTTTCGGTCTGTCCTTCTCGAATTCTCAACCAATATAAATTCTTCTATTCATGTTTTTTTTACAACTTTATAGTCATATAGTAGTGCCTGAGCCTAAGATTAATTTTTGCTATAATTCATACTTTTGGTGCTTAGCACATTTTAATACCCGTTGCCTTATTCTCTTCTCGATTTCTTCTTCTTCTTCTTCTGTTTCACTCTGATTCTGAGATCAAGAGTCCATAATGGCACAATGCCACCATAGTCTAAAATTAACCTTGCTCTTCCCTTCTTCCATTATCTCTTCTTGCTTATCACGAGCTCCATTATCCTAATGTGTCTTGAGGCTCTGTTAACACTCCTTTCCTCTCTCTCTCTCTCTTTCTCTCTCGGTCTGTTCTCCTGAGAGCTGGTGGGTGAGAACCAGGACATATTTGACATTTAATTACCAGGCCTGACCCCTGCATCCTCTTACACGGTGAAAGGTTTAGTCTGCGGTTGATTCTAAAAGGAATAAACATAAATTATTATTACTATCATTATCATGATTATAATAATAATTATTATCATTATTACTATTATAATTATTATTATTATTCAGAAAATGAACCCTCTTCATAATGACAAGCTGACAGGGACTGCTGACTTGAAATTCAAGCTTCTAAAGAATATTGTGATCATCTGAAAGGAGTAACTGGAGGTGATAGGAAATACAGACAGAAGAGATAACTCATTAGAACAGGAAAAATAATTCACTTATTAATAAAGGAATATATAAAAATGTAAGTAAAGTCTAAAGCAAAAGCAAGGTTGTTTTAAGGAAGTAATGCGTTGCATCTTCGCTTGATTTTTTTTTTTTTTGAGTTTCCAAATCCACAACATCCTCGAGGAGACTGGAATTCCAGTCCAACGGACCTCTGGAACTGAGAAGTTCAGAGTAACAAAGAAAGACTTCAAAAATACACTGGACATATACAGTATGCATAACAACACCAATAAAATCAATATGATTATGTCTGGAAGTTGCCCATAAAAAGCAAGGAAGTTTTGTACGCGCGTACAGTCGATCAGGAGCACGTATAAGCATAAGTGCATAATGAGTTCTTAACAAATGTATTAATACATATGACGACCACACAGTAGTAAGACATTTTGCATCTGAAAGTATCATTAACCAATAATCAGTCAATTCTCAGAGCAAACAAACATGGGCATCGTACAAAAACACGAGTAAGAATATCCATCAACCCGCCCCACAACATTCAATTTCCCTCTTCTTTCCCACAAAAATGAAGCAGGCAAGGAAGAAGAAAAGAAGAAGAAGAAGAAGAAAAGAAGAAGAATCAGATTGGGCGATCCCCTGGATCTAAATCTCCTTCCGTTCCCCCGCGAACTTAATCTCCTTCATCTCCGCGTTGGCCACCCGGATGCTTTTTACACCTTTAATGTCTTTTAATCTCCAGCAGGTAAGTAAGCAGTCTCCCGAGTCCTCCTTAATGTCCCACAGGTACTGTAAAGTCGGTGGGTGGACGTGAAAAGGGGTTTCAAAACACAGCCTTTGTCAGGATGGTCGGAGATGGACGGATGATGTACAACTGCTGCCGCGAAAGTCTTCGAAATTTACACCTTCAGTATTCGCGGGACTTTTGAAGACTCCGTGGTAGACCTTGGATTTGAAAGGCGCCCTCCGACAATTTATTCCCCTTCAGACTCGTCGCTTACTGAACTGCTAGAACGACGATGCGTTACTGTTACTCAATGGAACGAACAGGTGTAAATATTTCACGTCAATTTCATACATTATTATTATTATTATTATTATTATTATTATTATTATTATTATTATTAGTATAACATAGTAGCAATGGAAAAGAGAACAGAACAGCATAAAATATGTGTGAGATATGTATAGGTGTATAGTGGTATCTTTGTATTACATGTTAGTGAGAGCAATCACGTTATCAACTAGGAGGGCGCAAAAAAAAAAAAAAAAAAAAAAAAAGTAGCGTATTCTAATAACGACCTGAAAAGGAATATAATTGAATCCAGATTCATAAAATAAAGTTAGGGCCGTAATATGAATATCAGTCAAAGCATGTATAAACTTGATCCTACAATATCAAAAGAAATTTGTAAAAAGTTTCAGTTTTTGGTAGGCAGTAGATCTGTATGGAAAATGTTTTTGTTTATCATATTTTAGTAAACAAAATACTGGGGACAGTAGTGCTAATGAGATTTCCAACCACGTCTACATGACACCTGTCAGATGTGGATTGGTAGTCTCCTGTGGTCTGTATGTTTATCGATATTGTCCCTTGAGAGTATATTGGGATTTCTACCCCAATGAGTCTTGAAGGCCACTCCTATCTTGACACCCGCCTGTGGGTGGATCTACAGTCTCAAACGGTTGAGTGCATGCTCGTCATTACTGCTTTGTAGTATAAAGATTTGTGATTTCTATAGTACTATGTGTCAGTCCTTCGTCAATGGCACGGTAATAAAGTCGAAACCGGTCAGGACCTACACCCCATCTCTCATTTTTCACCTGTGCTAATGTGTGATAAACGAATCACGTGCTAAAGGGATTATAATAATTATATAAGTATATATATATATATATATATATATATATATATATATATATATATATATATATATATACTATATATAAAAGTAGAAATTCACAATTATGTATTATGAGTAAGGCTGCATTTATCAAAATACAAACGTCGTTCAAACGGTCAAAATCTCCCATTTTTAAGCAGTTTTGACATTGTATTTTGAATATGTATTGTGGATTGTTATTTATCGCAGTGATGCACCGTGTGTGTGTGTGTGCGTGTGTGGGTATATATATATATATATATATATATATATATATATATATATATATATATATATATATATATATATATATTCTACACCGATTCCTGTTGATCAATGAATTCTTATGCAGACATGACATGGAAATTCATTCATAAGCACAATCCTGTCGCTAAACAGTCCACTCTTTTGTTCGTGGCCTAAGCATCGTAATTTATCTTTCGTCGAACCATCCAGTCTACTGCATTCGCGGCCCTTCATTAAGTGAAGGATAAACAAATGAATAAAACTTGGTGATGGCTGAAGCAAACAGAAAAACAAGTAATGGCGTCTAAGCGATAACAGACAGTAAACGAGCGTGTGACCCACAGCTTTGTTTACTTTTCTATATCGCGGGAAAATTTATCCACTCTCTTTGATGTCGGCGGTATTTGGTTCAGCTTTCTTTTTTTCCTTTTTCTTTGATTACGTGTGAATGAATAAATACTGTTGGCGAGTTATGTGCATGAACGGAAGATCGCTGTCTATTAGACTCGGACCTTGAGATTTTGTTAATTGTTGTTAAATTTGTGTAAGGGTGACGTTTCGAAAATTCTGTAAAAAGGACTGAAAATTTTATAAAATGAAATATAGACATGAAAAGATTAGAAAATTTTATACGAAAAAACCACCATGGAAAGATTAAAAAAAAAAAAACTTAAAAACAAAACCAAGATCATGAAAGGATTAGAAATTTTATTTAAAAAAGATCATGAAAGGATACAAATAAATAAAATGACATGAAAGGATACTAATAAAAAAACCACGAAAGGATAAAAAAAGACCATGGAAAAAAAGGCCGCGAAAGGATGCAAATAAAAAAAAGTCCAAAAAAAGATACAACTAAAAAGAAGGGCCATGAAAAGATACAAAGAAAAAAAGGCCATGAAAGGATACAAATAAAAAAAGACCATGCAAAGATAAAACTAAAAAAAGGCCGCGAAAGGATACAAATACAAAAAGGCCATAAAAGGATACAAAAATAAAAAAGGCCATAAAAGGGTACAAAAATAAAAAAGGCCATAAAAGGATACAAATAAAAAAAGGCCATGAAAGTATGCACATAAAAAAAGACCATGAAAGGATAAAAAAAAGAAAAAGAAAAAAGGAGACCATTACAGAAGTAAATTAAAAACAAAAAGATTATGAAAGGATTAGAAAATTTTATTTAAAATAAAGGACCATAAAAGGATAGAAGAAGACCGCGAGACGTTGGAAAACAACAACGAACTAAAGGTTAAGAGAACAGTAAAAACGAGAAATGTAAACAAAATTCCACAGACCAGTGACCCACCAGCTTAAGAATATCCGTTGCAAATTTCCCTCTCGGCCGGATGGAGAAACCCCCAAATCCTTCTTTACAATAATCCATTTTAAATCTGCAGCCGTAAATACGCCCGCAAAACTGATGCGGCCATGATATCCCTGCCATAAATACTATATACGCAGTCTCGAGCCCCATAACCATCACACAAGGGAGTTTAATCGCCATGAAATCTCCCCGCCATAATCCACGCCTGCCCACCACAAACCCTTTCTTCAGTATCTAAGTCTCTTTCCCGTCATAAAAGCAAAACCTCGGTTCCTTGAGACAAGCAACCCTTCTCCTCCAAGACTAGAGAATCTACATTTCCTTATATCAAGACTACGAGAATCTACATTTAATTTCTTTCGATTAAGACTACGAGAACCTACATTTCCTTCTATTAAGACTACGAGAATTTAAATTTCTTTCATTAAGACTACGAGAATCTACATTTCCTTTTATCAAGACTACATCTTCGACTAAGACAAGGGGAATCTACATTTCCTTCGATTAAGACCTAAATTAAGACTACGATAACCTATATTTCCTTTCAATAAGACTAAACTTTGATTTAGAGTACGAGAATTTACATTTCCTTCGATTAAGACTACGAGAATCTACATTTTCTTTGATAAGACTACGAGAATCTACATTTCCTTTGATTAAGACTACGAGAATCTACATATCCCTTTGATTGAGATTATTAAGACTACGAGAATCTACATTTCCCTTGATTAAGACTACGAGAACCTACATTTCCTTTCATTAAGACTACAAGAATCTACATTTCCTCTGATTAAGATTACGAGAATCTACATTTCCTTTCATTAAGACTACAAGAATCTACATTTCCTTTGATTAAGACTACGAGAATCTACATTTCCTTTGATTAAGACGACGAGAATCTACATTTCCTTGGATTAAGACTACGAGAATCTACATTTCCTTTGATTAAGACTACGAGAACCTACATTTCCTTTCATTAAGACTACGAGACTCTACATTTCCTTCGATTAAGACTACGAGAATCTACATTTCCTTTGATTAAGACTACGAGAATCTACATTTCCTTTGATTAAGACTACGAGAATCTACATTTCCTTTGATTAAGACTACGAGAATCTACATTTCCTTCGATTAAGACTACGAGAATCTACATTTCCTTTCATTAAGACTACGAGACTTTCCATTTCCTTCGATTAAGACTACGAGAATCTACATTTCCTTTCATTAAGACTACGAGAATCTACATTTCCTTCGATTAAGACTATGAGAATCTACATTTCCTTTGATTAAGACTACGAGAATCTACATTTCCTTTGATTAAGACTACGAGACTACATTTCCTTCGATTAAGACTACGAGAATCTACATTTTCTTTGATTAAAACTACGAGAATCTACATTTCCTTTGATTAAGACTACGAGAATCTACATTTCCTTGGATTAAGACTACGAGACTCTACATTTCCTTTGATTAAGACTACTAGAATCTTCATTTCCTTTGATTAAGACTACGAGAACCTACATTTCCTTCGATTAAGACTATGAGAATCTACATTTCCTTTGATTAAGACTATGAGAATCTACATTTCCTTTGATTAAGACTACAAGAATCTACATTTTTTTTGATTAAGACTACGAGACTACATTTCCTTCGATTAAGACTACGAGAATCTACATTTCCTTTTATTAAAACTACGAGAATCTACATTTCCTTTC